>NC_141135.1:28347131-28657297 GCF_053477565.2 Lygodium microphyllum
ATAACTACGGTTTCCCTCCATCTTTCAGGAGCAGCTTCTCATAAATTTCTCCTGCCAACTAGTGGCGGTTTATCCAGGAAGTTTTGATGTTTGACTTTAAGAAGTTTGTTTCATATAACAGATCCCTTGGATCTATTTGTATATCTCCATTTAAGTTCCTTTATATATTTATCTTCTTCAACTGATTAAAATTAATTCATTTTATTCGTTTAATTACAACAAACATTCAAATCAAAACAATCTAACGTTCTAAAAACCCATAACTTTTATCCCTTGATAAACGTCTCCCCACTTCGTACCGCAATTTCGTCGTTGCTTATTAGTATTTAAATACTTAATTCATTTTGCGAATATAACGTCCTTTTCTTCTTTTTCTTCACTAAATACAAATTAGGACTAAACCAGGTACTTTCCACACTCCAACGAAATCACATACATAGTTCATTTTACATTCCCATATTCCCTGTTAATTTATAAATAAGTCCTAGTAGCCCTTCACTCTTCCTTGCAATCATCAGATGATTTCTTTTTAATATGAACAAATAGTACATCACGTATCATTTTACTTACTTAAAATAAAAAAACACCATGTTTATGAAAAAAAAAATATTTCCAATAGAATATAATTAAACTGATGTTTCTTTTCATCTTAAAGCTTACAAAAATTCATCAGCAATCAAGAATTGTCTTTTCAGCTTTCCATGTAAAGATCCATATTTTTATTGATAGAGAACAAATTTTTTATTTAAATGAAAACTGCTATTTTACTTTGAACATAACTAGTTTTGAATTTTTAAATATGTTAAACCATCTCTAAAAATTCTGATAAAAATTCAGTAAATTTCCTGAGTCATAACCTTTATAGAAAAAAATGTCACAACTTATAAATTTCAATCAGCCATTTTATAAAAATTTATTTGAGTCGTTTTTAAGTCATTCTTAAGCATTTTCGACTATTTTCTATTTTCAATAAATAGAAACCAGTTCACATAAATGCAAACAACCATTCAACATAGAAAAACAAGTTTCAAAGCATTTTCTAAAAATATTAAACTGAACATTTACTTATAATATATCATTCATTTTAGATAAATAGTTTAGGCATATACTTGTAAATCCCATGGGTCGTTGTCGCGCCTTTGAAAGCCGTGTCCTCTTGCAGTCCAACCAAGAAGAGTCTTGTATCCCGCCAGTCGTTCCAACCGTGAGCTTATCAATTCTTTTTACTCTCTCGCCGACCCTCGCGTGACTATTGCTCTATGGCAATAGGAATGGTCTCTATAAGTTCAAAGTTATTAAGCTTTAATTAAAAGCTTTAAATCCATGGACATGGTATCTTCACAGGCGACGACTCATTGAGGAAGAGAAAACTAATTGAATATCTTGGCAATCTGGCCACAGAATCACGCGCGAGATCAGGCGATTCGAAGAGGACAAACTCTTCAACCAGCCTACCACTTCAGATTTGGCAAGTATATGGAAGCTCCGAATTCACATAGAGAGAGATATGGCGTCGTGTGATGAAGGCATTGATGGAGCAATTCATCTTTCCTGCTCTTCTTGATTGTGATCTTGCTTTAGAGATGCTTTTATCTCTCTCTCTCTCTTTCTCAAGTGATGTACTGATAATGGTACTCAGGTGAGGCACGCACGGAGAAAAGGATAGGACGCCGCAAATGCTGTCAAGATTGAGTTCATGGCATAGGAGTGGAGAAGGCTTTTAGCCAATCGTAGAGCTTGGATGGAACAGACGCAAAGACGAAACTGACTAATGAGGAACCCGAGGCCGGGGAGGCGCGGGGGCAGACGATGGCTGCTCCGAGCTTGGAGATCATCATCCGTCTCATCACCATCTACAAGCCGTAGACCTCGTCGTTGAGGCCTCAGCCCGTCGTGGCAGCCACGTGCAAATCAGCCATCAACAAGCCCTCGTCTCCATGGCACTGCTGTTGCCGCAAAAGTCATTGACATGATGATGTCCATTAAAGACCACACGAACATCTCTTGCTTCATGCAACGTCGACCAGAAGCCAGAGTTCACTTGTGCACAACCAATTCCCTCTTGCTTAACTCTAGTTATTGAGCAAAGACTTGCCATACGTGTCTCAACTAGAGAAATGTGAAAATAAGCCAAGGCAGGAATCTTATCCATTGATGTAAATGCATTGATTTTGTTTCGTTCCTGCAGTTCGATGTTCGATAGATAGCTCTTTAAACCATTTCTTTTGGCTTTCTTGAATCCACCCATAACCATATATCCTCTTCACCTTGGAGTAGTCCCTACTATCAAGCATGTAAAGATTTAGGACACTTCTTCTTTCATCCTCCGATCCCAATGGCCTTGTACTTCTAAGTGGTAGTTACCAAATCCATCTATGTGAGTAACTAGTTTGTTGCTTGAATTCTCCATCCCCCTACTACCCTGTACATCATGGTGTTTAATTTCTTTTGGATATACTTGTGACAAGGTGTAATCCATGGTGGTAATGTATATTATTTTTTAAATAATAATAAGGATCATTGAAATATGAAGAGACTACCACATGTGTTGTATAAGAGTGTTAGTTGATGAGGACCACAATACTTGGTAATCAATCGTAGATAGATTATGATCATCAAGTCGTTTCCAAGTAGAAATCTGCCCTACTCCTAACCACTGCATATCTTGGATTGATGTTGCAAAATTTCCTTTGGCACCCTTTGGGATGTCACAAGGATGAATTCACATATGACATAGTGTGTCCTTATAACCTTTAACACCTGGCACACACGAGGGACCAATTGTTTACAATTGAGAACCCACTTACATCCTTGATTGAAGTCAAATGCCTTAGCACATGTCATATGATTACAAAGATTTGAGAAGGAAACATGTCAAAAAAAAAAACATAATGATTTCATTTATCATTGGTTCACCAAAAGACTCCTCCATAAGCTTGTCAAAGATTGTGCTTGCCAAGAGTACATCCTAGGTGGTACATCCAATCTTCCTTTTGCCCGTAAGTCCCTTTGGATCACATCATCCTTGCCAAGAGTCATCCTCTTGAATCTAATATTCAACACCTCCCCAAAGAAATCTTCATGATAATCACCAATGATCTAATGATCACCCCTTGATCGTCACTGCAGTATTACTATCAAATTTTTATCTAAAACTCCACCTCCCTCTCGTACAAGAACTTTCTCGTACCAACATCTCCTAGCTAGACTGCAAGGACACAGCCTCCAAAGACAACAACAACGAACACCGCATCTGCATTAAATTCATGTAAAAATTTAGTAATAAGGTATCAATTGTATACAGTTGTGCCAAAAAATTGTTGCAATAAATGGCATATATTTAGGTGTTGTCATTTGTCCCCCACTTAATTGCACCGCTACATCACGAACATTCAGCATCACGAACACAACTACCACGAGCACTGCTACGCAACTTTGAAAGAAAAATATACTCTCCCCCACTTAATTGCGAAGCGTCCTCGCGAGCACAGCTACATCATCTGCAAAACCACACATAGACAACTAGTAGACACTAAAAAGATAGGAAAAATACTTGTTGGTGTCATATTAAAACACAAATCATACAAACATTCCAAGTAAATTGTATAAAAACTTATGCAAACTAACATTCTCCCTTACTCACTCTCCCCACTGAAATGCATAATAGAGCTTCATCCATTGCATAGAATATACCAACTAGGAAGCTGTCTAGAGTTGCTAAACAACAATAATCCCTCTAGGCAATAAATTGCCACACTACTATCCGACTAAAAATATTGCTTCTGAAATAGCATCACTGATAAGGTCGTTACTTAACAAAGAACCCAAACAAGGCAAACTAATACTACAACACTAAATAAGACTCCTAGGGTTTAGCTGCTAACCCTCCACATTCTACTAGAACAACCAGCCCCAATGGTTCGTAATTTCTAACTGTCCAAAGGCTTTTCTTTTAAGTTTATGTTTTAATGGCTTTTTTTTTTTGGTTTTTAATGTCAAAAGAGTATATACATTGATTCTCTTTCCCAAAAGGTCCCACCCCAAAAAGATACAAGGCATCGGACGGCAGGGCACCCGTCAAGGAAATCCCTACAGCCTACCAGGACCTCAGAGGCGATGGTTATCTTCTTTTGGTTGTTTTTTTTTTTTCAAACCCTGCAGTCTCAGGGTGTTTTTTTCTTGTTTGTTTTTCTTCTTTCTTTCTTTCTTTAAAAGAATAAATATATAGACTCTTCCGAACTTTTAGTATTTGGATTGGATTTTAAGTTTTTTTTTTTTTTTTTTTAAGGATCAACTAGAAAGCTAAGAATACATTACTTAATTGAACGGTCAAACATTTCAGCTCAACAACTTTGCTCGAGGAATCTAATCTAGCGCATAATACTAATCACTCTGCCTAGGCAAATGATAAGCAAAGAATACTCACCAGCTCAGCATCTCTCTTCCACGCTACTCCTAGTCAAAATTTCGTGGAGAGAACCTTGTTATTCAGCTATCCCACATATCGCTAGAAAAGCGACCAAAAGATAGAGGAAAACTCTATAGGATTCCTAATCGGACACCCATACAATGAAATTCACTATGTTATGCACACAGTCACCCCCTGTTTAATCACTCCCTAATGCTAAGTCCCATCCCTTGTGAGTGGACTTCATATAGAGAAAATTGTGTATATATCATTCATATTTGTTTAAAATATTTATTTATAATTCCTCTGTAATTACTTAAGTGTTGTTTTTTTCCTTTCTTTCTTCGACATCTCTAATTTCGTTCGAAAAAAAATTTTTATTCTTGTATTTCTTCCAAAATGAATATGAAATAAAAAATTTAGGTATGAAACAACCTTGTATGTTCGTGGATATTGCAACTCCAAGAATCAGCAAACAGAAGCATACAACAGTGTGTAACGCAAAATCATAGTCAAATCTGCACATGAAACATACACTAGCCAATAAAATGTTAAAGGGTTAGATAAATAATAAAACTTTTCCCTGTACAAAAGAATTGTCAGATACTCATGGCACAATCTCTATCAACTAGACTGTCGTAACGCTCCCACTGCTTGGTTGTTTAAGAAGCAGTATATTTCTCCACTTGATAACCATTCTTGCATATAGAACTGTCCATCTTATTAACTTAAATATCCCAAACTCCAGCATTGAAAGGAATACCCTGACCGTGCGTGCAACTAACTACCTAACTACGTGAAAAATAAAACTAAAGTGCATGAAAACTTATAGGATATCAATAACTCAAAGCATTGTATATATATATATATTTTTTAACGATATATATTTGTTTGTTTGTTTGGTTTTCAAAATGTAGAATAAAAGAAAAACATAAAAGACTAAGAAAACAAAATATCTAGACTAAAATCTTCAAAGTCTCTGAGATCTTCTAGTGAAAACAATAATCCTAATCCGAAATCATCAACACTATCTAAGTCAAACCTATTAACTAAACTATCATCTATAGGATGCTCAAGAATAGCCTCTAGCGTAGGCATATCAGAAGTCACAGATCCGCTATCAGGTGCATCGCTAAGAACCTCCATCACATCATGGAGCGAAGCCGAGGCTGCATCATCATAGTAGGGCATAGGGGCCACTGGTAAAGCATCTAAAGAATGCCCCTCGGTCGCATCCATATACCAACAAATATAATCCCAACATGGACATGGAACTCTAGTCTGCAGATCATAATAAGATGGAGTAAGGCGGTAGACAGTGGAACGATATCTCGCAAATTCTGCTTGCTCTCGGCCTACCCTAGACTGACCAGCGCCGCGCTCAGGAGAAAAAATACTATTATAATCATGACGCTGGTAGGTATAACCAATCATTTCCTGCATGGCAGTGGTACCATAGCGTCGAAAGTATGTGCGACACTGCCAACACAAGAACTGAGCACGCACAAATAAATGCCGCTGACAGGACCTACAACCAAAAGGTGGATGATACTGTAAACAAAAAATAATCACAAAAGAAGAACCACAACAGGCCTCCCCTCTCGGTGCATATAAAAACCTATCATGCGTTTGAAAACGCGGAATATCGTAAGGTCCAGCATGAACAGGATCAGTACTATCGGCATCAATACGAGGGTAAAGCGCATCCATCCACAAAAAAGCCATACCTGCATCCCATTTAAACCCCCCCCCCCCAAGAAAGAAAAGACATCCAAGGGTGGATTAGACAAAATATTATTGTAACTACTAACCTAACTATACCTAGCTAGCCTAAGTCACAAAATGTTTAAGGCGTAGGCCATTGACCCTAAATATCTCATTTTCAGCATTAATATCCTGCACATCAAGAGAACCATTATCATAAACATTAATCACCTTAAAAGGTCCCAACCAACGAATTTTAAGCTTCCCAGGAAATTTATAATAACGACTGTCATAAAGTAAAACTAAATCGCCTTCTTTAAACTCCCGTACTTTAATATTCTGATCATGCCCTGCTTTACGACGTTTTTGCATTGCTTCTAGACTTTGTAGAGCTAATAATCTTTCCTTATCCAACTTTACCAATTGTAAAATCCGTTGTTTCAAAGATTCAACCTCACCTAGTCGTAATGATAGAGCTACTCGTAAAGTGGGCAACTCTTGCTCAATAGGGAATATAGCATTAGTGCCATAAACTAAATTAAAGGGTGTATTTTACACTGTCACCTTATAAGTAGTTCTATAGGCCCATAACGCTTCATATAAACGTTCATCCCAATCTCGCCTGTGGGAAGCAACCGTTTTAGTTAAAATCCCACAGATAATGCGATTGGTTACTTCAACCTGACCGTTAGCTCTGGGATAATAAGGTGTTGATTTGCGATGTTTAATTTTATAGATTTCCATTAACTCGCTGATAAGACCATTCAAGAAATGGGAACCTCGGTCACTTACTAATTCCAGTGGGCAACCAAAACGTGTAATAATATTCTCATACATAAACTTAGCCACATCAATGGCTTTATCCGTTTTAAGCGCTTTCGCTTCCACCCACTTTGTAATATAGTCTGTACAGACTAAGATATAACGATTCGATCGATATCTAGTCGGCGGATCAATTGGGCCCACAAAATCAATTCCCCACTTCTCAAAAGGTGCTAATGCTAATATAGGTGTCAAAGGCGTAGCAAAACTCTTAGAAGGACGACCAGTCCTTTGACATACATCACATTTTCGACAATAATAATAAGCATCTTTAAATAGGGTAGGCCACTAATAACCAGCTAATAGAACTTTTCTTGCAGTCAATTCACCGGCAAAATGGCCACCACACGGCTCATCATGCAATGCCTTAAGAACCACTGGTACTTCATCTTCCCTTACACAGCGTCGATAGATACCTTCGCGTGGAAAAAATTTATAAAGGTAACCCCCTAATAATCCATAGGAGCGTGCTTGCATTAATATCTGACGTTTCCTGCGCTTATTAGCACCAGGTGGATATCGAGCAGTACTAAGAAAATTCGCAATATCAGCATACCATGGAACTTGTGTCTCCACAGTAAAAAGTGATGCATCCGGCAAATCATCTTCCACACCTTCCTCCTTGTCTGATGTTAATAATCGTGATAGATGATCTGCTAGAACATGAGCTCTACCAGGACGAGTAACTATTTGAAAATCAAACTCTTGGAATAACAACATCCAACGAATCACACGTCCTGAAAGTTCTGCTTTATTAAGCAAATACTTTAACGCCTCATGATCAACATATATAGTAAATTTATTCCCTAATAAATAATGACGAAATTTCTCCACCGCAAATACCATCGATAGGCATTCTTTCTCAGTGGTGGTATAATTCATTTCTGCATCACTTAAATTTCGACTCGCATAATAAATTGGATGATCCACCTTATTATCATCTGCTTGGCACAAAACAGCTCCTACAGCATACATAGATGCATCAGCATGAATATGGAATTCTTTTGTCCAATCTGGGGGTGCTAATACTGGTCCTTCAATTAACTTATGTTTAAGAAATTCAAATGCTTTCTGGCAGACATCATCCCAAGTAAAAGGAGTATCCTTTCGTAGTAGATTTGTCAAAGGTGATGCCACCTTTGCAAAATCGGAAATAAATCTCCGATAATAATTTAGATGTCCTAAAAATCCACGCAATTGCTTAAGATTTGTTGGAGGTGGAAGTGCAGAAATCTTAATAATTTTAGCTGGATCCATTGCAATACCTTCTTTAGAAACGATATGCCCCAATAAGGTTCCTTTTGGTACTCCAAAAACACATTTATCAGGATTCAAGGATATACCTACTTCATCACTACGTTCAAATACTTGCGTTAGTAGCTCCGGCATTTCTTTTGCCGTACCATAGACACAAAAGTCATCTAAGAAAACTTCCATCCATTGACGTAAAAAATCTTGATAAGCTGAAATCATAACTCTCTGAAATGTTGCGGGTGCATTGCACAAACCAAAAGGCATTACTCTATAAGCAAATGTACCCCATTCAGTAGTAAATGTAGTTTTGGATTGATCTTCAGGATGAATTAGTACTTGGTTGTAACCGCTAAATCCATCCATGAAAGAATACAGCTCATGACCAGCAACCTTATCAAGTACCTGATCAGTAAATGGCAAAGGAAAATGATCTTTACGTGTTTTGCTATTCAGCTTTCTATAATCGACACAAATGCGAATCTTCTTACTATTCTTCTTGGGTACTACCACAATAGGAGATACCCATTCACTGTATGCAACAGGATAAATGAATCCAGCATCTAAAAGCTTAGTAATTTCAGCTTTCACTAACTCTGCATACACAGGGTTTGTTCGTCGTTGACGTTGACATACAGGTTTTGTGCCTGGTTCTAGATCGATAAAATGCTGACATAATTCAGCTTTGATACCCTTAAGGTCCTTATATGACCAAGCAAAAGCGTCAACATGCACTCGTAGGACTTCTTCGAATCTTTCACGATGTGGCGATTCCAATTGGTCTCCTAAATTTAAATATTTTCCTTCTGCCATTTTAAGCTTAACTACTTCAACTTCAGGCTCTTCAATAAATAGAGAGTCTATTCTTCGTGGCTTAATTGTGGGCACATCTTCGGATATCTGCATCAATACATTTTCAAGCAGGTTATTCTTAGTACTTGATTCCGGTGCTTCTTCTCCCACATTCACAGAATTTACTAAGGGTAAAACCCTATAAGGAATAATAGCCAGGTTATCTTGCGTAGCACCATCAACTTCTACTCCATAAACATTTACTAACTCAGGAAAGGATTTTTCAGTATATCTCTTCCCATATTTATCTAAACAGCCATTATTGACATTTACATTTTTACGAGATTTCATGGTAAATGAGGTTCTTACAGAGTCAATTACGCTAGGTATCTGCTCTGAATTACATGGATATTGAGCATGTAACCTACGACGATATCGACGTAAAATTTCGTTATTCTTTTCTAGACATTCCTGATCATCTAAACTCCAAAACCATTGATTATCCTTAAGCTTGAGAATTAATGAATGTAGATTCTCATCCTCCTCGCCCTGAATTCGACAGCCCAAATAATGTATAACTTGTTTCAGTTCCACAAAATTCCTAGGTGCTGCAGGTTCAAACCATCTAAGTTGTGGCTCTTGCCCATCCCCATAAATAGTAAAATCCATTACTCTTTCTTTTGGATGAGGCAACACCACCGCTTGCATATTGTGCAATTTAACCGTAGTAGGTTCAGATTGGACTCGTTGATAACCAATTATCGGTCCCCTAGAACAGCGATAAATCTTCTGCGCAATTCCGGTCGAACGCTTAAAAGAATGACACAACCAGGGAACATTTGTAGGGTTTTCCTCTTGAGTCTCTGGCTCAAAAGTATTCTTAGATTTATTTTTTTCCAAAAACCTATTAGTGTTTTCATGTTCTTCCCAATAATTTGTATCCATAGATAACGCTTGGTCCATCTGTAACTCACCCCTACTGAATTTAGATTTCTCTTCTTCTAAATAAAATTCTAAAAGCAAGATTTCATCTAGATATCGCCTTTCTCTAAACTGAAACTCTGCCTTTTCCTTTTGCAACTCAGTAATCTTCTTCATTGCTTCATTTACAGCAGTCAACGCTGCCTCACGCTCTACTTCCAATGCCTCGTTCAATTCTCTAATAATCCTAGCGTAATTACCATGATGTTCACGAGAAGTCTGTGAAAAGCTATTAAAATCCGAAGCTGAATCATCCTCATCCTCACGAGATAGTGATCTTTGTAAGGGTTTGCACCCATGCCTACTTCTCCTTTCTCTTTCCTTCCTTTCTAGCTGGTAGTAATAAATCCTTTTAGCTCTATCTGGCAGTTGTCCAAATCCAAAGGGTAAAGCATTTTCCCCATAAGGAAGAGCTTCTAAAATCCTACTCTCAGGCATACTATTATGATTATCAGTAACATCATCTTCTCCCATACTTTCTAAAGAGGTTATTGAAATGTCAGCCACATCAGATATCATTAACTCAGGCATTTCTTTCTCCCCTAATTCATCCACAGAAACCGCTTGCGACCTGCTGTATGCAGAAAATACATCTTCTTGATTATTTCCTTCTTGATCCGTAGATAATTGAAAACATGTTTCAAGCGAATCATCAAGATATTTGGCTTCCTCTGCTGAAAGCATTAAGCAATCTAGGGTTGTATCTTCGGATGTAGATAACCACTGAGTAATATCACTATCCGAATCATTGTCAGATGAAAACGCTACAGCATACTCACCAATACCCATCTGTTCTACCTTGTGAGGCTGATGTACTATATTGACCTCTACTTTTTCTGTTGTTGCTGCGTGTGGTGTTTTAAATAACCAGGCATAAGGCCCTTCATGATCAGTCCTCTCCATGTCCGAATCATAAAACTCACTGTTGGATTGCTCATCCATTTCACTAACTGCCTCATCTCCTGACTCTTTCAAAAATCCTTTTGAAATAACTTGTATTTTAACCCTATCATTTCGAGGACCAATCACAATTGAACCTTTATACCAGTCTTGAATGCATCTTGCTTGGTATAACCAAGGTCTTCCCAGCAGCACAGAATATGATGAAATATTCGTTTGCGAACGAACGATCAAATAGTTCACATGAAATTCTAATCCAGCTACTACAGATTTCACATTTCGCAGTAACCCCAAAGGAGTTACTTTTCTTTAATCAGCCACCCGTAAAACAATATGAGTAGGTTCTAGAGCTTTCAACCCTAATTCTTGCATTGCCTGTTCTGTCATTAAATTAACTGCTGAGCCACCATCTAAATGCACTTCATGTAGCAAGTGGCCATTAATAGTAGTATCGATAATTGGAGCTCCTGGGTCCACAAATAAATCTACTATTTTTACATCCTTAGTTGTTTTTCCTTTGGAAGAATTTTCACTGACTTTAGAAGCGTTTATCTCAATCCTCTTCCTTCGACGCCGAAATAATTTGTGGTAAAGTTGTTTCCGACAAACAGGCGCTATTTCTAGCAATTGCCGAAGGTTAATAGTCAATGATATTTCTTCTAATGCAGCCCAAAGATCATAGGTCTTATTTACGGATTCTGCATAATCTTTACTCCCTTCCTTAGGAGGAACCAATCTTTCGGGAAAAGGAGCTACTCCCACTTGAATCTTAGGATTTGCTAAGGGCACAGGTAATAACGGATGGTCAGAGGAATGTGGCGGAGAATCCGATTCCGATAGTTCTATATTAGGATCTATGTCCTTAGACTTATCCTTCACTGCTCTATTTAATTGTGGACTCTCTTCCTCTAAACCTTGCTCCTTCTGTTGTTGCTTTTGTGCCCTCGTAATTACACCAATCATCGGGTCAGCTCTAAAAGTCACCTTGCGAGGTATAAATTTTGACTTAACTCCAGTATCTTTCCTTATTGTTTCTACTTCAACTAAATTTGCAGCAGGCGTTGAAGGTTCATTAGAGGTTTGTTTCCCTTTGTCAGAAATTTTATTATCCTCTCGCTTAGGGCAATTCTCTTCATAATGTCCTTCACCACTGCACCTCCTGCAAAGAGGAGTACTGGTGCGCAGATCGGTCGCAGATAGCTCACGTAGTGAATCCCTGAAGGTCCCCAAGAACAATGAACTCTACCTTTTTGCACAAAAAACAATGTAAAAGCATGCACGACAAGAGGCAAGAGACAAATTGGGTTCAATCTCCCCCATGCCTTATGTGAGCGCTTCACAAAGCATGTATTTAATGTATATTTCCAATCTTCATGCTCAATAATAGCCCAATTACAAAAATATGACAAGCTTTTAGCTTTTGAGTTTGCTTTCTACAAAAATAGGAAAATAAAGCTAATGGACGGTGCCCATAGAGTCTGGCACGCCCAATCTCAATGTCCAAATAGAAATAACATATCCGTGCGCATAGGCGCATACAAAATAATAATCAATAATCGATGTCTCAATAGACATAACAAAATATAGGCGTGGCGCCTATCAAAATATAGTCCAAAGGTCGAATACCCGCTAGACTCCAATGCTTTCCTCCGCCACTGCTGCTATCTCTACACATCAACTGAAGCATTCACAATCGTTAGTAAAATAATACAATTAAACCGACAAAAGTGAATACCTAGCAGTCTTCAGCTACATAAATAAATCAACTGGTTAGAAATAAATCCTAACCTTAATTTATTACGAGTGCGCACTCTAAACTCATAAACGTTTATTAATTTAATATGCATTTTGCGGAATCACCCGCTATGGAATCACCCATGTACACACTAAATTAATGAAACGCCCGAAAAGGACAGGCGTCCCCATCAACTTCTCGCACAAAGAATCCTCTTTGTGTATGAGCCCCGGTCATCTAAGTTTACGGAATCCACCGTAAAACCTCACGGAATCCACCGTGGCACGGAATCCACCGTGGAATATGCCTCCTGGCATCATACCCCCGGGGTGGGATAGCAATTGACCTCAATTGCTATTAGCTCAATGTGGAGCTAACAGAGTGGGGAAAGCATTTAAGTCTCTAGCGTGCATCCATTGTGCTTCCTCTACAGGATGGTTCTTAAATTTTACTAGGTATCTAGAATACCTTCGGCCAGTTCTAGTGGTCATGTAATAAGTATCTATGATGGCTTCTGGTTCAAGTATTTCAGTTTCTTCCTCTAATAAAGGTGGGTTTTCATAGACAGGGTGGATAGGTAATTGGCCTCTAAATGGTCTCAATAAACTAATATGAAATGTATTATGAATTTTCCAATGAGATGGCAATTCTAACTTGAATGCATTATCATTAATCTTATGAATGATTCTAAATGGTCCATAGAATCTAGGAGCTAATTTGACAATTGGATGTCTATCTACACTTTGTAGTCTACGCTTTTCTATTCTAAGCCAAACATAATCATCAACTTTGAAATTCATAGCTTGTCTTTTCTTGTTGGCTTGTTTAGTATATGATTGTTGGGCTTTAGCAATCATATCCTTAACCTCATCAAAAATACTGTTGTGCATAGTAGCAATATCATCAGCACTCTGTATTCTATTAGACAAAGATGCAACAGGTGTAGATAATCTATATCCATAAATAACTTCAAAAGGTGCTTTCTTTGTAGATGTGTGCGGTGTATTGTTGTATGCAAACTGTAATAAATGTAAATGAGTATCCCATGTCTGAGGTTTAGAGATAGTATATGCACGTAAAAGATCTAGAATGGTGCTATTTGTGGCTTCTATTTGTCCATTTGTTTCTGGATGAAATGCAAATGAGAAATCAATCTTTGTGCCTAGATTTGCAAACAGTATAATCCAAAAATTATTACAAAATCTAGAATCGCGATTTGAAATAATCACTTTTGGCAATCCATGGTTAGTAAAAACAGTTTTCAAAAATAACTGTGCTGCTTGTGATGCTGTTAAAGTTTTCTTACATGCAATGAAATATGCTTGCTTACTAAATCTATCTACAATTGTCCAAATCATGTCATGGTTAGATTTAGTATTTGGTAAACCAGTAATGAAATCCATAGATATATGTTCCCAAGGTTTAGATGGAATAGATAAAGGCATTAATAATCCATATTGTTTACCATGATGTCTCTTTATTCTTTGACAAATCAAACATTCAGAAACGAAATTAGATACATCTGCATCCATATGCGGCCAATAAAAATCTTCAGTTAACATGCGTAATGTAGAGATGATACCTCTATGACCTTGATATGGGGGACAATGAATTTCATTCAAAACAAAAGATCGGAATGGAATAGTAACACACAGTCTCTTTTCAAAGAACATAAATCCATCATTATATGATAATGAATCAACAGGAATGAAATTATTTTGAACTAATTTTTGCCAATCAGAATGAAAAGTAATATCCTGGTGATATGTGTCTTTCATAGCAATCAAAGAATCAAAAGATATGATAGAAATATTATGAATTGCAGGTCTTCTACTCAATGCATCAGCAACTACATTTTCTTTTCCAAGTTGGTATTGAATGATAGGATGAAAACTTTGAATGAAGGAAGCCCATTTGATATGACGGTCAGAAATTTGGGGTTGGCTAAGTAGATGTCTAATGCTTTGCTGGTCAGTCTTTATCATGAATTCTGAACCCATTAAATAATGCTTCCATTGTTTTAATGCTTGTACAACTGCTAATAGTTCTTTGTCATAAGTGGAATATTTGAGCTCAGAGGGTTTCATCTTAGAACTAGAATATGCTATTGGATGGTTGTCTTGCATTAATACAGCTCCTATTCCTGATCCGCTAGCATCGGTCACAACTAGAAAGAATGGTCTGTTAAAGTCAGGCAATTGTAGAACAGGGACATTAGTTAATGCACGTTTCAGTAAATCAAAGGATTTCTGCTGATTTTCAGTCCATTGATAAACAATTCCTTTCTTAAGAAGTTTTGTTAATGGTAAAGCAAGTAATGAGAAATTACGTACAAACTTCCTATAGAAACTAGCAAGACCAAGGAATGAGCATAGTTCATGTACATTTTTAGGAACAGGCCAATGCAATATTGCATCAATTTTCTTAGGATCAACTTTAATTCCTTCTTTTGATACAATATGTCCTAAATATTCAATTTTCGTCTTAAAGAATTCACTCTTTTCAGGATTTGCAAACAATTGATTTTCTTTCAGTAATTGAAAAACTAATGATAAATGATGATAATGCTCTTTTTCACTTTGACTGAACACCAAAATATCATCAAAGAAAACAATCACACAATACTGATATTTCAGAAAAATACGGTTCATCATTCTACTGAAAGTAGCAGGTGCATTGGTTAATCCGAATGGCATGACTAAGAATTCGTAATGGCCAAACTGTGTTCTAAATGCAGTCTTAAATATGTCGGATCTATCTAACCTCACCTGATGATATCCAGACTTAAGGTCAATTTTACTAAATATAGAAGATCCTTGCAGTTTGTCCATAAGGTCATCAACTCTAGGTATAGGATACCTATTCTTTACAGTGATCTTATTTAATGCTCGGTAGTCAATACACATACGATAGGTATTATTCTTTTTCTTGACTAAGAGTACAGGTGCACCGAATGGGGAACTGCTAGGTCGAATTAAGCCTCTATTTAGTAATTCTTCAACTTGACTCTGGATTTCTTTTTGCTCTATTTGATTGTGCCTATATGGTGCTTTGCAAGGTGGTTGTGTGCCAGGTATTAGATCAATCTTATGGTCTTCTGGACGTGAAGGTGGTAAACCTGGTGGTAGGTCTTCTGCAAAACAGTCCTTAAAATATGCAAGAAATTCCTTATGCCTAGGATGCATATGATTTTCCTTTGCTTGCAATTCATTCACCCAAATGAGATATGATTTAGTACTCTTGCGTAGTGCACGTTTTGCTTGAGTATGCGAAAGCAGTGGAAAAATATGAGATGCATGCATACCATATAATGTAATAGATTTTCCTTGAAAATTAATATTCATTGTGTGTGTGGAATAATCTATATTTGGATTATGCTGGTGTCTCCATGGGATTCCTAGAATAATGTCACTTGACTGTAATGGGACAACTAAGAAATTTCTTCTTTCAGTATATGAACCAATTTGAATTTCTAAATCTTGAACTTCTTGTGTACCATTGTACCTAGTGCCTAAAAATGCAGCTTTTATGCGATAATGCGTAGGTACAGTATGCAATTTCAATTCCTTTACCAATTTTGCTGAAATAAAGTCATGGGTACTACCGTCATCATGCAAGATAGTTCTTTCTTTTCCATGCACCATACATTTCATAGTCAACAATGAATGTGAATTAGGAATACCTGGTAAAGTGTCGGAAGTAGTAGTAGGATCATCCTCATCTTCAGTGAAATCTGGCATATCCTCATGCTCGTCTTCGTCCATGGCTCCAAGGTAGTTGATATGTGCTGATGGCTTCTTTGAATGACAATTTGCTGAGAGATGCCCTGGCTGGTGACACTTATAGCATACTATTGGCTTGGCTTTGGTTACATTATTTGCAATGGCTGGAAATCTGGGTACATTTGGATTTGCTTGTGGAATAGGCTTAGGATTTGGATTGACAGTGGATGGTAATGCAGGTGGTTTAGGCCAATTCTTGTGGAAAGATGGTGATAAGAAACGACCTGGATTAAACCTTCTAAAATTGGAATTGAATTGTTTAGATCCATAATTACCGTTGGCTTGGAATTGTTGTGGTCGTCTGTCTCTTCCGCGTAACTTATCTTCAGTGTCGTGAGCTAAGGAGATGGCGTCTTCAAGGGTAGCAGGCTTGAACATGTTCACTTCAGTGTAGTAATGTCCAAGAAGTCCAGACATATACTTCCGCTTATGTGTCGTCTCTGGTACGTCTTCAAGCATGCGTAGCTGTAGGAGTGCATTCCAAAAACGCTCTGTATACTGTGGAATAGGCTCACGATCTCGCTGTTGAAGTAAATCCCATTGCTTGATAGCCTTCTCATGAAATTTCGGTGGAAGGAAATTTTGCATGAACTTCTTCTTGAAATCTTCCCAAGTAGCAGGACATTCTATGCTCTTGCGTACTACAGTCCACCAAAGTGATGCTCTGTCTATCAGATGATTAGTAACACACTTGATTTTATCTTTTTCGGGATAAGTTTCCTCATGGAAATAGTCATCAAACTGGCTAATGAATGATAAAACAGTCTTTCCTTCTCGTATGCCATTGAAAGTGCGAAACTTGAAACTTCGTTTACTTATCTTGGATTCCTTGCGAATGGTTTGTGCTTCAAGAGTGGCGTCGATGGTACGTCGAATCAAATCTTCAGCTTGAGGTTCTTCTTTATCGGTGGACGCTCTTTGAAGTTTTGTCAATTGCGCTTGCAATGCTTGCCTAGCCCTTCGCTCTTCTTCCAATTGTAGCATGATTAGATCCAGCTTTTGTTCCATGGTAGGCTCAGGTAGATCGTCTTCAGCCATAGGATCATCCATATGTGGGGTAGTCATCCTGTAAAACTCAATAAACCTTTCTCACTCAAAATCAGGTTAGCGGGATGAGCGTAGCTCAAATTTGGGGTTACAAGGCTATGTATTTTTGGGTATTTCTTTGTATATTTTCAAAAAATCTGCAATATTTATGTATCCGTTTGCTGAAAGTACTTCAACGAACTTGTAGATAGGTAGAACAGCTTGCTGCGAACAACTTTCCAGTTCAGAGTTTTTGCATACGAACAAGTCTTTTATGAGTTTTAAGCACTAGTCAGTTCTGATTTAGTCTGACTTGCAGAGTTGCAGACTTAGCAGACTTGCAGAGTTGTTGACTTGCTGAACTTAGGCCGACTTGCAGAACTTGATTTCAATTGACTTGCTGAACTTGACTTCAGAAGTGCGGGACCTGGAGTTTGCCGACTTGTCTGCCCTGTGTAACTTGCAGTGACTTAAGCTTAAGTGATTAAGCTTAAGCTTATTAAGCTTAATGAAGGACTAGCAGGCGGCGTCGATTTCGTGAGGGGAGGGGGTCCGTTTTTTCATCGCGCCGATTTTTCGGAAACATCTTCTGATACGCCGTGGTGAGATTTGAAAAGCCTTAAGCTTATAAAGCTTTAATTAAGCTTTTGATTAAGAAGATTAAGAGTTTGCTCACTGTTTTCAACGACTTGATGATGGAGATGTATGAGTGGTCCTCCGCCTGCAGAGCCTGGTCCTTCGTGATCTGACAGTGGAAACAGGGGTTCTTGATCGCCAGAAGTCTGCCTGTATCGACGGTTCGCGATGAGATTGACTATAGAGCCCGTTTGTTCCTGGAGCTCCGCCTTCGCCCGAGATTGGTAGCGATTGGAAGCTCTTGATCTGTGCTCCGCTCTGATACCACTGGTGCACAGATCGGTCGCACATAGCTCACGTAGTGAATCCCTGAAGGTCCCCAAGAACAATGAACTCTACCTTTTTGCACAAAAAACAATGTAAAAGCATGCACGACAAGAGGCAAGAGACAAATTGGGTTCAATCTCCCCCATGCCTTATGTGAGCGCTTCACAAAGCATGTATTTAATGTATATTTCCAATCTTCATGCTCAATAATAGCCCAATTACAAAAATTTGACAAGCTTTTAGCTTTTGAGTTTGCTTTCTACAAAAATAGGAAAATAAAGCTAATGGACGGTGCCCATAGAGTCTGGCACGCCCAATCTCAATGTCCAAATAGAAATAACATATCCGTGCGCATAGGCGCATACAAAATAATAATCAATAATCAATGTCTCAATAGACATAACAAAATATAGGCGTGGCGCCTATCAAAATATAGTCCAAAGGTCGAATACCCGCTAGACTCCAATGCTTTCCTCCGCCACTGCTGCTATCTCTACACATCAACTGAAGCATTCACAATCGTTAGTAAAATAATACAATTAAACTGACAAAAGTGAATACCTAGCAGTCTTCAGCTACATAAATAAATCAACTGGTTAGAAATAAATCCTAACCTTAATTTATTACGAGTGCGCACTCTAAACTCATAAACGTTTATTAATTTAATATGCATTTTGCGGAATCACCCGCTATGGAATCACCCATGTACACACTAAATTAATGAAACGCCCGAAAAGGACAGGCGTCCCCATCAACTTCTCGCACAAAGAATCCTCTTTGTGTATGAGCCCCGGTCATCTAAGTTTACGGAATCCACCGTAAAACCTCACGGAATCCACCGTGGCACGGAATCCACCGTGGAATATGCCTCCTGGCATCAAGTATAGTCTTGATTTTTACGCGCATTTGGACAATATGTGGCTATGTGACCTTCTTGTTGGCATCGATAACAAATTACTGGTCCCCTAGGTCTTTGTTGACCACCTTGTCCCATTGGATTACGAAAATTTCCATTATTTCTTCTAAAAGGAGAATTTCTCCCTCGATTGCTATCACTGTTGTAATTGGTTCGAGGCACTGGGGGTCTACCCTGGGTGGGCAATCCTCGTGGCCTAAAAGGTTGATTGGGTGGTCCAATCTCATAAGTCCTATTATTACGATCCATGTAATTGTAATTCGTTTGCATTGAACGAGCTTGTTGTTGCTCTTGACCTAATTTATGCCAGCAATTTGTATCTAAATGACCGGTTTTGTGGCAAAAAGAGCAAAACGGTGGATGATCAGGCATTAACCTTGAAGGCGTCGGACACTCTGTAGCCACATGGCCGTAACCATGACACTTACCACACCAGATATTAGATCGAGGTGGGTTTGAAGTCGAATTTCCCGACGATTGTTGAGCACTAGATCCTTGTGTCGTTATCGAATAAATTTCCTTCAAAGGCGCTTGTACTGCAGTCATAATTTCCTCCTTTAATTTTCCTAGAGATTTCGCAATAATATCTGCTACTTTTGCTTCATCCAGAGGAGATTGAGATTGCGGCATAGAAGGCATTCCTGTCTGCATCATATAGGATGGAATTGAAGTGTACGGATTTAGAGGTACACTCGACATGTTTGAGCTTGCGGTTACCGAGGGATTTAAAGGAACGGTCACATAAGACACGTTCTTAGGTACCCCGCCTGAAGTGCTTGGATATTCTGTCCGAGATTCTTTGAATAGATCTCTCCGTCGTTGTTGACTAAGCTGCACTTCTTCCCACCATCTAGCATGTGTTTTAGCATCTGCCAACGCAGCTGGTCGTTGTAAACTAACATGCTGATGAACTTCAGGATTAAGTCCATCAATAAACTTACGTTTTTGCGTGGGATCGTCAGGAGCAGGATTCATCTTACGAATGATTGTCTCCATGCGCTCAATATAATGTTCAACACTTTCAGTTGCTCCTTGGGACAAATAATCCAGTTGAAGAGCCAATCTATCTTGAAAACCTTGTCGTCTAAATTTTTCTAGAAAAGCTCTTGATAAGGCAGCATAGGTCCCTTTATGTTGAGCATCTAAATTCCCATACCATTTCGCTGCTTCATCTTTTAATGTTGCAGGGAAGATATGAAGCTTCTGGTCGTCATCTATTATCTCATTGGCGATGCAAGTCACCTCAAATCTTTGCGAATGGGCATCGGGATCTTCATCCCATAGCCCCCCGAATTGCGTGAAATCAGCTAATCTGACTGGGTTGCGAGCCATTGTTTCTCTAAATAATAGCCCTAACCCTAAAGCGTTGATAGTATCAAACCACGGAGGTTCCTGAGGTTTCTTACTAAACTAGCTCTTACTGTCATACTCCAAAATTACGCTCGTTTTATTTGAAGCTATAAAATTAGGTTGTCGCTTGTATGCGCACTTAGAAGGTTCAAAATAGTCGGCAACTCTGGGTCTATCTCCCCAAAAGGTAACTTTTCTTCTTTCTCGGGGATTAAGCCTAGAATTTCAGCAACCTCTCTAACGTCTTTCGTGTCGAAAGCAATTTTTAAACCTCTGGATACACGTATCCAAGGCAACACATCATCCCACACTACTCTTCTAAACGTCCGATAAGCTGTGCGGTGATACCAATCAAAGTGGTATGATACACTGATTGTATTTATCTCTACCGCGTCTATTAACCCAAAGTGTGTCGCTAGTAGAACTATGGTTTGCGCACAGTCGTTATAACCCCAGCTCCAAGAAGATAATTGTTCAACGTCCACAGTTAATTGTGGCCCAAAATATGTGCCTCCCTCTACTAACTCTGTATCCCTCGCCCAATCTAGCACTTTTCTTTGGCACTCTTGGGGCAAATTAGGAAAATAGTCCCTTAGAAAAGAGACTGCGTATTCACTCATAAGTAACACCTAGGGTTTGAATACCCTAGGAAAATTAATCACCCGCTAGAGTGCACTTGGCTCCCGGCAAACGCACCAAAAAATGACTGGCCAAAAACCAAGCCACTTTTACCCAAGTCAGCAAGCCAACTCCTAAGAGTTGTTGCACTAAACAGGTAATTGTTACTACTAACAATGCTAATTTGGTTTAGTCTTCCCTTAATTGTATGGCGTTTTGTTTGTAGTAGTCCAACTAAAAAAATATTCTACACTTCAGTAAATTGTATTAGGCACTAGATTGCTAAACCTAAGATAACTACGGTTTCCCTCCATCTTTCAGGAGCAGCTTCTCATAAATTTCTCCTGCCAACTAGTGGCGGTTTATCCAGGAAGTTTTGATGTTTGACTTTAAGAAGTTTGTTTCATATAACAGATCCCTTGGATCTATTTGTATATCTCCATTTAAGTTCCTTTATATATTTATCTTCTTCAATTGATTAAAATTAATTCATTTTATTCATTTAATTACAACAAACATTCAAATCAAAACAATCTAACGTTCTAAAAACCCATAACTTTTATCCCTTGATAAACGTCTCCCCACTTCGTACCGCAATTTCGTCGTTGCTTATTAGTATTTAAATACTTAATCCATTTTGCGAATATAACGTCCTTTTCTTCTTTTTCTTCACTAAATACAAATCAGGACTAAACCAGGTACTTTCCACACTCCAACGAAATCACATACATAGTTCATTTTACATTCCCATATTCCCTGTTAATTTATAAATAAGTCCTAGTAGCCCTTCACTCTTCCTTGCAATCATCAGATGATTTCTTTTTAATATGAACAAATAGTACATCACGTATCATTTTACTTACTTAAAATAAAAAAACACCATGTTTATGAAAAAAAAAATATTTCCAATAGAATATAATTAAACTGATGTTTCTTTTCATCTTAAAGCTTACAAAAATTCATCAGCAATCAAGAATTGTCTTTTCAGCTTTCCATGTAAAGATCCATATTTTTATTGATAGAGAACAAATTTTTTATTTAAATGAAAACTGCTATTTTACTTTGAACATAACTAGTTTTGAATTTTTAAATATGTTAAACCATCTCTAAAAATTCTGATAAAAATTCAGTAAATTTCCTGAGTCATAACCTTTATAGAAAAAAATGTCACAACTTATAAATTTCAATCAGCCATTTTATAAAAATTTATTTGAGTCGTTTTTAAGTCATTCTTAAGCATTTTCGACTATTTTCTATTTTCAATAAATAGAAACCAGTTCACATAAATGCAAACAACCATTCAACATAGAAAAACAAGTTTCAAAGCATTTTCTAAAAATATTAAACTGAACATTTACTTATAATATATCATTCATTTTAGATAAATAGTTTAGGCATATACTTGTAAATACCACGGGTCGTTGTCGCGCCTTTGAAAGCCGTGTCCTCTTGCAGTCCAACCAAGAAGAGTCTTGTATCCCGCCAGTCATTCCAACCGTGAGCTTATCAATTCTTTTTACTCTCTCGCCGACCCTCGCGTGACTATTGCTCTATGGCAATAGGAATGGTCTCTATAAGTTCAAAGTTATTAAGCTTTAATTAAAAGCTTTAAATCCATGGACATGGTATCTTCACAGGCGACGACTCATTGAGGAAGAGAAAACTAATTGAATATCTTGGCAATCTGGCCACAGAATCACGCGCGAGATCAGGCGATTCGAAGAGGACAAACTCTTCAACCAGCCTACCACTTCAGATTTGGCAAGTATATGGAAGCTCCGAATTCACATAGAGAGAGATATGGCGTCGTGTGATGAAGGCATTGATGGAGCAATTCATCTTTCCTGCTCTTCTTGATTGTGATCTTGCTTTAGAGATGCTTTTATCTCTCTCTCTCTCTTTCTCAAGTGATGTACTGATAATGGTACTCAGGTGAGGCACGCACGGAGAAAAGGATAGGACGCCGCAAATGCTGTCAAGATTGAGTTCATGGCATAGGAGTGGAGAAGGCTTTTAGCCAATCGTAGAGCTTGGATGGAACAGATGCAAAGACGAAACTGATTAATGAGGAACCCGAGGCCGGGGAGGCGCGGGGGCAGACGATGGCTGCTCCGAGCTTGGAGATCATCATCCGTCTCATCACCATCTACAAGCCGTAGACCTCGTCATTGAGGCCTCAGCCCGTCATGGCAGCCACGTGCAAATCAGCCATCAACAAGCCCTCGTCTCCATGGCAGTCCTGTCCGCACCCCTCTCTGAACAGTCGCAGGATGGCGCCTTATATCAGAAGCACACGCAACTGCAATTCAGCCCCCAAAATTTTTTTTTCGAGATAGAGAGACGTCACGAGAATGTAACTGCGCCCCCCCCCCCCCCCCCCCGATAACAAGAGCCCACATAGGGTAATATAGGCACCTTTGCACCCTTTGGGAATGTCAATGTGTGAGGTATTACTACTAGTTGATGACCTCAATGACACAAGGACAACCCTTGCTCGTCTAGTCCAACCAACTTTACCATATGCATGGTAGCCAACAAACTTTTATATTTCCTCGAAGGTTGCCGCAAAAGTCATTGACATGATGATGTCCATTAAAGACCACACGAACATCTCTTGCTTCATGCAACGTCGACCAGAAGCCAGAGTTCACTTGTGCACAACCAATTCCCTCTTGCTTAACTCTAGTTATTGAGCAAAGACTTGCCATACGTGTCTCAACTAGAGAAATGTGAAAATAAGCCAAGGCAGGAATCTTATCCATTGATGTAAATGCATTGATTTTGTTTCGTTCCTGCAGTTTGATGTTCGATAGATAGCTCTTTAAACCATTTCTTTTGGCTTTCTTGAATCCACCCATAACCATATATCTTCTTCACCTTGGAGTAGTCCCTACTATCAAGCATGTAAAGATTTAGGACACTTCTTCTTTCATCCTCCGATCCCAATGGCCTTGTACTTCTAAGTGGTAGTTACCAAATCCATCTATGTGAGTAACTAGTTTGTTGCTTGAATTCTCCATCCCCCTACTACCCTGTACATCATGGTGTTTAATTTCTTTTGGATATACTTGTGACAAGGTGTAATCCATGGTGGTAATGTATATTATTTTTTAAATAATAATAAGGATCGTTGAAATATGAAGAGACTACCACATGTGTTGTATAAGAGTGTTAGTTGATGAGGACCACAATACTTGGTAATCAATCGTAGATAGATTATGATCATCAAGTCGTTTCCAAGTAGAAATCTGCCCTACTCCTAACCACTGCATATCTTGGATTGATGTTGCAAAATTTCCTTTGGCACCCTTTGGGATGTCACAAGGATGAATTCACATATGACATAGTGTGTCCTTATAACCTTTAACACCTGGCACACACGAGGGACCAATTGTTTACAATTGAGAACCCACTTACATCCTTGATTGAAGTCAAATGCCTTAGCACATGTCATATGATTACAAAGATTTGAGAAGGAAACATGTCAAAAAAAAAACATAATGATTTCATTTATCATTGGTTCACCAAAAGACTCCTCCATAAGCTTGTCAAAGATTGTGCTTGCCAAGAGTACATCCTAGGTGGTACATCCAATCTTCCTTTTGCCCGTAAGTCCCTTTGGATCACATCATCCTTGCCAAGAGTCATCCTCTTGAATCTAATATTCAACACCTCCCCAAAGAAATCTTCATGATAATCACCAATGATCTAATGATCACCCCTTGATCGTCACTGCAGTATTACTATCAAATTTTTATCTAAAACTCCACCTCCCTCTCGTACAAGAACTTTCTCGTACCAACATCTCCTAGTTATACTGCAAGGACACAGCCTCCAAAGACAACAACAACGAACACCGCATCTGCATTAAATTCATGTAAAAATTTAGTAATAAGGTATCAATTGTATACAGTTGTGCCAAAAAATTGTTGCAATAAATGGCATATATTTAGGTGTTGTCAGAAGTGTTTAGAAGATGTGTTGCAGGAGATGAGATTGGGATTGTTCTGAAGGCTTGCCATGACGAGCCATGTGGAGGGAGCCAACGGCCAAGTCGAAGTCACCAATCGCATCCTCTGCTCGATTTTGACAAGAACAATTGCCGCACATCGTCGTGATTGGGATGATCGACTTACAGAGGCCCTCTGGGCGTACAGAACCTCCCATAAAGCAGCAACAGGACAGACACCCTTCCAGTTGGTGTATGGTACAGAAGCTGTTTTTCTTGTTGAATTGGAACTACCCTCTTTGAGAGTGGCCATCAAAGAGCGTTTGGGGGACGATGATTCACTGCAACGCCGTCTCCTGCACTTGGAATGTTTGGACGAAATTCGTAGGATGGCTTTACAGTGCATGGAAGCCACGCAAGCTCGACGCAAGGCTTACCATGATAGCTTTATCAAGCACAAGGAGTTCAAAGAAGGTGATTTGGTCCTAGCCTATGATTCACGCTTTGGCAAGTTTCCTGGCAAGCTTCAACAGCGGTGGATGGGCCCCTATAAGGTACTTGCCGTCAACCCTAATGGCTCTGTCCAAGTGCAGACCGTTGATGCCTCTGATGATCCCTTTCTGATCAATGGATATCGCCTAAAGAAGTACTTCCCTCCTTAGGGATCTTGACAATTACGGTCAATTGATCCTTTCCCTCGTTGGCGCGGCACTGTACTTCTTATGATGTTACTTTTGATAGCCGTTCTTCAGTCATTCCTGATGAAGTGGACGCAACCCTCTATCCCCTCAAACCCCCCTTCCAGCCTTGATCTCTTATCCTCTATTTTCCACCAGCGACAATGGCGAGGTTGGTTTTGACACATGGTCTTTCCACCATTCCCTTGCTCCATTTGAAGAAAAAAAAAAAACAAAACATATCGGTCATGGGAGAAAAGGACTTAGGTCCCTGTCATGCCGACCTATTCTTCGCGAAAAGGTGGAAACACCCTCGGGAATAGGGAAAAACAAGAAAAAGAAAAGAAAAAAAAACAAATCTGTTATGAGAGAAAAGGAAGCAATTCCCTGTCATAGCAGGCCTCGTTCCAAGAAAAGGTGGTAAACACCCTTGGGCGAGAAGCTGACTGTGGAAAAGGTGGTAACACCCAGCAGTCCAGAAAGTGGATTCATTAATTGATATTCCCAGGATCCAATTCCGAAGCTGCCTCCCTTGGTACGCTGTGTCCTGGGTCTTTCTGCAGAGTGTCTAACTGTCCTCTAGCAGACGACATGTTCCTATCCAATACAACGTTCGATTTGATGGCTACCTCCCTGGGTACGCCTCTTCAACAACTGACGACGCGATCTTCATCGACAAACAATCAAGTGACGTGAGCTTTCATCCTAACCGGATGGGGAAGTGAGTATGGTTGCCCCCCTGTATCTATCAACAGAGAGTGAGACAGAGGGTGGGATGAGCGACCAGTCTTTTCCCTTCAAATCAAATGAGAGGTGAGTAGTGTGAATGAAGTGTTGCACGCACGGGATGGGCCTCTCAATGCACAAAGCACAATTTGTTTCTGTGCACTGCACCATAAGGCTCCCTGGCCTTCCTTCTTGCACCGTACGCCGGCACAAGGCGGGATGCACTGTTGCACCATCAAATGCGCACAAGGCATACAATCTTTGCACAAGCGACTGTGAGGATTACATCAACGGGTTTCAGGAAAAGGCTGCCCGTCTGTAACTATCAACAAAGAGTGAGACAGAGGGTGGGATGAGTGTGACTGGAGTTTCTTCAATCAATTACCAAGAGGTGAGATTGAGAGACGTTACGACACTTGGAGTGAGGTATGTTCCCGTTTTCCTATGCACCCATGGGATGGGTCTTTGCCGTCATCACAAGACACGCCACCCTGTTCTGTACACTGCACTGTAAGGCTCCCTTGCCTTCCTCCTTGCACTTATGCCAGACGGGTTGGACGCACTAATGCACCATCAACTGTGCACCCTAGCATACTCCTTCTACACCATTCCCCCCCTTGTTGATTCCTCAACCGGGTATGCGATATGGGTTTCAATCATTCTTCCTCGAGTGATATTAGTCATGGGGCGAGTGACTGTTCTTTCATTTCATTTGAGTGACTGCGAGTTGAGTGAAATATCCCTCATCATCGACGGATTTCCTGCGCTTCCTTCCATCAGCTACCTCCCTGGGTGCTGCTGCGTGGTACCTGCCATGACGGACGTGTGCCGAGAAGATGCCTTGGTACCTCCAGAAGCCGACAACCACCCTGGACGTGCCATCGACACTCAAACTTGCTTCTTGACAAAATGGGCCAAGTTTTTCTAACCCTACACCTTCTGTTTCTTCGTGACGTTCATGTTTTAAGTGTGGGGAAGTTAGTGGATGGTCCGTGGCGTGGTCCTAGGTCCCTATTGCTCAGTTAACCCTATACGTTAAGGTCTTAAGTGT
This sequence comes from Lygodium microphyllum, assembly GCF_053477565.2. NCBI lineage: Eukaryota > Viridiplantae > Streptophyta > Polypodiopsida > Schizaeales > Lygodiaceae > Lygodium > Lygodium microphyllum. The sequence goes on from NC_141135.1 coordinate 28,374,723, forward strand.
GGGGACGTGTCCCTACGCGTCTACATTGCATACCCCTTTGCATATGCCTTACCCTGTTCATGCATGTATGCCATGACTTGCTTTTACCCTCATGGGGTCCCTTCCCATCCACCCGGTTATGTTCCACCCACCCTTGGGGCTGTTCCCTTGCAGTTTTCCTTCATTTCTTGATTTTGAGGTCCTACTATGTGAACGCACCCTACGTTCACTTAAGTCCAAATCCAACCTTATAGCCCTGTTCCTTCCTTTGCACTGACCATTTTTCCTTTTTACCTACCCTTGTTCCGGTGCACGGTTTTCGAGTTATTAATTTTTGAAGCATTTTGCGCAATTTAACCGGTTTTCCATGTGAACGCACTTTTCTTGCTTCCGAATCATGCTTTGACATCATAGCCCTGACCACCACTTTTCCCCTGACATTTTTCCTTTTTCCTCTGCATCATTCTGATACACGGTTTGTCCGTTATTAATTTTCCGGTTTTTTACGACCTTTTTCGTGCGTATTTTTGACATTTTTCCATGTGAACCTGCCCTGTTTGCATCGGAATTCCAATTTGATCTGCCAGCCGTGTCCCCTGTTCCTTCCCCCACCTTTTTCCTTTTTCCTCCACCCTCTTTCGACTTTCGGATTTTTACTTATTAATTTTTAAATATGTTTTCGGGAGTATTTTTGGTGTTTTTCACATGTGAACCCCTCCTACTTCCACCGGAACTACGGTTTAAGGTGATAACCCTGTGCCACTCCTTCTTGCGGACATTTTTCCTTCTTACTACATGTCATTCCGGCGCACGGTTCGTCCGATATTAATTTCCGATCCCATTTTCGGGTTTGTTTTTTGGGTTTTTCCCATGTGAACGCGTCTTATCTCTGTCGGAATTATGTTTTGATGAGATAGGATTGTCGGGCACATCTTTCTGCACAGTTTTCCTTTTTTCTGCACCTCATTCCGATGCACGGATTTTTCGATATTAATTTTTAATTGCGTTTTTTGGTTCATTTTTTGTGTTTTTTGCACGTGACCGCCCTTTACCCTTCCCGGACCCTCCGTCTTCTATTTTCCCTGTCTTTCGCCTGTCGCCCTGCCCACTTTTTGTTTTTACGCTATTTCGTTTTGATATCCGGATTGGGAGTTATTAATTTTTCTTTATTTTTACGTGAATTCGCACGGTCGTCTTGCGCGTGAACGTGCCCTTTTTCGATTTTACGCGTCTCCACGCACTCCGGTCGTGTCCGCATAACCCGTACCGTCATCCCGGTGCCATTTCAATCCCGTCACGGTAAATTTTTTTACCCCGCCCCGCGCTCGTGCGCGGGACGGGGATACGTATCCCTTTTTTTTGACCCTGCCCACCCCCCATGGGCACCTACCACCCTCTTGACCCCTACCCAACCCATGGCCCCCCATGGGCCCCCTCCCCTATTCCCCCGCCCATTGCCCCTGCCCACCACCCTGCCCACCCACCCTGCCCACCCCTTCCCCCCAACCACCCGACCCTTTCCCTCCAACCACCTCCCTCTCCCTGCGTCCCTGTGTCCCTCCCTCCTCCCACCTTCCTCCTCCCTCTTCTTCCTCCATCTCCTCCCTCCCCTCCTCCTCCATTTCCTTCCATCCTCCTCCTCCATTCCTTCCCTCTCCTCCTCCCTCCCCTTCTTCCTCCCTGCTTTCTCCTTCTTCCTCCCTCTCCCCTCCTTTCACCCTCCCTCCGCCCTCCATCCTCTCTCCTTCTTTCCTCCATCCTCTCTCCTTCTTCCCTTCCTCCTTCCCCTTCTTCTTCCCCTTCTGCCTCCCTCTGCGTGCCTCCTCCACCTCTCCTTCTTTCCTCCCTCCCCCGTCTCCTGTTGCCCCGTCGCCGCCGCGTGGAGTCCATCGCCGCCGCCCCAGACGGAGTCGCCCGCCGTCCCCTGCCCTGACCTGCATCGTCGCCGCCGACCGCCCTCGACCGCGCGCCAACCGGCCGCCCGCTGTCCCCTGCCCTGGCCGTCCGCCTCCTCCAGTCGCCGCCGACGCTGCCGTCTGAGCCCCGCCTCCGCTTGGAACCGCGCCGCCGCCTGGAGTGGACCGCGCCGCCGACATACCCGCCGCCGTCCGCCGCCGATACATCCGACGCCCCCGCTGCACATCCGACGCCGCCCGCTGCCGGCCGTGCCCCCATTCTCCTCCCTCCTCCACCTCCTCCACCTCCCCCACACTCAGGTTAGTTCACCTAACCTTAAGTTAGTTGTTACTAACCTTAAGTTAGTTGTTACTAACCTTAAGTTAGTTGTCACTAACCCTAGTTAGTTGTCACTAACCCTAACCCCACCCCTAACCCACTAACCCTAGTTAGTTGTCCCTAACCCTAACCCTAACCCTAACCCTAATCCTAACCCTAACCCTAACCCACCTTAGGTTACCTAACCCCCTTTAGGTTAGTTTCTACTAACTGGACTTATCTGACTTATCCAACCTGACTAACCTAACTTGACTTGACTTCCTGTGACTTACATGACTTACCCAGACTAACCAGACTTAACTGACTTACTTCTAATTGACTTATCTGATTACCATGATTTATATGATTTAATTAGTTTCTAAATTAATTTTTTCCATCAAAATAATTCCGAAAAATTTCTAAAAATTCCCTTTGCTTTTTGCCAATTTTTGGGAGTTTGTCCACTGGAAATTACCCACCCTACAATTTCTGAAAATTAAATATTTCCTAATTTATCCCCCAAATTGCCAACAAATATAGAAAATTCATTTAAAAATAGTACACAATTCTCAAAAATTCTAAAAAATTCCCCTCACCCTCCTTGACCATTTTTCATTTATTTTTCACTTTAAAAAATTATCATACATGGTACCCCTATTGTTTTTATTTTTTTTTTTTAAAAGAACAACACACTAGCAAACCAATAAACGGAAATTTCCCTTACCACTCTTTATTTTATTTGCCTAGACCCCATTGTGGCTATTTCCTTCATATTCCTGTGTTGTTTATATTAATTTCCCTATTATTATTTTTATTCTTATTTAAAAAAAACACAAAAACCAACACCAACAACCAAACCTACACAAATAAAAAAAAAACAACAAAACACATCCATAATCCATAATAACCACCCAAACAACATAACCAACCATAAATAATCACAAATTACACAAATTCAAAAACCAAAAAAAACCAAATCAACACATCTGCTAAGATGTTGTGTTTGTTGTTTCATCAGTGGTCTTTACTTTTCCTTTACTGGATTCACTTCTTTTGGGGGACTATTCCGTGCGCATTTTTGCATTACATACACACCCCTTCCAGGTATTTATTTTATGTGTTTTATTTATTTTTATTTCCCCCTTAATCACAAATTAATTCTTAAAATGAACTCTTTATTCACCCACAGTTTCCACGCGCATTCGCGCTCAACACACATATACTTTTTAATTAAAATAAACCCGCCGTTCACTTAGCACGCGCTACGTGCGCTACCGAGGCACTTTAAATTTTATTTAAAATGAACCAGCCGTCACATGAGCACGCGTTGGCAAAAAAGCGCTCCACATCACTTTAATTTGTAATCAATAAACTTGCATTTAGAGACCCAGTCGGGTATCGCAGTCCGGGAATCGAATTAATGCACCGATTCACCTAATAATTGGTAATTAACTTTATAAGAAGGAACCGCCATTTTCTTACTAAGGTTTATCACCTAATAAAAATTCACCCATTTTTAATAATTTATTAAAATCAACCCTTCATTAAATTAATTCCCCCTCACTGCACTTAATTCCCCTTTTTAATGAATCGGTTTCATGGGATGGGTATGTGCAGTCATTAGAGTTGTTTTCCTGGTCCAGTCCTGGTGTATCACTGATGTAGTCTTGATATGTGTCGGATATGGTATTGTTTTGGTTTACTGTCTTTGTTACGGTTACGGGTACGGTATGCAGTTTTTTTCTTTTATTGCCTGATACGGGGTTCAGGGTATTTTGGTCGAGTCACGTTTTCTTGTTTGGTTATTCTCTTATCCTTGGTTTTTTGTCTGTTGCTTTGCAGGCATTCTCCTTGATTGTCTGTGTTTGTGGTGTGTGTGTAACCATCTGAATGGCGCCTTCTCATGCTCCTCCCCCTATCCAGTACGTCCCACTAGTTAGTAGGGATTACTCTTCCCTGATTACTTTTGAGCCTCTCACGAAGGCGGGACTTGCTGCTTTTGTGGCTACTTCTTTTCCCCTGCTTCCAGAGGATCCGTCGTTATGTGATGAGTTTCTAGCCTCTTACAGCAAGAAGACAGGACTAGTCCAAGGAATTTCTATGACTTTGACACCTCGAGGCTTAGGGAAGGCTCTGTCTCTTCCCTTCAAAGGTGAACCTTTTGTGACCACTCGTCAGCTCTTCTCTAATGAAGAGATTCTGAAGCTCTTGCAAAAGCAGACAAGGGAAATCCTCGATGTTAAGAAGGTGATTAACTCTTCAGGAGTTTCCTTTTCTATGATCACTGATCCCGTATGGAAGACGATCTGTCAGTTTCTTCAGGACAGGTTTATGCCTTCCAAAACGCCATCTCAGTATTTGTCCAAAGAGCTTTTCACAGCTTCCAGGATGGTGTTGAAAGGAGTTGCTATTGATTGGAGCACTTACCTCCTCACTAAAATGGATCAGCATTTCGTTAAAGTCACCAGGGGTAATGTTACCAATGTCACATATGGATCCTATTTGTCTGCCTTCTTGACCTATTCAGGTTTACAGAAGACTATGCCTCCACCTCCTCCATCAGATCCAGTACCTCCTCCTCCACCTTCAGATGAATCAGAACCCATTGACATAGAGGATGATGATTCTCCGCCTCCCCTGGTCATCCAGCGCAAACGCTTGAAGAGGGTAGCGGATAAAGCTCCTTCTGTACTTCCTTCAGTGTCCATTCCTGCTACCTCTGGCAGTGATCTCCCTGGGTATCTCACTTGTAATAACCTGTTCAGAGCACATCGAGAAGGATCATTGGACATCTCAGTTCCCTCCCTGAACAGTCTAGTCTCGGGAGATGCTATTCCTTTCCTCTGTAAAGATATTCAAAGCTCCATTGAGTTGTCAGTGACAGCCTGTGTTCAACAGCTGTACGCGTCTTTTTATGAAGAGCTCATGCAGTCTAAGGACCAGTTGCATAAGGCAACATCTGAGTTAGCTTCTGCTAAGGATACCCTAGCAGATTTATTTAAGCAAATGGAACAGCAAACCCAACTGGTTGTTGCCACCCAAAGCGATGAGATTTCTTCTTTGAAGACTCAGTTACTCGAGGCTCAATCACAGGTTACTAGCCTTTCAGAGGAGACGGAGAAAATGTCCAGAGAAGCACATGAATTCCAAGCTATCTTAGATGACAAACTTTCAGCTTTACAGATTGATAATGACACAGTGGCCAACCAAGCCTCCCAAATCAAGCAAGTCCCGCTCTGTTCCTCCAAGCCCTAATGTTCCATTGATTCCTTCTCTTTCACAGCAGGACTTGGCTGCTCTTCAGAGATAGGCTACTTTGTGCCCTCTATTCCAAGATAAAGTGGAAAGATTGCAGTCCAGAATGGACTTGTTATGGTCTACCTTTGAGCAGTTTCAGGAATATGTTCTACCGGACCATTCTTTCTTTGTCCACTACCACTTACAAAAGTTGGTCTTCTACATGAAGCTTTCCACGATGGATTTACCTCTTCCAGAGGATGGCTGGAGTGGGGCTTGGTCTGCTGAGTTGTTGACAGAGGTAGTCAGAATGGTCTTTGAAGATTCTGTCACACCAGATACCATGTTGATGTCATACATGTATCTACGAGGAGACTTATTAATTCCAGATGAGGTGGATATGGCATAGTATGTGGGGGATGTGGTCTTACAGGCTGTTTTGTATGTCAATCATTTGGAGTTGCGCATAGCTGACATGTTCCAGAGTTATTCCTCCAAAGTAGCTGATTGTCATGATAATTCGTGGCATCCCATGATTGATTCGGTGGTCCTAAATCAAAGACAAAACACAGCTCCTACCTTTGCCCAGAGTACTAATCAACTGAGGATGGATCTCTTAGCCTATCTTTCAAAGCATAATCCATTTGATGCTACCTTCTTTGATACCTATCATAGACGATCTCTCTTAGGACCTTCTGTTCCTACCCTCCTCTATTACCAACAAATGGCTCACCGCTATGCTATATATCTTTCCCTTTGTCAATCTAATTCCACAATTATTTTACCCCTTCTTTTCCAACCTTCATCTTTCCCTCAAATTCCCATTTTTACATACTGTTCCTTTATTGAGGATAGGGTATTTTTCCCTTCTCCGCCCTGTCCTTCTCCCTCCATTAATGTACCCTCTACATTTCCTATTTATCAGTTAACACCCTTCCTTAGTGATTCCTTACAAATTTCTGCCACTCCTTCTTTAACCTTTTCTTCCTTTTATGATTTTTCATATCTCTCCCTACATCCACTCTTCCTTATTCCATTACCTTCTCCTAACACTTCCATATCTCAACCACCTCAGTTGGTTAGTGACTGTGACGGGTTTGATAATCATATTTCCAGAAGAAGGGGATGGTGTTCGGATGATTGCCTTACAGGACCGCAGATCAATTGGCCAGTAATTCCAGGAGAATGGACAGCTTCCAGTCAAGCTTATCAGAACTATGTTCATTTTGCCCAGCAGTATTCACAGTCTGCAGATCCCTCAGTGAGATTAACTGCTCACTTTGCTTGGTACCTGGCGTATATGCATAGGCACTCTCATAATGATTCCAAGCCTATTCCAAAGTTGTGCATGAATGTCAATGTAAGCATTGATTCCCAACAGCTGGATATATTGTATTTTCATGCCCTTTGTTTGCCTAGCAGATACTTGGTCCTGTTGGAAAGGATGTGCTGTCTCCAATTTTTTCAAAACCCTCCCAAAAACTTTATAGATGAATCCTTATCTATGGATCGTTTCTGACAACATCAATCTTTTAAGAGGGATCATCTTCATTGATACCTTTCCAATGTATGGTGGAAGCTTTTAATGAAAAACTCTCTTTTTGAAGGAGTCATTCAGATGGTTGTGTTGTGTATTAGTGTTTGTGTTGTGAGTTCATTTATGTAATATGAACGTGGTGGTTTCCTATTGGATTTCGTGTACGAGCTACGTTTTGGAGGATTGTGGTGATGGGTTCGTGGTTGGAGAATTGAAGTTGATGCTGATAACGAAGAAGCAAACTCTTATATCCTTTATAAATTTGTTGTGATTTTTAGTTTAATAAGAGGTGTTAATGTATAAAGGGTTTTCCTTTCTTTGTATTTTTATATTAGAAACAGGTTATAAGTTGGGGTCGTGGAGGATGGATTCTTTTTGAAGAGATATTGAAGATCAAAGTTGAGCTTTTCAATGAACTTGTATTCCCTTTTTCTTGGGTCGCGAGGACGCTTCCTTATTAAGTGTGGGGATATGTTGAGTGTTGAAATGACTTGTTTTTTGGCTGATTTTTGTTGTTTTTGAGAGCTGAATGGTTGATTTTATGAGATGATTGATTGGTTTGGAAGTGTTTTGAGAGTGTTTTGGATGATATTGATTGTGTTTTAGAAGATCATGATGTTTATTGATGGTTCTGTGATGTTCTGATAGGTTCTGATTGGTTCTGTATACCTTCTATTTTGCTCTGTTTTGGTCTGTTTTGTTCTGATTGTCTTCTGTAAGGAGGGATGGAGTATTGATTGATGAAGATTGAGATATTGTGAAAGTTTATTGAATGGTTTGTGAGAGTTTGGAATGGTTTGAGAATGAGTTATGTGGTTTTGATGATCTTTTGTAATCTTCTGTAGGTCTTCTGTAGAGCTTCTGTCTCTGTTCTGTTCTGTACTGTAGCTGTTCTGGTACTGTTCTGTAGATTGTTCTGTATGCTTCTGTATGTGTTCTGATGGATGAGAGTGTAGCTTGGGAAAGTTTTCTAGCCTTGGAAGGAGGTGAATACAAGTGCAAAAGAGCTGAAAGAAGTGGAAGAAGTAGCTGTGCTGATGACTCAAGAGAAGACTAGAGTGAAGTGACAGTAGTGAGCTATGAAAGGACACTGTAGTGGCTCTGGTGACCCTTCATATCAGACATACCTCTTGGGAGGGGTATCCACGACCTAAGAGGGATTATTGAGAGTGATTTTGAGAGATTGTAGTGAGGATATGATGTATTATTGATGGAGAGAGAGAGAGAGAGTCAGAGATAGCCAATTTTACTCAAATAGAGTGATTGTATATGAGAGATTGAGAGAGAAGACTATGAAGATATTGAATATGAATAATATGTAATGTATTTTCATTCAAAGATGGTGTATTCATTTGCTTTATTTGTTCTATTGATGGATTTTGTGAAGATATTGAAGAATATGGTTGATTCTATTAAAAACCGTGGGAGATCTACATGATGCTGTATGAAGATTTGTTGTGCCTGGTGTTCTTTTCTTCATTGTGATCATATGAAACATGATAAACAAGCTTGTTGATGTTACAAGATAGATTTTCTTGCAAGAGAATTCCCTTTTCCTTGGTGTTCCTCTTGGGGCTCCACTGCTTCAACCAATACATCTGTGACGCAGGACTCTGCTATGCATAAAGCTCCTGAATCTTCTCCCATAAATCCCATGCACTCTGATTCTCATCTTCAACAACATTATGATGGACCTTTTCTGAGAGTGACAAGATAATGGTTGACTTGCATAGCTCATCAACTTCCATCCAAACATCATCATCCATATCCTCGGGTTTAACACCCTTGAAACGCAAGGGTTTAATCTGCAACTTCTACACCAAAACGTGCCATATCTGGGACTTCCAATACCCATAGTTGATACCATCCAACTTGGCAAAATTAAAGAGAGCTGTATCTTTTAGATGACCAGCCATACTGTCCCAAATCAAAGCAAAAAAGTAAAATTGCAGGTTGTTGTAATTAGCAGAAAATGCACTAAAACCACTGCTAAAACTAGCTAAAAGAGTGGATATCACCAAGAGAAGCACTTGCCCACGAAATATGACCAAGATAATATCAAATAGTAAGCATTACCCTCATAGAAGTGCTCAAAATCTACAGATTTTAGCTTTCTGGAATAAATGATAGCAATATTTAAAATTGTCCCAAAGTGAAGCAATCACTGATACATATATCACTGCAATTGCCATGTAGCAAGATACATCCAACAGTGAGTGTCAAGGGGCAAGAAGGTACCAAGAACTATCAAACCAATAACCTATCAAGCAAGAGACATCTCATAGGTCTAGAAGTCATGCCTGTAATGGGTCTCAAGGTAAGAGAAGAGACCAAGCACAAGCACAACTAATAGAGCAAGAAGCTCAATGCATAACCATCCAAGATGCATACAAAATTGACAAACCTGTGACACAGATAGGTGCCTGCCCCAATAGGAGTATCAAATCAGCCCACTACAGACTAACTACAAACATAAAGCTCTCAAGAGAGCAAATGCATGTAATTGTCCCACAAGCTCAAGCTTAAGTGTATGTAAGACTCTGTGTACATCCAAATATACCAAGAGGTTCCCACTGGAAGTAAGTTCAAATGCAAATAGAGCAAGAAACACTCAAATAGATCGAGTATATAGCATTAGACATGCCAAATCCCAGTAGGGTACATCCAGAGCATAAATCCCAAGCTATCTCAGACCCGTAAAGCATAAGCCTGAAAGCAAGCAAATAGCATATAACTAACAACCAAATGTAATGCCCAGTAGGTCCAAAATGCTCAAATACATCTGAAGACGAAGCTCCAAGTGACTGTCAAGCATAGGCAAACCAAGTGGCATCTATATCTGACCAAAGCATAAATGCAAGAAGCCTAAATATCAAGCAGTGAAAATAGGCATAAACTGGTCCAAAGCATGCCAACTAAAGCCAAATTCCAGTGAATTACGACCAAGGTGAAGCCTAATCCAAGCTCAAAAGCATTCCGGAACCAAAAAATAAGCATTTGACAATCTCCAAATACATCGGTATGATCATGTTAATCTCCAGTAAGCATACCGTATCCAAGAACCAATGCATACACCAAGTAAATGAGCTTCTACTATTAAATGAAGCTCAATCGGTGCCCAAATCTGCTCCAAATCAGTCCCAAAGCATAGACATAGCATCCCATAACATCCGGGCATCAATAGGCATCAAACAGGCAATGCCAAATAGTAAATGTCAAGTGTTGCCCTGTTTTGATAGTCCTCGGACTGTGTCTATAGCAAGGGCTGAAGGGTGGAAGCACTCGAATTGATCATCGGAACCAAGAACTAATGCCGAGGAGTCCAATAATGATTGGAAAGGTTGCCAATAGTGCCGAGAAGCCAAGGAAGAAGCTAGAAATGCCATGAACAGATCAACCCAGCCCCCTAAAAATGCATCACATTTTGCACTGGCTATTCCTAGGGGCTGGGGGGTCTTTAGCAGTGCTCTTGAGCACTTGGCAATGTTGAGGGGGCTCTGATGCAGCCCTATAAGGTGCCAATGGAAAGCCAGAAGCTTGAGGAGGAGGCGGGAGATCAAAACATACCTGCAAATGAAGGTGCCATGGCTGCCATTGAAGCTCGGGTTGAAGCTCTTCAAATCCAAGCTAAGAATGCCGGGCAAGCTCCAATGCCTTTACTCTGATACCGATTGAAAGGGAAGTGGAACCCAGGAGGAAGAATCTTGGCGGTGAGAGCTATGGCAGATGGAGAGCAAGAGCAAGAGAGAGAGTGAAACTCAAAGTGGGAACTCCAACAACCACAATGTGTGGCTGGGCCCTCCTTTATTCAAACTATCACTAAAAGAATAAAGAATAAGTGACTGTGACAAGTGCCCGCCACCTGCAGTGTGTGCAGTGGCAGGTAATGTCGGTAATACACAGGCGGCTAGGCAGAGGTGCCTTTACCCCCAACACAACTAATGCCATCTTGATCAGTACAGAGGGGATGAATAATGCTCCATGGATTTAAGAAGAGGAAAGAGCATGATGACAGGTTGTTGATGAATAATAAGGACTATCAAATTAAAGAATCCATACAAGGCAAGCTAATACCGCAAATAGGATTCCTTTGGTTTAAATGCTAACCCTTCATGTTCTACTAGAACAACTAATAAATGGTCCCTAACTCTAATTCTTTTGAATTTGTTTTCTTGAAATACTTTGTTTGAACTTTTTGAGTCAAAAAAGTATATATATTTATTTTCCATCCCAAAAGGTCCTACCCCAAAGAGATGTAAGACATCAAACACAAGATGCCCCTCGAGAAAATCCTTATAACCTAACAGGACCTCAAAGACAATGGTTATCTTCCTTTGGTTTTTTTTCTTTTATCCCTTTTTTTAAGGGGTTATGTTTTTTTTCTCTAAGAAAAATAAATAGATATACTCTTTCTAATTCTATATTTTTTGATTTTTTAAAGATCTCTTCTTTTGTTAAGAAGTGAACTGGAGAGAGAGAAAGAGAAGAGAGAAGACTACAAAATAGAGAGGTGTAGAAGTGAGAGAAAGAGAGTGACGAGGAGAGAGAAATACTAGAAATGGAAAGAGAAATACTAGGAAGAAGGAGAGAGATGGTTGGAAGCCATGAAAGGACAAGAGAAGGTAGAGAGAGATGAAGGACAAAGATGTATTATTGTGTAAAAATTTGATTACATGTACATGTGTCCTTTGCCCTTTTATATTCCCCTAATTCAATTCTTTACATTCCATCCCCACTCGGATGTTTTTGTCCTCAAAAACAAAAATAGGACTTATTACAAATTGCCAAGTGGTGGAAAGGGGCATGGTACTCTATATGGAATAAAATATATTAGCCTAATCTTCAAGGATTTACAAAATAAGTACAACTAAAGGGCTAAGAATCAAGTACAAAGCATTGACAACCATTGGAAAATATGAAAATGAAATCTTGGACCAAAAGATTGCTATTAAGAGCTCCTCCCAAATGGAGACTCTATGATGTCCACTGCAAACCTTGGTGTACTAAATCTGTAATAACTTTGGATGGGCTGATCCAAATCAGACATACTATAGAAGCTCTCTTTAAGTACTTTCAACCCATATGACTCACACATCTTTATCATTAATTCAACATTAAGTTTGGTCCAAAACAGAGATCTGTTCTACAGTGAAACAAAGCCCACTAGTTAGCATGATAGTTGTCTCAAAATTCTTGAAGGTAAGGGCATCATTCCCAAAGTGATGCTGATTGACACAAAGAGTTAAGTCCAGCCCTTAACCTCACGGGTCAAAAGGAAAGGTAATATCCCATCCATGCATCATGATCACCAAATCAGAGGTATCAGCACTCATGAAATAATATGCATGTACAAATGAATCCACAAAAGCATAAGCAACCAAACCAAATAGAAGCCCATGATCATGGTCTTCAGCAATTGAATCTTTATAGGCTACAACTGTAAACCCTTTATCTTCCTTTGGATCATCATCAAAATTGTCTTCAGTATGACTATCTTTATCCTCTTCATCTTAATACTCAAGTACCACAAATATCCTTTCATTCTTTGCTCTACACAAATGTCTTGATGATTAGAATACATCAGCTCAGCACATCTATAGCATAACCCTTGAGCATGCAACTCTCTGATCTAATCATTGGTTAATTGCCAAGATTTACGGATTTTAGACCCAATGTTGCCCATATCATCACTATATAAACCAGTAATAGAATAATCATACTGTTGTTCGTGGTACTCATGAGAAGTATATGGTTGAGAAGTACATGAATGCTACTCATGGTCATATTGCTGTCCATATAGGTGTTGGTGTCCATGAAAGAGTAATTGGCTATACTCATTACTGTTACTGCATCAACTATGGCAATCAATACAACCAGCATATACTTGTCATATACATGCGCTAAACCTTCTTGCAAAACAACATTACCATAAAGATTGATAAGAGCTTCCAAAATGCATGGCTATACCAAACTGATCCATATGAGATGGCAAATGTTTGACAAGTGCTCATTCTATACGGACGGCATCTATCACTTCAACTGCCATCATGGCTGCATCAAAATGCATAAGTGCATATGCGAATACATCAATCATATCAAGCATGTGAGCAACTAACTTATTGAGTTCCATTTCTCCAATGATACTCATAATATTGCTATTGGATACCAGTTGCCTCCTATAAAGCACTTCATAATCAATATTTCCTTGTGGTACATGATAGGGATCAAAACCATGTGAGTAATACTCTTGCTGAGACATCTCTTGCATCATAAAACATGGTTGTTGATGAAGTTTTCCTACCCTTGTTTCTTTCAATTCTAACCAATAGTAACTGTCGCCACAACTAGTACCATTGGTGAAGCAACAATGGCATCAAGGGAGTTGAAGTGGAAATAGGCTTCTTTGATGAGAGTCTAATTCCAAGGATGTGGATACACCAGTTCAGGTCACTACAACAAGCTCTACATTCTTCTTCTAGAACTATTGATCCAATTTGGACATGATATCTTTCCAATTCTGAATCAAATCTATGGGTCTAGTGTAAACTGTCAATGTGCAATGCACTAGCTCATCCTTGCAACTGATAACTCGCTTCCTTTATTTCACCTTTCCATGCAAACATCCCTCAATTGGTCTATAGAATTTGGTTGCCTATCCTATTTCCTTTGAATGCAGTAAAAGTTGCAAGGCTCCATCCTATGTCTCTAAGATCCCTGTTTGATAAATTTGGGCCTAGGCAAGTGGTTGATCAACTACAACCTACAATGAATTCTAAAATAAATTGAGCATGTTACCAATCTAGTTCATGATCACCATCTATCAAACTGTTCTAGATTCAGCATAAAAGATCTCATGGAACATTCATACTTGATGCTCTATCATCTTTTGGTCTAAAACTCAAACATCTCAATTCAGTTTCTATCTCCACATGCCATGCTATTGTCATGCTACAACCAGCTAGCTAGAATTCGATTATCATTGTAGATAGAGCAAATGTATCCTGTTATAAAGGATGCAAGAGGTGCAAAAGCACTAATTCAGGAGGATCTTCTTTAGTGCATTACAGTGCTCAGCCCAAATGAAAAAAAATCTCTGTGAATGTGGAGCTCGCAAAGGAGTTCAAAGAGTCAAACAATGCATCTACATCCACTGGTAGAAGTTGCAATATTGACATGCCAGGGAAAATATTTTGGATCCCTACTGTCTCACAACAAAAATGCCCACTCATGATATCCTTCGATTTGATATGCGTCAATAGGTGACATGGATGCTAATACCAAGCTGTCAAATTTGTGGTGTTCCTCTTTCATGCGGTTTCATCCTCTTGACCCATCAAAATATGCACACTTGATCATGCAACTGGAACAATAGACATAGTCAAGAATCATGTTCCTCCCATTATACACGGGGCAATCTGGACTCACAATAGCTTGAATACCTCCCTTACAACTTGGCATGAGATGAAGAGTTGGCTGAAGATGTTGGCATGAGAGGTTGCTACCTAGATTCCCCAATACTTCACTTCCCTTTAGATACAATTTACCCCCATAGCCTTAATCAAAGTTCAAAAAGAAGGGAAGTTTTGTTGGGCAATGTTGTGTAGAAGGCCAACAATCAAATGTAAGACCCCACCAACAATTTTGAGCTATAGGAAAACTAGGGCCTCGCTTTGTTTTCAAGACCTAGACTACCTGGAACAAAAATTGCAGCACAAACGTCTGCCTCCCTTGCACTTTCAAAGCAGCATTGCTCTGAAAGCCACCACCTCCATATGTATTTCTCCCAAAGACATCCACACCCATATACACATCACAACGCCTCGATCCACTTTAAAGCAGATCTCAAGGATATTCTTTCTTCGAAGTGTAATTGGTGAATATTCCATTGCATAGATTAAAATAGCACTCATTCATGTCATTCAAACAATCTTGCCAGTCCAAGGAGAGAAATTGATGCTATATTCAGAAACTCTTAGATTTCACCAATGCCAATGGAAGCTTCTTTTGCAGGATTTTGGAACCTTCTTGTCTTTTCATAGAAGATATAGTAGCAACACAACAGGTCCAGTAAATCCACCACCACCATTGACAACTTATGCTTGCTTGTCAATTCATCTGCCTTGCGAGTTGACTTGCATTTATTTGGCAAACAATGTTGAAGAAATAGCACAATCATTTTGCCCACTTCATATGATAATCAAAACAAGGAAGCATGCACAGTAGAAATAAGCTAAAGAAAAAGTGAGCATGTCCTTTTTTTGTGATTTCCTCCTCGGGTTGATCCCCTCCACATGGAACCAGCCAATATAGCACTTTTCAATTCAGCTTTTCTCAAAGCCAGATTATAACACCACCTTCAAGAGGTATGATGCAAGGCTTGAAATACTACAAGAACTTGTCAATTTCATGACCTTGAACCTCTCTATACTACATAGCGCAACCTCCTAAGACTGCATCAAGCTCAACAATCTTGATTGCCATTATAGCAACCCGGTGCCATTGCGAAGCCAAAAGTGAACATCGTAATGATACGCACCATTTTTAGAGTTGTCATATTTGAGACAGTATATCAATCTCCTATGTAAAAACTTCTTGTAGTCAGATTTAGGCAATGTAATAGGTTGAAAATCTTCAATTTACCAGATATCTAGTCTAATAGTTCCCTTTTGGAAAAGTGGAAGTGCTTACAGCAATGACTCTGCTTAAGCTTGATCCTCAGCAGAATAAGAATGAAAATTTGATGTATGATCTTCCGTAGTTTATGTGATAACAAGGTAGGTCTAGTGGTTGTGGGGTTAGGTCTTGCAGGCCTTGATGTTGCCAAACAAGTCTCTGCTGCTGCTGACGGTGTCAGCGTCTGCTATGTTGATCCCTTCACACTAGCCCATGATATCAATTCCACATCAAAGGTAAGAATGGCATTTGGTGGAATGGTTGGGGTGAACCAGCTTCACCATAGGAAAGCTTGGGGGAATAATGAAAATAGCTTGCTCAAAAAAATGAAGGCCTTATGCCAGTGTCTCAAGAATTTTCGCAAGGAAACACAATATCAGGTATAATGGCAAGGGTTTCTCATGAGACTAAAGATGTGATAAATGCATTAGAAGAGGCTTGTATTTACTAGATCAGTGATCATAAGAGACATCTCAGATATGCATATCTGCACTAGAAGGGGAAGACAAGGCTTGTGAGATCTCTTGCTCCTTAAGTCTGCACTTTCCTTAAGCCTGCACCTGCATCTGGAATGTCACCCTCCAATATCTTTCTTCCTTCGGCAACCATTACAGCACCATTTGTTCAATATGAAGCAAAGGCAGGAAATACCATCACAAGTCCTTTTGGAGGGATATTCTCAACCTTCAACCAGATCAGACACAGGCAAGACAATACATAATGCAACCTACTTTTGACTTATAGCATGTTCTTAATAACTTCCTCATCCCCATGCTTGTCCAATGTGGAAGCTTATCTGATGCCTAGCATGCCTCTGATATGATTTCTGCATTAGATGTGAACTTTATGAGGCTCCAAACTTGGTTTGGAACCATGTTACTTCTGCAATGGCCAAGGCATTATGGGTTGAAGGTTCCATGGAGTCTTAGAAATGATGATGAAGAAGCTCTTTCCTAAAAAGTAACCACAATTTATTTCCCTTCTAAGCCCGGTTAACTCCCATTTGACCTAGTTACCTCAAAATTGCATGAGATTTTGATGGCAACCTACTATTTTAGCCTTCCACCGCCATATCTGACCTTGAAGATCTCCAAATATAGTCTCATGTTAACTATAGATGACCTGCAAACCTTTGCTAGTCACTATCTATGTCAAATACTTATAGTACTTGTCTGAAATTAATTTTTTAATGGTGAAAAATTGGATTGAAATAGAAGGAAAAATTGATCAAAGACCAATGCTCTGATACCACTTGTCAAGAAGTGGTTTGGAGAGGAAGAAAGAGGAGATAGAAGACTATAGAAGAGAGAGAAGAACAATTGCAAAAGTGAGAGAAAGAGAGTGAGGAGGAGAGAGAGACTAGATATGGAGAGAGAAAGAGATGAAAGAAGAAGAGAGATGGCTAGAAGCCAAGACAGGAGAAGCTAGAGCGAGATTAGTCCTTTGCCCTTTTATATGCCCCTAATTCAATTCTTTACATCTTTAATAAGAGAAAATGAATAGAAAATTAAGAATGCATCACAGAGTTGAACATTCAAACACATTAGCTTAACAACTTCACTCAAGGAATTTAATCTAGAATACAATATTGATCACCTTACCTAGGCCAATGAAAAGATATCATATCCATTAGATCAACATCTCTCATCCACGCTACTTCTAGTTAGAATTTCTTGAACTGAACCTTGTTACTCAGCTACCCAATAGTGCTAAGAAAGCAACAAAGATACATGAATAAAATCTATTAAATTTTCCATCAGTCACCCATACAATGAGATTTACCAGGTCATGCACACAAACCATCCACTTAGATCACTTCCTAGTGCTAATGTCCCATCCCATGTGTGTAGATGCTCATATATCCTTAAAACATGTGATATATAAATTTGTTCATTACGTTTTTTTTTTTGTGCTTCATATAACTACTTATTGTTGAACTCTAAATAATTCCAGGTAGTGAGATTTATATTTCCTATCTTTCCTCACAAAAGAACAATTCTAGAAATAAAATATGAAACAACCTATATAAGCATACTGGCATTGCAACTTCAAAAGAATGTTGATAGAAGTATATAGTAGCTCTCAATCAAAAGAATAACCAAATCTACACAAATATCAAACACTACAACTACACCATTAATAGATTAGAGTTGTTAATAAAAGAATTTTCCTAGAAAATAATAATTTGAGTACATCCATATCATAATATCGACATCCCTTCCTATCTTGATCTTCTTTCAACTAAACTATTCCTTTATAGCATCATGCATCTTCACCTTGTTTCTATTCTCTTATATATAACAATCTACTCACTAGGTCACAGCATTGAATGGATTGCCCAATGGTGTGTACAACTAACTACCTAACTACATGAAAACTAAGTAAGCTACAGTGTGTGAGAAACTAAAAATAATGAAAAGAACATTAAAAAATCTTGATATAGTCTATTTTTATTTTTTATTTTTTTGTTTTCTTAAAAATGTGTTTTTTAATTTTGATAAATTAATGTGAATACTAAACAATCTAAGAAGACAAAAAGATCCAAGTGAAAGTCTTCACACTCTCTAAAATCTCTAAGACAAATAAAAATTGTAGTCCAAAATCATCTATGCTATCAAAATCAAACCTAGTAACTAAACTATTATATATAGGATGCTCCTAACTTTAGCATAGGTATATCAGATTTCATTGACCTACTATCATGTGCATCACTTAAAATATCCATCATCTCATGGAGCAAAGCTATGGCTACATCATCAAAACAAGGTATAGGTGCCACTGGTAGACATCCTAAGGAGCAGCCCTCGAGTGCATCCATGTACTAGACAAATATAGTCCCAATAGGGACAACTATCTTCTAACTAAAGGTCAAGATATGATGGAGTCAAGTGGTAGACGAGGATAGCTTGATATCTAGCAAACTCGTGTTGCTCTCTATATAACCTATACTAAATTAGGCCATGCTCAAGTGAAAAGATGCTATAATAATCGTGGCATTGATAACTAAAATGCATAGCCTCCTACATAATAGTGGTAACATAGCATCGAAATTGAGTGCAACACTACCAACACAATAGTTACACGTGTATGTAAAGATGTGACTAATTAGGTTTAAAAATAAACTATGGGTGATACTACAAACAAAAACGAACTACAAATGATATGCTGCAATATGATTCCCCCTTCGAGCATATAAAAACATGTCATGCATCTGAACCGAGAAATACTATATGGTCCCACACGAATAGGATTGGAACTGGTGTGCATATCGGATGTTATATGCTCGCGTAGTGAATGCCGGAAGGTCCCCACGAACAATAGAACTTTACTTTTTGCACAAAATTCAATGTAAAAAGCATGAACGACATGAACAAGAGACCAATTGGATGCAATCTCCCCCCATGCCTTGTGTGAGCACTCCACAAAGCATGTATTTTATGTATTAATCATCTTCAAGCTCAAATAATAGCCCAAATTACAAAATAGCAAGATTTTAGCTTTTGAGTTTGCTTTAACACAAAATAGGAATAAAGCTAACGGGCGGTGCCCAAAGAGTCCGGCATGCCCAATACAATGTCCAAGTACAAATAACATAATCGTACGCCCATGCGCATACAAAATAATAATAAATATCCAACGCCTCAATAAATAGGTGCGACAAAATATAGGCGCCATGCCTAAGGTATGCGCCCATCAAAATATAAATGATAAATCGAATACTCGCTATCCTCCAATGCTTTCCTCCGCCACTGCTGCTATCTCTACACATCAACTGAAGCATTCACAATCATTAGTAAAATAATACAATTAAACCGACAAAAGTGAATACCTAGCAGTCTTCAGCTACATAAATAAATCAACTGGTTAGAAATCAATCCTAACCTTAATTTATTACGAGTGCGCACTCTAAACTCATAAACGTTTATTAATTTAATATGCATTTTGCGGAATCACCCGCTATGGAATCACCCATGTACACACTAAATTAATGAAACGTCCGAAAAGGATAGGCGTCCCTATCAACTTCTCGCACAAAGAATCCACTTTGTGTATGAGCCCCGGTCATCAAAGTTTACAGAATCCACCGTAAAACCTCACGGAATCCACCGTGAAATATGCCTCCTGGCATCATACCCCCGGGGTGGGATAGCAATTGACCTCAATTGCTATTAACTCAATGTGGAGCTAACAAAGTGGGGAAAGCATTTAAGTCTCTAGCATGCATCCATTGTTCTTCCTCTACAGGATGGTTCTTAAATTTAACTAGATATCTAGAATATCTTCGGCCAGTTCTAGTGGTCATAAAGTCAGTATCTATGATAGCTTGAGGTTCAAGTATTTCAGTCTCTTCCTCTAACAAAGATGGGTTTTCATAAACAGGGTGTAGAGGTAATTGGCCTCTAAAGGGTCTTAATAAACTAATGTGAAATGTGTTGTGAATTTTCCAGTGAGGTGGTAATTCTAACTTGAATGCATTGTCATTAATTTTATGAATGATCCTAAATGGTCCATAGAATCTAGGGGCTAATTTCACAACTGGGTGTCTATCTACACTTTGTAATCTATGTTTTTCTATTCTCAACCAAACATAGTTATCAACTTTGAAATTCATTGCTTGTCTTTTCTTATTGGCTTGTTTGGTATATGATTGCTCGGCTTTGGCAATCATGTGTTTAACCTCATCAAAAATAGTATTATGCATACTAGCAATATCATCAGCACTCTGAATTCTATTTGACAAAGATGCAACAGGTGTAGACAATCTATAACCATAAATCACTTCAAATGGTGCTTTCTTTGTAGATGTGTGTGGTGTATTGTTATATGCAAACTGTAATAAATGCAAATGTGTATCCCATGTCTGTGGTTTAGAAATAGTATAAGCACATAAAATATCTAGAATAGTGCTATTAGTGGCTTCTGTTTGTCCATTAGTTTCAGGATGAAATGTAGATGAGAAATCAATTTTTGTGCCTAGGTTAGCAAACAAAGTGATCCAAAAGTTGTTACAAAATCTAGAATCACGATCAGAAATAATAACTTTTGGTAATCCATGGTTAGTGAAAACAGTTTTCAAAAACAATTGTGCTGCCTGTGATGCTGTTAACATTTTCTTACATGGAATGAAATATGCTTGTTTACTAAACCTTTCTACTACTGTCCAAATCATATCATGGTTAGATTTAGTATTAGGTAAACTAGTAATAAAATCCATAGAAATTTGTTCCCATGGTCTAGATGGAATAGACAAAGGCATAAGTAATCCATACTGTTTACCATGATGTCTCTTAACTCTTTGACAAATCAAACATTCAGAAACAAAGTTAGATACCTCTATGACCTTGATATGGAGGACAATGAATCTCATTCAAAACAAAAGATCTGAATGGAACTGTAACACATAATCTCTTTTCATAAAACATAAATCCATCATTATAAGATAGTGAATCAATAGGAATCAAGTTATTTTAAACTAATTTATTCCAATTAGCATGAAAAGTAATATCCTGATGATAAGTATCTTTCATAGCAATCAAAGAATCAAATGATATAACAGAAATATTATGAATGGCAGATCTTCTACTTAATGCATCAGCAACTACATTTTCTTTACCGGGTTGATATTGAATGATTGGATGAAAACTCTGAATAAAAGATGCCCATTTGATATGTCGGTCAGATATTTGGGGTTGGCTAAGTCAATATCTTATACTTTGCTGATCGGTCTTAATCATAAATTCTGAACCCATTAAGTAGTGTTTCCACTGTCTTAAGGCTTGTACAACAGCTAATAATTCTTTGTCATATGTGGAATATTTCAATTCTGAGGGTTTTAGCTTACAACTAGAATAGGCTATGGGATGATTATCCTGCATAAATACGGCTCCTATTCCTGATCCACTAGCATCAGTCACTACTAGAAAGAATGGTCTATTAAAATCAGGCAACTGTAGGATAGGGGCATGGGTTAATGCATGTTTCAATAAGTCAAAGGATTTCTGTTGATTATCAGACCAATGATATACAATTCCTTTCTTCAGAAGTTTGGTTAATGGTAAAGCAAGTAATGAAAAATTACGCACAAACTTCCTATACAAACTAGCAAGACCTAGGAATGATCGTAACTCATGCACATTTTTAGGTACAGGGCAATTCAATATTGCTTCTATTTTCTTAGGGTCAACTTTAATTCCATCAGATGATACAATATGACCTAAATACTCAATTTCCGTTTTAAAGAACTCACTCTTTTCCGGATTTGCATACAGTTGATTATCGTTTAATAACTGGAAAACCAATGACAAATGCTCATAATGTTCTTTCTCATTTTGACTAAACACCAAAATATCATCAAAGAAGACAATTACACAATACTGATATTTCAAAAATATACGGTTCATCATTCTACTAAATGTAGCAGGTGCATTAGTCAATCCGAAAGGTATCACTAAAAATTCATAATGACCAAACTGTGTCCTAAATGGAGTCTTGAATATGTCAGATTTATCTAATCTCACCTGATGATAACCAGATTTAAGGGCTATTTTACTAAATATGGCAGAACCTTGCAGTTTATCCATAAGGTCATCGACTCTAGGAATTGGATACCTATTCTTTACAGTGATCTTATTTAAAGCTCGATGGTCAATGCACATACGATAGGTATTATTCTTTTTCTTGACTAACAGAACAGGTGCACCAAATGGAGAACAACTAGGTCTAATCAATCCTCTATTTAGTAATTCCTCAACTTGACTTTGAATTTCTTTTTGCTCTATCTGGTTATGCCTATATGGTGCTTTACAAGGTGGTTGGGTACCAAAGCACTATATGAATGGATCATATACTAAGGGGCTTGAGGAACATCATAAATAACATCCTAAGCATACTAATCGCTATCCCAAGCACAATTTCATGTCCATTTGTTGTATCATCACAACATAGGTGAAATTTACTGCCATATATCTCTTCTAACCGCATACATTCCAAGTGTCATACATAGGTACCGTCAACACACTGAAAGGGTGTCCACCAAGGGGGATCATTTCATCAGGAGAGGTGGTGATCATAGGAGAGTACATGCACCTGCATAAAAGTATCAGGCTCTAGATCACTGAGAGGTGGGTAAAGTTCCCCCCATGTTGGTTTGTGCACCCCTTCAGGGTCTTAAGTGGTAAGGGAGGGTCACCTCTCTTTTGTCTTACCACCTCACTTGGCCTCAATGATTCATACTAAAGAAGGCACAAGTCAATGTCTCATTAACATTAAAACATATAATTCTTATGCTAGAAATATTCTAGTCTTTTAAGCTTAGTCAATATAAGAATTTAACAAAATACAAAATCTTGTACCTAAAAAGGGGGTACGTAATAATTTTTTTCTATAAATCATATAAGGATAAAAAGAGGGGTCATATGACTCTTGCACAAGTCTTAGATAGGGGGTTTTCTAGGATTCATGTCTTATGGTGATGTGTCTCTTTTACAAAGAGTAAACTCCCTAGGGATTTGCTAAAGGAGAGAAACACAAAAGCTATTCAACCCTCAAGTAGCATTATCGTATATAATCAGAGATCCATTATCCATAGTGATGGACCTCTTATAAATAAACAAGACAAGGGAAAGAATGTAGGCATTACACAAGAAATTTCACAACTTAAGTTGGAGCTTGCAAAAATTCAAGATGCATTGTGATGGCCCATGAGACCGAATGTTTAGTGTGTCCACTATGACTGCAATCATCTTCTGTGAGAATGAATAGACATGCGTACTTGCTAGAAGTATAGAAGGGTTATCCATGAGGCCATGCATTGCTAACTACTAAGGAGATTTCTCTATCCTCTACCTTATCCTTAATCATATTGCTCTATGAATAGGCAGCTCAACTATAGAAGAGAAGCTCCAATCTCTCTGTTGACACCTACTAAACAATGACCTATAACTCCTAGGGTGGACATTAATTTGATAGAAATATCCAAACCACCTAGGCCCATTGTTACCCATCTACGCAGTGATGCCCCGTGCACTTCATGGAGGAGCCAGTAGAAGAAGAACCATGTCTGTGAATCCATACATCACTCATTAAAAATAACGATATTTAACTTGATGGATTTTAAACTAGTTCCAATCATGGCTTCAGATAGGGAACAAGGAAGTAAAGGGGATGCAATGGACACTATAAGGATATGGAGGTATAGTGATGGCGGTTTTTCTCGATGCAAAATAGTGACGGTGCTGAGATGAAAAAAACACCGTCCAAAACCCAAATGCGTTATTTTACGCGCATACACGAAAGAGAGAGCGAAAGGGAGAGTGAACATCTTGCATTTGAGAGGGAGATGGAGAGAAAGAGAGAAAGAGAGAAAGAGCAAGAAGGAAAGCTTCTCGCCACCACCGCCGCCGTTTGCAAAGAAGAGGAGGTAGTGTAAAAGAGGAGCCATCGTCACGAAGCGAAGCTGCCGAATCCATCTTCGAGCCTTTATGGTGAGTGCATTGTTCCTTCTTGCTTTGTTTTTGTGTTTTCTCTTTCTGTTTTACTTGTTTTTGTTAAAATTCATGTGTATTGAGAGAGGGAGAGGAAATAAGAGAGAAAGAGAGGGAGAGGGAGAGGGAGGGACAATGTAATATATATCAAATATTTTTTTTCCCTCTCTCAGCGGCACGTCGTGCTGGAAGGGGGGAAGGGAATAGAGGAGCCAGCAAGCTCCTCTCGTTGGAGCTTGCTCGGCTCCACGGGCATGCATAGGGACACGTTTGAGAGGGAGGATTCCCTCCCCTCCCCTATATAATTGAGGGAGGGCCGTAGGCTACTAGAAAGGAGAGGAAAGGACAATGCTGCTGCCGCCTGATGCCAAAACGCCACCACTGAACCGCTGTTGAGGAGGTGCCGCCCTGCCGCCAATCGCCAGCTGCTGCCGCTGCCGCCATCGAACACCCGCCATCTTGAAGTGACTCCATCCTCTCTCTCCACGTGGGCATTTGAGCCCACAGAAGCTTCAAGAAGCTTCTTGAAGCTTCTAAGGGGGGGCTCCTCTAAGCCCCCCTTCCTATACCCTTCATTTACCCTTTCACCCCCTCCCGGTTTTATCCCCTTTTATCCTTTCACCCCCCTGTCTTAAACCCTTAACCCCTTCCCGTGGAGCCACTAAAACCCCCACCCCGTGTTTAAGCCACCTTAGCCCCCACTCCCCTTGGACTCAAAAACCACTAACCCCCCCCCTCCGTGCTTTATAAGCCTTAAGCCCTTTCTCCCTTAAGCCCCCTTCCCTTGGATGGAACCCCCCCCAAAGAACTAAGGCTTGAAAAGTCTTATCCACCTTAACCCCCTTTGTTTAACTTATTACCCCCTTCTTGTGTTTTTTACCCCCTTTCACCCTTCACCTTTCCCCTTGGTTTGGAACTTACCCCATGTCCAGAAATCCCTTCAAGATCCCTTTTTTTATACCCTTTCAAGGCCCTTCATATGTTTGCGAAACCACACTCACACACTCCCTTTTTACCATGTATATACCCCTATACAGCCTTTTTAGGCTTTGTAAACCCTTCCCTCCCGAAGAAGCTAAGACCTTAAAGGTCTTATTACCCCCTTCTCATGGTCAACGGCTCCTTGCCTCGAAAGAGAGAAGAAGAGTATTGAAGCGACGGTGGAATTCCGAAAAGGAGTGTAAAAGCTGCCTTCACATTCGAAGGATTACAACTGCGATGCCGCCTAAGAAAGTCCAAGGAGTAGCTGCGGGAGGGTCATCTCCCGGTATCCATGTGGATAACTCACCCCAAAACCAGGTTTTTCCTTCTTGGTTTTATATCGGTTTTAATTCAATCATGCAAGATGAATTGTTAGGGACAATATATATTTTGTCCTAGTTATTTACGATGAAGGAATTTAGTTTAATTGAACATGCAAAATGGATAAAGTATAAAATATAGTTTTCCTTCAAATAGCATTATGCATTGAAATGAATTACGAGAAAGATTATCTATCCACTATAGTAGTATATTTCGGTTAAATCTTAAAGGTATAAAAACTGCATCTTGTACCATTAACCCCTATTCTTTTTACAACGAATCATCATAGAAGGTGAAATTCATGAAAGGTTTCTTACATTGCTTAAACTCTAGGAAGTTATCATTGCTAACTGCATATCTTAGCAAGGAAAAGATTGTTTATTTGGCATGACTTTGTTCACAAGGAAAAAGGAAGATTAATTGAATTTATCTAACCTCAAAGCAATAAAGTTTAGGACTGAAAAATCAATTGTCACATAGATAACAAATCGTGCCGAGGTGATCTCGATATTGCCTTCTAAAAGTTAAACCGAATTAATGTAAACTTAGAAATACCTATGCTGCAAAATATGCGTTGGGAATGATTTAAAATCCAAGAAACGTTTATACCTTAAATACTTGCCCACCTTCCCTGATTGTAGGGTCAATAAATCGTAAACGTAAAAGAACTAGGGTTTGTCCCTGAGATTCTTAAAGAAAATAATAAAAGGAGACCCTAGGTTTGACAAACGTCAGCTTAAAGAAACTGAAACAGATTGTTTCATCGCATATTACGATGCAGGACTTGCGCAGCAAGTACGAAGTCATATGGTCTTGTGATTGATTCACAAGAAGAAAAGTTAAATACCCTCAACTAGGATGGCGGATCCTTACGCAAGTTATCTTGCAAAAGGATGTATTCTTTGATATCCTTCTAAGTAAGAAAGGCTAAAAAAATCAGAAACTAAAGTATCCAATGAACTTTAGGGTTGACCAAGTTGGGTTAATAGGGTACGCCCTAACCTAAAATATAAAGGATCTTGCCAAGTTGTAAGGTAACCCGGATCGAGTGCTAGATGCATTCAAAAGGAAAGATTCCTTCCTTAGCAGTTTTCCAACAACAAGATCGATTAATGGAAATGTTTGTACTTGCTAGAGATTTTAAAGCACTGTTTGATTTATGAATTACAAATTAAATGAATATCTATACTTTAGGTTGAAGGCCTGAAGGGAAAGGCAGCTTCAATTACCCCCGACTGCCTGCCTGACCCTAACCAAGGGGGTTGTTGACCGCGCCCGGAACGTGGACCGAACCCGCCGTGAGAGGTCTCTCTGTTGAGTACTACTTGGAGCACGAGGACGGTTGGGTGCTAGGGGGGCTCTGGCCATAAATCCCTCGCCTTCCGGGTCCTGCACAAGAGGCTAACGTGACTCGGGATCGGATCTCGAGGTCCGCATACTAGTCTATGGGCGGAAGCTTGGAATAGTGATCCCTGTGGACTACTGGATAGCCTTTGGGCAGATTATGGACAAGCCTACGGGCAGAATTCCTTGTATTTCAAAGATAAATATGATGATATGTTAATAAAGAACTTGTTTGATATTGTTTTTCTATGTTACGTGATAAGATTACGCGAAGGAACCAGTGCTTAACAGTTTAATTAAAGAAGCTGATTGTTACATGTCCAACTAACGTGTTAGATAATTACCTAACTAAAACAAACCGAGAAAAGTGCAGAGGATGGGCCATGGGTCCATCCTACGGTTGGGTGGTCCCGGTTGGCTGGGAACTTTTCTCAAATCTCGAAGAACAGCGGGATGATCGTCAAAGGACACGAACAACAAAGGCGTTGACCTAGAGTTATGTCTTAACTGATTTACGCTATTTTAGGGGAACGGAATGGGACTATGCCTTATGGCAGAGAGGTTGAGCTTCACATCCCTCTCGTTTCCCATTCTCTTTGAACCAAGTGCAGCGTGAATCCGCTTCGGACCTAGTGTTTCTGTGTAAAGTAGTTCGCTTGGGTCCGACGCTAGTTGCTGTTAGGAAATGACCAATTAGGAAAACCCAAATTCTAGTCAATCCTCTCCGCAAACCCCGTAACATTCCCTGGGAGTTCCGGGCGGAATACTTCTGCTACGGTCAGAATACTTCCGCTACGTGGCAGACACGGAAAGCCCTAGATCGCAAACCCCGTAACATTCCTTGGGAGTGTCGGGCGGAACTTTCTAGACATCCTTTCCGATGGACTGCTAAGACGTGTCCTGGATGATACTAGTGGACACGTTACAGAGGGAGAGGAAATGAGAGGGAGAGGGAGAGGGAGGGAGAGAAAGAGAGGGAAACATTAAACATAATAGGGAAAGAGAGAAAGAGAGGGAGAGGGAGAGGGAGAGGGAGAGAGAGGAAATGAGAGAGGGAGAGGGAGAGGGAGGGAGAGGAAAGAGAGGGAAATATTAAACATAATAGGGAAAGAGAGAAAGAGAGGAAGAGGGAGAGGGAGGGAGAGGAAATGAGAGAGAGAGACAGAGGAAGAGAGAAAAAACATTAAACATAATAGGGAAAGAGACAAAGAGAGGGAGAGGGTGAGGGAGGCAGAGGAAATAAGAGAGGGAGAGGAAGAGAGAAAAGGATAGAAGGAACGAGAGAAAGACGAAAAAAACATTAGACATAATAGGGAAAGAGAGAAAGAGAGGGAGAGGGAGAGGGAGGGAGAGGAAGACAGAAAAGGAAATGAGGTAGGGAGAGGAGAGAGAAAGAACATTAAACATAATAGGGAAAGAGAGAAAGAGAGGGAGAGGGTGAGGGAGGGAGAGGAAATGAGAGAGGGAGAGGAAGAGGGAGAGGGAGGGAGATGTTAAACATAATAGGGAAAGAGAGAAAGAGAGGGAGAGGGAGAGGGAGGGAGAGAAAATGAGAGAGGGAGAGGAAGAGAGAAAAGGAAATGAGAGAGCGAGAGAAGAGAGAAAAAACCTTAAACCGGTTTAGGGAAAGAGAGAAAGAGAGGGAGAGGAAAGACAGGGAAACATTAAACATAATAGGGAAAGAGAGAGGAAGAGGAAGAGAAAAAAAATTAAACATAATAGGGAAAGAGAGAAAGAGAGGGAGAGGGTGAGGAAGGGAGAGAAAATGAGAGAGTGAGAGGAAGAGAGAAAAGAAAAGAAAGAATGCGAGAGAGAGGGAGAAAACATTAAACATAATAGGGAAAGAGAGAAAGAGAGGGAGAGGGAGAGGGAGGGAGAGAGAGAAGGAGGGAGAGGTTGTTGTTTTCTTGTTTGTTGTTGTTGTTGTATTAGTAGTTTTTTTCTTTTCTTGTTTATTGTTGTTTAGTTTTCTTGTTTTTTGTTTTTGTTGTAGTAGTACTAATAGTAGTTTTCTCTTATTTTCTTGTTTATTGTTATTGTAGTAGTAGTTGTTTTTTTTTTCTTTTCTTGTTTATTATAGTGGTAGTGGTAGTTGTAGTCGTAGTCATGGTCGTGGTCATAGTCATAGTCGTAGTCGTCGTAGTTGTGGTTGTAGTAGTAGTAGTAGTGTTTTTCTTGTTATTGTTGTTGTTGTTGTTGTTGTTGTTGTTGTAATAGTTTTTTTTATTTTTCTTGTTTATTGTTATCTAGTTTTCTTATTTGTTGTTGTTGTTGTAGTAGTGGTAGTAGTAGTAGTTTTTTCTTCTTTCCTTGTTTATTATAGTGGTAGTCGTGGTCGTGGTCGTGGTCGTGGTCGTGGTCGTGGTCGTGGTCGTGGTCGTGGTCGTAGTCATAGTCGTAGTCGTGGTCGTAGTTGTGTTCGTGGTCATGGTCGTAGTCATAGTCGTAGTCGTAGTCATGGTCATAGTTGTAGTCATAGTCATAGTCATAGTCGTGGTCGTGATCGTGGTCATAGTCGTAGTCATAGTCATGGTTATAGTCGTAGTCGTAGTCATCGTAATCGTGGTTGTAGTAGTAGTAGTGGTTTTCTTATTTGTTGTTGTTGTTGTTGTTGTTGTAGTTGTAGTTATTGTTGTTGTAGTAGAGAGAGAGATATGTTTTGTTAAAGAAAATGAGAGAGGGGGAGGAAGAGAAAAAGGAAGAAGGAACAAGAGAGAGGGAATAAACATACAACATAATAAAGAAAGAGAAAAAGAGAGAGAGATGGAAGGAGAGGAGATAATGAATGGATAAAAAACAAAGAGAGAGTGGTGGCGAGGTCTGGTGAGGTCCGGTGCAACACCACGAGACGGGAAACACTCCGGACATACTTTAATTTGTGGGTGGAGGGTGGAGACTTTACATATGTTAATTTTTGTTGAGTTACAAGAGAAGAAATTCCTCAAACAATTTAAGAAAAAAAAAAGAATGATAACAAAAACAAATTGTTCGCCATAACGTAGACAAAATGGAAAACAATGAAGGTCTTGATTTTCAAGATTGCGAGGTGTATCTTAATCAGCGTGTCCCATATTCTTGCTCTCAATGTAAGCTGGGAATTAGACGAAAATGTCGATTGTCTATAGAACACATACAACACTTCGACGAGTTCCAATCTGAGAACATTGATCAGGCAATCTTGGATTTTCAGCAAACGGTAAGAAAGTTAATATCAATCATGCATTGTACTCACAAGATAATTGAATACCATATATAAAAAGATTGGGTGTGGCTGGCAAATTTTCTATCTAGGGAGCTGACGCCTCGTCCCAAGGAGGAGTGCACCCTTTGCGGCCAATTAGAAGAGTTCATGGACATGCGATGGATGGAGTGCCTGAGCCAATCCACCACTTGGAAGGTACTACCCAATCTATACCATCAATACTAGAGGAGACAGACAGCCTTCGAGACTTACCTACAATCTTGGAGCTTGAGATGGAGGCAATGATCGATGCATTGATTCCCATAGATGTCGAGACTTCTGATCCGCTTAGAGAGGAAGCATCCATACCATTATATGATGGGTTCCGAGTATCTCGCCTGAAGACACTGCTTGCACTCCTAAGTGTGCAAGTAAAATACGGGTGGAGCAATGCGAGTGTGACCAAGTTGATCGGGTACCTTGTACGTACTTGTACGTACGCTTTGTTGATTTCTTTTCAACACTATCATTAAAAACATTTGTGCTTTTTCAATGTGTTTTATGATTTTTTTCAGATTACTGAAGTATTATATATTTGCAAATACCATACCTTGAGGAGAATACGAGACTATGGAGACATGTCCAAAGTGTGGTTCTCACATGTATCGACAAGACTTGTAAGGACAAATCATTCCTCAAAAAGTTCTTAGACACTTTTCGCTTATCCCTCACATAAACCACATGTTTCGTACGTCCAGCATGGAGAGCTTGACAAGTGGCATACGCAGAATAGGTCCACAAATGGAGTTCAATGAATATCGGTGGATTCACGCACATGGAGCCACATTGACTCTACCTTCCTAGGCTTTGCCCGAGAGCCAAGGAATCTTTGGCTCTATCTTGCAATGGATGGTGTGAACCCATTCGGTTTGCACTCAACTTCTTACAGTATGTGGCCTATAGTCCTTGTCAACTACAATATCCCTACATGGCTTTCTACGAATAAAGGATATCTCATCCTTAGCTTACTCATCCCCGACCGCTACAAAATAAAAAATATGGACATGTATCTTCGTCCATTAGTCGATGAGCTTAATATTTTGTGGGAGGAGGGGGTCACCGTGCAAGATATGAGCAAGCGCGATGGTCAACGGTCTGCCAATATTCGAGCCATTCTCATGTGGACGATGCATGACTTTTCGGGATTCAAAGAGTGCTCAAGTAAATAGGCTTACGTTCTCGTTGGTAATATCTATCATAGCTCATTCAAGTTTGTATTCACTAGATAAAGGTGTTGGGACAGGGCTAGTTACCTTTGGTTATCATGCATGTCCATTGTGTGGGCCACAGTTAGACTCCTGAAGGTCACGAACCATGAAGAAGATGGTATATCAAGGACACGCCACTTTTTTGCTGCTAGAGGGTCATGAACTTAAAGAAGGTTTTATTGGATGACCTCCAACATGTATGAATACCCAAAGCTGGTACGAGCTGAAAATGGTCCACACGGAGTCACATCCTAATGGAATGCAATTGTTCTTAGTTTTGTACGAGTTGCCATATTGGACCTACTTACAGATCAACCACTCATTGAATCCCATGCATATTTTCAAGAACGTGGCCATCTTGTTATGGGACCACATCACAGGAAAGAGAGACACTATAGGGGCACGAATGGATTTGAAGGAGGTAGGCAAGATGAAGGCGCTTTGGCTGTAGTTGAGTGCTCATGGTCGTGTGCAACTACCTCGCGCACCTTGGGTTTTTTCCACTAAAGAAAAGCGCATTGTGAAGCAAATAGTCAAGTCTATCCGCACTCCGACAGGTATGATGTGTCCTCTCAGGTCTGCATTTTCTAAAGACGACCAATTATCAGGGCTAAAATCCCACGATTAGCATAAGATATGTTAGGTTTGTACTACGAACGTATTGTAAGTGGCATGTGTATTTTGCTATTTAGAGTATAGTCATTGTCCATAATGCTTTCTCATTTGTGGCAGTTTGTACTATTGATCGCGATTGCAGGATGCCTTACATAATAAGCGATTAGTACAATCATGACAAGATATCAGTAATACATAGAAAATGTCTACATAGATCAGGCGACCAAAAAATAAAGGTGTGTGAGCTCCAGGGATCCAAGGGCGAGCTACATATCCTCGCCCTCCGAAAGCTTCGTCCCGTTGCAAAGGAGCATCGAACGGACTCTGCAAAAAAAGAAACAACAATACATCAGTCCAACATACAATAATGCATTCTAATTAAACATGGTAACTACGGACAAGAAAGATGAGTGATTTACAGGGTCGCCGCGTCTATGCAATTGGTCGATCAATGAAGTGAGACTGTGCCTCTCTGCATATCAAGTCTCAAGGCCAGTCGGATCACGATTTGTAATGGAGTGATGCAAAGAAAACAAAATGCTAACTGTTAGAAACATGATTGTCAGTACAAAGGATATTGCAAAAAAATAAACAAGCAAAACAAAAGAAAAACTTACAAAGTTCTCCAAATATGTCATGTGGCCGCCACTCCCAAGATGATGGACCACTCCGGCCTCGAGTCGTGCCCTCGCCGCCTCACACTGCTGACTCCAACGTTCTAGAGAATCTGTAGCCTCCTCCCTCAGTTGGTGCCAGTCATTCGCATCTAACCACTCGGGCTTTGCAGCCCCACTCTTGATTGCCTTGCCTGCGTCCGATCGTCTGTGTGTCATATATGCACGCATGAAATCCATCATCCAGCCCATAGAAAATCTATCTACTGAGGCTGGAACTGGAAACTCCTCATGCAAGGATGCTACTATCTAGTCCTTTGTAACGTGTCCACTAATATCATTAAGGACACGTCTTAGCAATCCATCGGAAAGGATGTCTAGAAAGCTCCGTCCGGCACTCCCATGGAATGTTACGGGTTTTGCGATCTAGGGCTTCCCGCGTCTGCCACGTAACGGAAGTATTCTGGCCGTTCCCACTTATGATCGATCGGAATTAGGATTTTCATGATTGGTCATTACCTAATAGCAACTAGCGTCGGTCCCAAGCGAATTACTTTACGTAGAAATGCCAGGTCCGAAGCGGATTCACGCTGCACTTGGTTCAAGGAGAATGGGAAACGAGAGGGATGCAAAGCTCAACCTCTCTGCCATAGGGCATAGTCCCATTCCGTTCCCCTAAAACAACGTAAATCCAGTAAGACATAACTCTAGGTCGTCGCTTTCGTTGTTCGTGTCTTTTGACGATCATCTCATTGTTCCTCGAGATTTGAGAAAAGTTTCCAGCCAACCGGGACCACCCAACCGTAGGACGGACCCATGGCCCATCCTCCGCACTTTCCTCGATTTGTTTTAGTTATGTAATTATCTAACACGTTAATTTGGACACGTAACAATCATCTTCTTTAATTAATCCGTTAAGCACTGGTTCCTTCACGTAATCTTATCACATGACATAGAAAAACAATATCAAACAAGTTCTTTATTAATATATCATCATATTTATCTTTGAAATACAAGGAGTTTTGCCCGTAGGCTTGTCCATAATCCGCCCGAAGGCTATCCAGTAACCCATAGGGATTACTATTCCAAGCTTCCGCCCATAGACTAGTATGCGGGCCTCGAGATCCAATCCCGAGTCACGTTAGCCTCTTGTGCAGGACCCAGAAGGCGAGGGATTTATGGCCAGAGCCCCCCTGGCACCCAAGCATCCTCCTGCTCCAAGTAGAGCTCAACGGAGAGACCTCTCGC
Organism: Lygodium microphyllum; assembly: GCF_053477565.2. Lineage (NCBI taxonomy): Eukaryota > Viridiplantae > Streptophyta > Polypodiopsida > Schizaeales > Lygodiaceae > Lygodium > Lygodium microphyllum. Next base: position 28,408,418 of record NC_141135.1, read on the forward strand.
GGTGGGTTCGGTCCACATTCCCGGCGCAGTCAACAACCCCCTTAGTTAGGGTCAGGCAGGCAGTCGGGGGTAAGTGAAGCTACCTCTCCCTTCAGGCCTTTAATCTAAAGTATAGATATTCATTTAATTTGTAATTCATAAATCAAACAGTGCTCTAAAATCTCTAGCAAGCACAAACACTTCCATTAACCGATCTTGTTATTGGCAAACTACTAAGGAATGATTCTTTCCTTTCGAATGCAACTTAGCAAGATCCCTTATATTCTGGGTTAGGGCGTATCCTATTAACCCAACTTGGTCAACCCTAAAGTACATTGGATACTTTAGTTTTCGGTTTTTTTTTTTAAACCTTCCTTATTTAGAAGGATATCAAAGAATACATCCTTTTTGCAAGATAACTTGCGTAAGGATCCCCCATCCTTGTTGAGGGTATTTAACATTTCTTCTTGTGAATCAATCATAAGACCATATGACTTCATACTTGCTGCGCAAGTCCTCCATCGTAATATACAATGAAACAATCCGTTTTAGTTTCTTTAAGCTAACGTTTGTCGAACCTAGGGTCTCTTTTTAAGAACCTCAGGGACAAACCCTAGTTATTTTACATTTACAATTTATTGACCCTACAATCAGGGAAGGTAGGCAAGTATTTAAGGTATAAATGTTTCTTGGTTTTTAAATCATTCCCAAGGCATATTTCGTAGCATAGATATTTCTAAGTTTACATTAATTCGGTTAACTTTTAGAAGGTAATATTGAGATCACCTCGCCACGATTTATTATCCTTGTGACAATTGATTTTTCAGTCCTAAACTTTTTCAATTAATCTTCATTTTTCCTTGCGAACGAAACTCATGCCAAATAACAATCTTTTCCTTGCTAAGATATGCAGTTAGCAATGATAACTTCCTAGAGTTCAAGCAACGTAAGAAACCTTTCATGAATTTCATCTTCTATTATGATTCATTGCAAAAAAGAATAGGGGTTAATGGTGCAAGATGCAGTTTTTATATCTTCAAGATTTAACCGAAATATACTACTATAGTAGGTAGATAATCTTGCTCGTAATTCGTTTCAATGCATGATGCTATTTGAAGGAAACTTCATTATCATTTTTGCATGTTCAGTTAAACTAAGCTCCTTCATCGTAAATAACTAGGACAAAATATATATTATCCCTAACAATTCATATTGCATGATTGAATTAAAACCAATATAAAACCAAGAAGGAAAAACCTGGTTTTGGGGTGAGATATCCACATGGATACCGGGGGATGACCCTCCCGCAGCTACTCCTTGGACTTTCTTAGGCGGCATCGCAGTTGTAATCCTTCGAATGTGAAGGCAGCTTTTACTCTCCTTTTCGGATTTCCACCGTCTCTCTTTCGAGGCAAGGAGCCGTTTAAAGGATTGACCATGAGAAGGGGTAATAAGACCTTTAAGGTCTTAGCTTCTTCGGAGAAGGAAAGGTTTATAAAGCCTAAGAAGGCCCTATAGGGTATATACACGGCAAAAAGGTTATGGGTGAGTGTGGCTTCGCAACCATATGAACCTTGGGAGAACTTTGGGCTTGGGGTAAAAGGTATAGGAAGGGGGATTTTTGGAGAGGTTTTGGGACACGGAGTAGTAAAGGTTTTAGGGATTTTAACCCGGAGTGATAGGGGAAAGGTGAAGGGTGAAGGCTTATAGCATGGGGGAGAGGGAAAAGGGTGTGTAAGAAAAGGGGACACGGGATTAGAAATGGCTTAGGGGTTTAAAAACCGGGGGGGGAGGAGAGGGGATGAAAAGGGTGAGTAAAAAGGGATATAAAGGGGGTGAAAGGGTTGTAAGGTAATAAAACCGAAACCGGGAGGGGGGGTGTGAAAGGTAATAAGGCTATAGGAAGGGGGGGCTTAAGGAGCCCCCCCCTTAGAAGCTTCAAGAAGCTTCTGTAGCCACGTGGGGGGGGAGGGGGGGAATTTGACAGCGATGGGGGGGTGAAAAGTCTGCAGGCGGCAGATGATGGTGCACATGAGGAGAGAGGATAGAGGCGGCAGGCGGCAGGCGGCAGCTCGGCAGCATCAGGCGGCATCCTCCTCGTCTTCGTCCTCCCTCCTACAGCTCGACAGCAGCACCAGCAGGCCCATGGCTTCGTCCTCTCCCTTCATTTATATAGGGGAGGGGAGGGAATCCTCCCCCCTCAACATGTCGATGGGCATGACTGTGGAGCCGAGCAAGCTCCAACGAGAAGCTTGCTGGCTCCCCTATCCCCTTCCCCCTTCCAGCACGACGAGCCTCTGATGGGAGGATAAGAGGGGGGAAAATTTTTTCCCTTTTGGTTAATTAATTTGATATATTACATCCTTACTCCCCTCCGGTATGTTCTTCCAATGATCTAGGACGTTGTACCGAAAAACTTGTTGGCACAACTCTCTCATGCAAGCCATCACACTCCTCCCCTCATCATTCATGATGATGGCTCCTGACCTATCATTGACTAGATATGCATATCCCCCTGGGATTTGCCTAAGATGGGTTCTCTCCCATTTGCATCCACGATCTTGGGCATATCCAAGAGACCCTTGTGCATCCGGTGTACCGACCGGGGTAATATCTCTCGGAGTGGCACCCATAGGGGTGCGCTGATGGCTAAGCAAAAGCCAGAGTAATTGGAGTAGACATCCCCACAGGTGTGACAAATCCTGGAGGTGACGCAACTCCAGCTGAACGACGAGACGGAGACACCGCATCCGTGCCTCCACAGCATCCACTTGAGCCTGAGCCACGCTCCCTAGAATCGCCACGAGAGCGAGGAGTCGCACTTGTATCCCGTGTCGACTGCGGGCTTACTGCATCCGTATCTTTGCAGCATCCCCCTGACCTTGAAGCACTCCCTCCCTCTGTCCCAAGTCTGGAGCGTAGAGCTCGTCTGTTCGAAGCTGAAGCATCTGATCGCGCTAAAGTAGATCTAGCGGAGCACTCCGATGAAGACAGAGATAGCTCCTAGTCTACCATATCTCTAAATCTCGCGATCTAGTCTGGAGACATGCGTGTGAAGATATCATGTAACTCCTCATCACTCATCCCTCGACTTATCCTGAAAATGTCACATGCACAGACAAAAAATGATGTTAGAATAATCAATTTAAATCATATAAAGCACAGTAATATAAATCCTAAAAAAATATCTCACTTAAAATGCATATCTTATGTACCCTTATAAATGATTGGTCAACGAATTGAGTAAGTGGATGCTCCAAGTATGAAGTATCCTATGGTCACATGTCAATCTCCTGACACAACTCCGCATACATTGGAAGGTCGATAGACATCTCACCACAAAAGGATGAGTCCACCTCGTTCTTAAAGAATTCTTGGACTCATGTATTTCCATCATTGTTAGTCGATGCTGGCTCCAAGCTTTCGGTGGCCTCCATCCCTTGCAATATGGACCCCTATATTTGCATACTATCTTTTTCTATGCTCCGAACATCGCTTTGATCATATACTCTCGCACTTCGGGGAGTTGAAGGTATAACATACCACCATCGAGGTTGTCGAGGGTTTGGATAGAAGATTACCTGTTCACAAACATGTACATGAGAGTTTAAACCATTGTGACATGTACCATGTCGTAATACAATTAACAAACAAATGAGTCCATGCACCTGTTCACAATGGACTGACAACACAAAGGTATCGCGCAAATCCATCCATTTTTTTTCGAAATCTATTTCGAGAAATCCAGATGGACCTCGTCGAACTATTGTTCCAACTCCTCCAAGTACGACTTTGAACCACTGTACATCGATTAGTATCATAAAGAAGCTATGGTAATCCACCGTAACAATACTTTGCAACTTCCCAAAATACTCAATCTCATCCACAACCGTGTTTGGATCCGTTGCTCGTCGCCAGCTCTCTTGCTCGAACCTTGCCATGATACCATAGTCCATTGTGGAGCGCATTTTGTCAATACGCTCCACGCAAAAATGTCGTCCGTGCAACCACGCTGCACTATATATTTTGTATTGTACATTAAAACACTCAAATTAGATGTCACATATAAAATTTAGATACGATAAATCCTAAACACCTCATCACCTTTGGACTACATCCCCTCGAGAATTCCCACTCCTCCATTGAGACCTCTGTCCCCGAGACGTTGCAGTTAAAGCTCATGCAGCCATCGCGTTGACATGAACCGCGGCATCTCCTACATGCCCTTGGGATATCGAATCGGTCGATGATGCATACTACGTCGGAATTTAGCTCGCGCTTCCTCTCGATCTTGCCTAGCGATCTGGTACTTGGCGAGCCACGTCTCCATAGAGGGATGGTGCAATATACAAAAGTGATTCACCTTCTCCTAATCCATTGAGGCATCCATTCTTTTTTCTACCCCATTTTCAACAACCACATCTCCAGTCAGTCTATCATCGTCCTTTAGCGACCATAGCATTTCGTTGTCTGGATCCACCGTTGGTAGCCATTGTGAAATATGCACTAGCGCCTTAGACACCAACCAACCTTCAGCCATGCTACCTTCTGACCGAGCTCGTTGTCGCACAAAGCCTTTCAGGTTTTTCATGAAGCGCTCCAAGAAGAACATCCATCGCGTATGGACAAGTCCAGCAATCTCCACTTCATCTACAAGATGCACAAGAAGGTGGATTTATATCGTGAGCATGCTGGTGGGCAGGTATTTCTCAAAGAGACAGACCGTCTCCACTGCTCCCCGCCTCGCAAATTCAATATAGGACGTCTTAATCTCCCTCTGTGAGATCCATTGCACCAAATTCGACAACCGGTAAATGGCCCCGCGTATTTTTGGAGTAAGATATCCTGCAATCGCGATTGATAGTACAAACTACCACAAATGAGAAAGCATTATGAATAATGGCTACACTCCAAATAGCAAAATGCGCATGCCAATTACAATCCATTCGTAGTAAAAACCTGACATATCTTATGCCAGTCATGGGATTTTAGCCCTGATAATTGGTCGTCTTTAGAAAATGCAGACTTGAGAGAACGTATCATACCCGTTGGAGTGCGGATAGACTTGACTACTTGCTTCACATTGCGCTCTTCTTTAGTGGACAAAACCCAAGGAGCACGAGGTAGTGCACGTGACCATCAGCACTCGACTGCGGCCAAAGCACCTCCATCTTACCTACGTCCTTCAAATCCGTTCGTACCCCTATAGTGTCTCTCTTTCTTGTGATGTGGTCCCATAGTAAGCTGCCCACATTCTTGAAAATATGCATGAGATCCAACAAGTGGTTGACCTGTAAGTGGGTCCAATATGGAAACTCGTAGAAAACTGAGAACCGTCGCATTCCGTTTGGATGTGATTCCGTATGGACCATTTTCAGCTCGTACCAGCTTGCGGCGTTCATACGTGTTGGAGATCGTCCAAGAAAACCTTTCGTGAGTTCATGATCCTCTGGCAAGAAAGCAGTGTGTCCTTGATATACCATCTTCTTCATGGTTCGTGACCTTCGGGAGTCTAACTGTGGCCCGCACAATGGACATGCATGATAACCTAAGGTAACCAGACCTATCCCAATACCTCTTTCTAGTGAATACAAAGTTGAACGAGCTATGATAGATATTACCAATGAGAACGGAAGTCTAATTACCTGAGCACTCTCAGAATCCCAGAAAGTCATGCATCGTCCACATGAGAATGGCTCGAATATTGGCTGACCGCCGACCATCGCGCCTGCTCATATCTTGCACGGTGACCCCCTCCTCCCACAAAATCTTAAGCTCATCGACTAATGGACGCAGATACACGTCCATATTTTTGACTTTGTAGTGGCCATGGACGAGTAAGCTAAGGATGAGATGTCCTTTCTTCGTAGAAAGCCATGGAGGGATATTGTCGTTGACAAGGACTATAGGCCACACACTATAAGAAGTTGAGCGCAGACCGAATGGGTTCACGCCATCCATTGCAAGACCAAGCCGAAGATTCCTTGGCTCTCGGGCAAAGCCTGGGAAGGTAGAGTCAATGTGGCTCCATGCGCGTGGATCCGCTGATATTCGTTGAACTCTATCCGTGGACCTATTTTGCACATGCCACGTTGTCAAGCTCGCCATGCCGGACGTACGAAACATGTGGCTTATGCGGGGGATAAGTGGAAAGTGTTTGAGAAATTTTTGAGGGATAGTTTGTCCTTGCAAGTCATGTCGATACCTGTGAGCACCACACTTTGGACATGTCTCCATAGTCTCGTATTCTCCTCGAAAGAGTATGCAATCGTTGATATATGCATGGATGTTGTTGTAGTCCATGCCAAGCTTTCGTAAAACATGTCATGCATCATCACGAGACTCAGGCATGGTATTTGCAGGTGGTAATATATGATATTTTAATAACTTGAAAAAAATCATAAACCCCTTGAAAAAGCACAAATGTTTTTAATAATAGTGCCGAAAAAAAATCAACGAAGTGTATGTACAAGGTACCTGAACAACTCGATTACACTCGTATCGCTCCACTCGTATTTTGCTTGCACACTTAAGAGTGCAAGTAGTGTCTTCAGGCGAGATACTCAGTACCCATCATATAATGGTATCGATGTTTCCTCTCTAAGCGGATCAGAAGTCTCGACATCCATGGGAATCAATGCATCGATCATTGCCTCCATCTCAGGCTCCAAGATTGTAGGTAGGTGTGGAAGGTTACATTTCTTCTCTAGCATTGACGGTATAGATTGGCCTTGTAAGTGGTGGATTGGCTCATGCACTCCATCCATCGCACACCCACGAACTCTTCTAATTGTCCGCAAAGGGTGCACTCCTCCTTGGGACGAGACATCACCTCCCTGGATAGAAAATTTGCCAGCGAGACCCAATCTTATTGTGTATGGTATTCAATTAGCTTGCGAGTACAATGCATGATTGATATTAACTACCACGACCACCACAACCACGACCACCACGACTACGACTACGACCATGACTACGACTACGACTACGACCGCGACTACGACCACGACCACGACCACGACCATGGCGACGACCACCACCACCACCAACACCAGCACCACAACCACCACCACCACCACGACTACGACTACGACTATGACTACGACTATGACCACGACTACAACTACGACTACAACCACGGCCACGACCACAACCACGACTACGATGACCACGACCACGACCCACGACCACGACCACGACCACGACCACGACTACGACAACCATGACCACGACTACGACCATGACCATGACTATGACGACCACGACCATGACTACAACGACCACAACCATGACCATGACCACGACTACGACCATGACCACCATGACCACGACTACGAATACAACTATGACTACAACCACGACCACGACCATGACTACGACTACGACCACAACCACGACCACGACCACGACCATGACCACGACCACGACCATGATGACCATGACTATGGGTAGGTTGCACTCACTAAGAATAGGATTGGCGATTCACCTCATCTTCTCTCCATCATCAATAGAATTCTCCTTTACCATTTACAACTCATCCATCTTCTCTCCACACTATTGCACACTACAATCTCTATGAGGGCATGAGATTGGAATCTCCACAGATACCAAAGCATGATCTCTAGCTTGATAGTTGCATATATACTACTACTACTCATGGAATAAACCTTAAAATAGTTATTATGCTCAAATATATGCTTGTTAGAGCATAAATTTGTTCCTAAGACTATTCTAAGAAAGAAAGAGGGTTAATGATAAAAGAGTGTCATTCCTTGCAAGTGATTTTATATTATATTTATTAATTAAAATTGATAGTTGAAGATGAGTTTCCAAAGAGATCTTGTGGTGATGTTGTTTTAGTTTTGCGAAGCATATATATGAATGATGCTATTTTAGTTTTCTGTATTTGTCTTTTTAAGAAGAAATTGATTTTTATGGAATATCCAAAGTTATTTTTGGGATTACTTATGAAAAATGAATGTTTTTCATACTGATAGACTGATTTTCTTCGTTGTATATTTGCGTGGTGGAGGCTAGGACAAGCCCCATGTATGAGAGGTCTTTTTGCAAGAAGAACATTATGCTAGGAGGCACAAGTATGCTAGGGCTCTCTAGCCACATATCCCTTAGGTTTGTTGAGGATCGGCCTAACCCCTATGAGCCTAGGATGAGCTTATTGTAAGGTTCTATTTACTTTTCTCTCTTTCTCTCCCTCTCTCATTTTCTCTCCCTCCCTCACCCTGACCCTCTCTTTCTCTCTTTCCCTATTAGGTTTAATGATTTTTCTCTCTTTTTCTCTCTCCTCTCTCTCTCATATTTCTTTTTCTCTCTCCTCTCCATCTCTCATTTTCCTTTCTCTCTTTCTCTCCCTCTCTCATTTCCTCTCCCTCTCTCACCGTCACCCTCTCTTTCTCTCTTTCTCTATTAGGTTTAATGATTTTTTTCTCTTTTTCTCTCTCCTCTCCCTCTCTCATTTTTCTCTCTCCTCTCCCTCTCTCATTTCCTTTTCTCTCTTTCTTTCCCTCTCTCATTTCCTCTCTCTCCCTCACCGTGACCTCTCTTTCTCTCTTTCCCTATTAGGTTTAATGATTTTTCTCTCCACCCTGACCCTCTCTTTCTCTTTTTTCCTATTAGGTTTAATGATTTTTCTCTCTTTTTCTCTCCTCTCTCATTTCCTCTCCCTCCCTCACCTTGACCCTCTCTTTCCCCATTAGGTTTAATGATTTTTCTCTCTCTCTCTCTCTCTCTCATTTCTTTTTCTCTCTCCTCTCCCTCTCTCATTTCCTTTTCTCTCTTCCTCTCCCTCCCTCGCCCTCACCCTCACCCACACCCTCTCTTTCTCTCTTTTCCTATTATGTTTAGCATCTTCTCTCTTTTTCTCTCTCCTCTCATTCTCTCATTTTTTCGCTCTCCTCTCCCTCTCTCATTTTCTTTTGCTCTCTTCCTCTCCTTCTCTCATTTCTTCTCCCTCCCTCTCCCTCTCTCATTTCCCTATTATGTTTTCATCTCCCCCTCCTCTCCCTCTCCCTCTCCCTCTCTCATTTTCCTATTATGTTTAATGTCTCCCTCCCTCTCTCTCTCTCCCTCTCCCTCTCTCATTTCCCTATTATGTTTAATGTCTCCCTCTCCCTCTCCCTCTCCCTCTCCCTCTCTCTCTCTCATTTCCTCTCCCTCCCTCTCCCTCCTCCTCTCTTTCTCTCTCCCTCTCCCTCTCCCTCTCTCATTTCCTCTCCCTCCCTCTCCCTCCCCATTTCCTCCCCCTCTCCCTCTCCCTCTCTTTCTCTCTCTCTTCCTCCCTCTCCCTCTCTCATTTCCTCCCTCTCCCTCACCGTCTCCCTCTCTCTCATTGCCTCTCCCTCTCTCAATATACACAAATTATACAAAAATAAATAAAAAAGAGAGAGAATACGCTCTCCTTCCCTCTCGTTCTCTCATTTCATCCTCCTCCCTCTTCCATTTCCTCCCTCTCCCTCTCCCTCTCTTTCTCTCTCTCTCCCTCCCTCTCTCTCCCTCTCTCATTTCCTCCCTCTCCACCTCTTTCTCTCTCTCTCCCTCCCTCCCCCTCTCCCATTTCCTCCCTCTCCCTCTCCCTCTCTTTCTCTCTCATTTCCTCTCCATCTCTCAATATAATACACAAATTATATTAAAAAAAGTAAAAGAGAGAGAGAATGCACTCTCCCTCCCTCTCCCTCTCTCATTTCCTCCCTCTCCCTCTCCCTCTCTTTCTCTTTCTCTCCCTCCCGCTCCCTCTCTCATTTCCTCCCCCTCCCTCTCCCTCTCTTTCTCTTTCTCTCCCCCTCTCTTTCTCTTTCTCTCCCTCCCTCTCCCTCTCCCTCTCTTTCTCTCTCATTTCCACTCCCTCTCTCAATATACACAAATTAAACCCTAAATAAGTAAAAGAGAGAGAGAATGGACTCATCATAAAGATTTGCAGGAGGGTTTGGCGGCTCCTCTTCACGACGGTGGCTCCTCCTCTCCTTCACGAACGGCAGCGGCAGCGGCAAGCCTTCTTCCTCTCCCTCTCTCACCCTCTATGCAAAACGGTCGCTCTCTCTCTCGCTCTCCCTCTCGAAACGTTTCACGAATGCATGAAAGCTTTTTTTTCTCTGTGGGACATCGCTATTTGCGTCGCTATTAGCATCGCATTTGCGACGCTAATAGCAACACCACTATTCCTGCGTCGCTACCCACCGTCGCTATTCCTTTGTTTCCTTGTAGTGACGCTAGTCGCATTGTGCTTGGCAGATAGATGGTCATACACTAATGGTTTTCGTGTTGTGGGGTGAGCGCATCATTTTTCACGAATATTGCTAGAAAATTAACTATGCTCAAGGAAGCCTACCTAAAATGTGAAAAATCCATACAACTGCAAAATGCATTAAGTTTGCAACAAATATTGGTAATTTATTCTCATTGAACCAATCTACATTGTGGATAATAAATTGATTTATAAATTCTAAAAACACAATGCTAACCTTTCAAAATATATTTAATTTTGTGTTTCCTTTTTTGACTAAAATATCTTCTTTCGCATTAGGTAAGTTATAATGCTATAAGGTGATCTCTGAATAGGTCAATAAGAAGATTTAGAAGGCACATATAAAACTAAATTCTTGATCTCCTTAGATCATGGTTTTGCACATCAATTTCTGAGCATGTATACATGAGAGACAGAGATAGAGACAGAGATAGAGATAGAGAGACACGGAGACAGAGATAGAGATAGAGAGACACGGAGACACAGAGAGAGATAGAGAGACAGAGAGAAACTCCCATGTTGATATTTTGAGATATTGGGTCTACACTCTAGCATATAAGCACACACATGAGAGAGAGAGAGAGAGAGAGAGAGAGAGAGAGAGAGAGAGAGAGAGAGAGAGAGAGAGAGAGAGAGAGAGAGAGAGAGAGAGAGAGAGAGAGAGAGAGAGAGAGAGAGAGAGAAACTCCCATGTTGATACTTTGAGATATTGGGTCCACACTCTAGTATATAACCACATACATGAGATATATATATATATATATATATATATATATATATATATATATATATATATATATATATATATATATAGAGAGAGAGAGAGAGAGAGAGCGAGAGAGAGAGAGCTAAGCAAGAGCAAGAGAGAAAAAAAGGAATGTAGGGTTTCTTTCATTTTTCAATGCTACATATGTTGCTTACATGATGCCTTTTCAAGCAATGGCTAGTTCAAGAGAAATAACATCGCTTAAGAAACCTCTTATAAGTCACTAGTGTGGAACAAATTGCATCATTGTGGGCTACATATAATCAATGTATTGTGGTGACGTAGACATCGATGCAAATTTCATCTATATATCCTCTACATAGTAGTGATTAAACAACGTTCTCAAACCTTAAATGTTGAAAAGTTATTTCCATCCATCTTATATATTGTGCGCAAATCATCCAAGCCTACAATTATTCCCACATGCGTCACAAAGAGTGCTCCCAAAGCTCTTTTGCACAATTGTTTTTTCTATTTATGGTTTTCTCAATATGTATGTATATATGCAACATGACCACATTGTTCTCTCTCTCTGATTGTATGTTGAGCAACAAAAAATGTTAGGATATAATAATTAGTGATCGCTAAAGCAAAAAAGGCAGAGTGCTAAATTGGGAGGTTGAGAATAGTTGCAAGGGTCACATGATAGAAATATCCCAATATCAATGATATAGTGAATCTATATTCCTAACGGATATAGCAAATATCTTATAAATGAGTAATAGCTACATCTAGGCTCCATCATGGTGTGAATGTATCATACAAGAATAAAACTTATATCCTACACACCATGGTCCAAAAACATGTTTGGAATGTGAGAAGTAAGAACAATTAACATTGGGGCTAGATCACTAACCTACTAGTGCATGTGCCCTACACTATCTTGATTCTCAATCTTTGAAAAGTTTTGATGAGGAGATCGAGATGATGCATTGGACTAGTCACCTTTGCAATAATTTCTTTGGTTGAAATTAGAGAACATTACTATTTTAGTAAATTTTTCTAATACCATTAAAGACCAAAAGAAGTTTTGACATGGTAATTGATTAAAATTTGAAAGCACATCTTTGCTGGATTTCAGGCAATACCCATTCAAACTACTACATTTTGATTGAGAAGCAATCAGCTAGCAAGAATTAAAGTGACTCAGGCACTAACTAGCAGTTAGCTAGGTTTCCAAGTACTAAAAGTGACGAGAGGGTGGTGCCTCCATGCAAGTGCGAGGCAGGAGGGGCCAATCGTAGGGTCGATCTGGAAACTCTGCACATTCCATGGTGAAGGGTAGAGCTGTAAGAGGGAGCGGACGTCCGAGAGGATCCCCTTACTCAATGGAAGGGGTCTAAATCCAGCTTGCTTAAATCTTGCACTCCACATAGCCACCTTCTCACGCCTGTCCACCACCACCACTTCACCATCCTCGGGCGTATGCTTGTGTTTGTACAGGACGTGGTGTGGTTGGCCTAGCTTGAAGGTGCCGTAGACAGGCGCAGGAGGGCTATCTGGCTTCGCTGGAGGACGAGACGCAACGACAACGCAGGGTTCCGCTGATGCAATAGTGTTATGCTCATCATCCATGGTTCTTAGATCATTGTCGTCGTCGTCTTGATCGCAGGCCACCATTTTGAGGAGGACAAACTTGGCAACCCTGTCGAACTCCATCTGGCGGTGGGGGAGGGCGGAATTCATACGGGCGGCACCGGGCTTGGAGTCGAGGGAGCCGCAGATGATGGAGACGAAGCGGTAGACCTCGGCAAAGCGCTGGGAGAAGGACGGGGAGAGCTGGTCCACCTCGTCCTCGACGAGGCACACGATGTCCGGGTTGCAGGCCCGCAACGCTTGGAGAGCCAGGTCACGCAGGCTAGGTTGATCCGCGCCGTCCTGCCGGCTGAGCCTGCACGGCACGGAGTGCATGCTCTGGTTGAGGTTGATCGCCAGGGCCTCCCCAGGCCGGAGCTGCAGCGCCTCCGGTGTCAGCCCCCACAGCTCCGGCTCCTGCAGCACTCGGAACTCCACTGCAACCTGAAGCCGCTGCGCGAACGCCCGCAGCTTCTCCCCCATCTCCCGCATCAGGCTCATGTAGGGACCCCCTTCCCGCCGCGCGACCACGCTCGTGATCCGAAGCCGCGGCCGGCCCGGGCTCCGCGCCAGCGCCTCGATGAGGGTCGGCCACTGCATGCACAGATTCATCCAGTTGCTGATGTCCACCACGTGGATTCGATCTGCGCTCCGGAGGGCCTCCGCGATGGCCGCGTTCGGCGCCACGTGGCCGAAGGCCATGTTGGGGATGGCCTCGCGCCAGGCCTGGACCATGTGGTCGAAGGCGGTGAGGTGGTAGGAGGTGCGCCACATGGCAGCGGCGATGGGGGGCCCCGCGCGCGCCACCCGGAGCTGGAGGGCCTCCAGGAAGTAGGATGCAATGCGCTGGTCTCGGTCCCCCTGCGGATTCGCCAGGCTGCCGAGGACCCACGTCAGGTGGTGAACCCGGTCCGCGCTCCTGTCGGCTATGGCCTGCGCGCACTGCATCAGCAGGGTTGCCGCCCAGTGGCTGCTCAGAAGCCAGGGCGCGGGGTGTGCCAGGAACTCCGCCTCCTTCCTCGTCAGCTCCGCATACCCCGTGCTGTCTCCAGGCTTGGGCAGCTCCGCTTCCCACCACGTGGCGGCATTCTGTTGGCTGCTCTCCTTCTCCGCCTTCCCTGCAGTCCACTTCGCCGCGTTGACCAGCCGTACCAGCTGTGGCGCGACATTGTACACCTTCACCACTACATCTTCCCCGAGCTTCAGCACTATCTGCACCTGATCATTATTCCGGCCTTGCGATCGACTTAATGCATGAGCTCCTGCCTTCCTCCCATGCAGCTGCTGCATTATGTAATTGACGCTGCGCCCTGCCCTCTCACGACTTCCTTCTATCGGGCGGCCAGCACCTGCTTTAATCATCTTTAGTTCCTTGACGCCACGGAAGCTTCGACTGAATAGGAGTGCGTCTGGTGGTGCTTGTGCCTCTCTCTCAGCACAAGATCTTGTCAATGAAGCGGGGTCGCTTACCTGGCTCAGAAGTTCAGCATCGTCATCAGTTTTACGGTGCTGACATGATTCAGCTGCCATATATTCGGCGTTTTCTGCAACATCCAATACCGCAATGTTGAGATCCAATGTGAGCGCCAGCTGACCAGTATGATCATGCCGTGCCCTCCTGATCTGTGCCTGATGATGATCAGTGGGATTTACAGTACCGTTAACCAACAACCGGCGTTTCAGAGGCGTCATTGAATAATATGATAGACACTGATTGGAGTTCGTTGCATGTGCTCGTAGGGTGAAGATTCAGCCGATCACATCGAGCTAAATGAGCTACCGGCATCGTCCTCGTTTTAGGACGGAGAAAGCGTTTCAAGCGCAATGCTCATTGCTATGGCCTGCCAACATTTCTACCAGACGACAAGCTAGATACGGTGAAGTTGTTTATCCTTAACCACAGAAACAAGGAGATGCTTATAAATTGTGTATGGCCGTCTCAGAGAATATTCGCTCGATTTCCCATGAAAGCAAACATTTGATTTACATCTTCACCGAGTGGGAAAATTTCGTTTTTATAAGCATACATAACTCCCATTTGACTCTTTCTAAACCAGCAAATCTAATCAATTTGGACGTGAGATTTTAGAAATGTACTTTAGTTTAAAAGTTCTCTTTACAATGCTAAATATTAGGGCCAATTTTGAGGCCAAAAGAGTCTTGTAAAGATTTAGATCAATTTTTAATCACATCTAAATTAGTTTTTTTTAAGAAAAATATCTTATTAATTGTTCATTTTTCTCTAATTTTAGGGTCGAATTAGCATTGAATACTGGTGATATCTTTTTCTTTTCTCTCTTCATTTCGTTTTTATGTTTAATAACCTCATTTTCAAATATTTTTGCTAAGAGTTTGACAATAATGCCATGTTTCCCAAGACATTTGATAACGACCTCTACATACCCATTTTTCAAGCTTTAGTTACATTTTATTTTTGGACCAAAACTTTTCTAAGCTCTCTTTATGTTCCACATATTCTTATGTTTCATTCTCCACTATTTCCTTTCCTTCCTCCTCTCCTTAGCATTCTCCTTCTCTATGTTTTTCCATGCTACTTCAGAAATCATTTTGCATGCCCTATTGGAATAAGAAAGAAAGTTGGTAAAGGTAATTGCAATGTAAAATTTTTAATAGTTTTAGAAGTCATTTCCATGGTGAGTGACCTTTCTTGGAAAGTTATTTGTAACCATGTCTTTCAATATTGCAAATCTTACACTCTCTTTTGATCTCAAAAACATGGATGAAGCTCGAGGACCAATGAAATAGATGAGTCATATTCATATTAGTGTGGAAGTATTAGAAAACTTTTGGACATAAAAATCGATCCTTAAAATAATATAGTTTAAAATATGGGTCTTTTGGATTGTCCAATAAAGACGGCTAGATGTTAACATCCATAGAGGGTGAATATTCTCTATCCAAATCTTAGGTTTTTTATTAAAAAAAGAGATAGTGGGGGATTAAAAGATTGTGTGAATAAATAATACACAAAATTTGAGTTTCTCTCACCTTGTATTTCTCTCCCTTTTTTGGCAATTTTTCAATTTTGCTTTTTTTCCCTCTTACGAAGTCAATTTGATCCAAAAGTTTAGCAATAGATTACTTTCCCTCTCTTCTCCATTTTGGTGAATTTTTATTTCCATATAAGCTCTCTAGTGAGAGTAATTAAGGTTTTGAGCATTATGCTTACCTCTCCACTTTCTTCTCCTTGTAGCTCCAAAATTTGGGCAAAGCAGAGCTGACCATCTCTCTTTGTATTTTCTCTTGTTTGCTATTTTTCAATAGAGTTTAATGTCAATTCTTACTATTATTATTGTTTTATTGCAAAGGTTATTTTGGATAGAATGTACAACTGCTCATCTCTCTCTCTCTCTCTCTCTCTCTCTCTCTCTCTCTCTCTCTCTCTCTCTCTCTCTCTCTCTCTCTCTCTCTCTCTCTCTCTCTCTCTCGTTCCTCTTTTCTATTGTGTTCTCAATAGACCTTCATATTGTTGTTGTTTTCTTACAGAGTTCATTTAGAGCAAGAGGTAAAGATACGGATCTCTCTCTCTCTCTCTCTATATATATATATATATATATATATATATATATATATATATATATATATATAGTTCCTCTTTTCTATTGTGTTCTCAATAGACCTTCATATTGTTGTTTTCTTGCAGAGTTCATTTAGGTATGATATCTTCTCAATACAACATAATGTTGGTTCTAACCCTTGTTGTTATTTTATTGTAGAGATCATTTTGGGTGAGTCTGTATAAGTGCTTACCACTCTCTCCCTCTCTTTTTTTCTCTCTATGTGTTTTTCTTTTTACTATTATTTTTTACTATATCTTTATGTAAATACTAACTCTTGCTATTGTCTTTTTGCATATATCAATTTGGGCAAGATTGAATAGGTACTTATTGCTTTCTCTCTCCCACTCACCCATACACACTCTCTTTCTTCCTCTCTATGTTTTTCCTTTTATGCTATCTTTACATAGGGTTTGGTGCTAGTTCTAACTTTGGAATCGATTGTAGTTGCAACACTTAACACAAGGTAGAGCAAAGATTTTGTAGCTCTAGACTTTGATCAACACAAATATTCAATATTATTTTCAATAGGTCAACTTATAGATAAATTCATCCAATTTTGTATTACTTTTATTCATACAACTATTTACATATTTTTTGTTAATAAAATAGATTTATCAATTGAATAATTTAGTCATAGTTTTTTCATATCTATGATTTTAATAGGCTTTGATGATCATAAGTTTCAAATCTATTATTGTTATTACAATCAACAAAGTAGTACAGATATTCTACCTTATAGGTAAATTCTCTCTTTTATGTTGTAAGAGCTCATGAGTAATTAGTTATTTTGGTTATTATTGAAGTGCCATGTTTTTGTGACTTGCAGATATTGTGTAAGGTTTTGGTGAAGCATAAAACTCTCGATCAACTATTTTTTTGTGGTGAGTGATTCCTTTGTATTGGACGATATGGACCTATTGGAAGTTGAGAGTCAAACATCATTTGCTTCTTTTATCCTATATGTCCATTTGGATCTCCATGTCAATTGGCTATGATCCATGAAACTTTTGTATCATATCATCCATATAAAGCAGAATATGTTGTTATAGAATATCTTAGGTGCCAATCCAATATGCCTATTTGTTGAGAAATAATAAATGATGTATGCTTTAGTAAGAGATTACATGAATCCCATATGCACAATGAGGAGATTGGAACAACTCAACTTCTATACACTACATGGATTTGAGTTGGTAGCGATGGCGATTAGCGACGCGGGTAGCGGCGTTGCTATTTGCGTCGCTATTGGCATCGCTATTTGCGTCGCTTTTGCGATGCAAATAGCGACGCTCCATAGGGAAAAAAGCAAGCCGAAACCGAGCACGGCTTTATTTCGCGTTTTCACGTTTTGTGTTTTGAGAGCGAGAGCGAGGGAGAGAGCGACCGTCGTGAGAGAAGGAGAGGAAGAAGACTTGCCGCCGCCGCCGCCGTTGTTCGCGAAGGAGAGGAGGAGCCTTCATCGCAAAGAGGAGCCACCCCACACTCGCCATATCTCATCGGTGAGTCTCACTCTCTCTTTCTTTTGCTTGTTTGAGGTTTAAATCACTTTCTCTTTTGCTTGTTTAGGAGAGGAAATGAGAGAGAAAGAGAAGGAGAGGGAGAGAGAGGGAGAGAAAGAGAAAGAGAGGGAGAGGGAGAGAGAGAGGGAGGGAGAGTGCATTCTCTCTCTCCCTCTCCCTTTTGCTTGTTTAAGGTTTAAATCACTTTCTTTTTTGCTTGTTTAGGAGAGGAAATGAGAGAGAAAGAGAGAAAGAGAGGGAGAGAAAGAGAAAGAGAAAGAGAAAGAGAAAGAGAAAGAGAAAGAGAAAGAGAGGGAGAGGGAGAGGGAGAGGGAGAGGGAGAGAGAGGGGGAGGAAATGAGAGAGGAAGAGAAAGAGAAAGAGAAAGAGAGGGAGAGGGAGGGAGAGTGCATTCTCTCTCTCCCTCTCCCTTTTGCTTGTTTAATGTTTAAATCACTTTCTTTTTTGCTTGTTTAGGAGAGGAAATGAGAGAGAAAGAGAGAAAGAGAGGGAGAGGGAGAGAGAGGGAGAGAAAGAGAAAGAGAGGGAGAGGGAGAGGGAGGGAGAGTGCATTCTCTCTCTCCCTCTCCCTTTTTCTTGTTAAAGGTTTAAATCACTTTCTTTTTTGCTCGTTTAGGAGAGGAAATGAGAGAGAAAGAGAGAAAGAGAAAAAGAGAGAATATGTCAGGTTTGTGCTACGAATGGATTGTAATTAGCATGGGCATTTTGCAATTTGAAAAGTGGCCATTATTCATAATGCTTTCTCATTTGTGGCAGTTTGTCCTACCGATCGCGATCGCAGGATGCCTTACTCCAGAAATTCGCGGGGCCATTTATAAGTTGTCGACTTTGGTGCAATGGATCTCACAGAAAGAGATTAAGACATCCTCTATTGAATCCGCGAGGCGGGGAGCAGTGGAGACGGTTTGTCTCTTTGAGAAATACCTGCCCACTAGCATGCTCACGATACAAGTCCACCTTCTTGTGCATCTTGTGGACGAAGTGGAGATTGGTGGACCTGTCCATACGCGATGGATGTTCTTCCTGGAGCGCTTCATGAAAACCCTGAAAGGCTTTGTGCGACAATGAGCTCGGCCAGAAGATAGCATGGCCGAAGGTTGGTTAGTGTCAAAGGCGTTAGTGCATATCTCACAATGGCTACCAACGGTGGAACCAGACAATGAAATGCTATGGACACTGAAGGACGATGATAGACTGACTGGAGATGTGGTGGTTGGAAATGGGGTAGAAAAAAGAATGGCCGATGCCTCAATGGAAGAGAAGGTGAATTGCTTTTGTATGTTGTACCATGCCTCCATGGAGACTTGGCTCGCCAAGTACCAGATTGCAAGGCAAGATCGAGAGGAAGCGCGAGCTCAATTCCGACATAGTACGCGTCATCGACCGATTCGATATCCCAAAGGCATGGAGGAGATGCCGCAATTTATGTCAACACGATGGTTGCATGGAGCCTTGACCGCAACATCCAGCGAAGGGACAGAGGTCTCAATGGAGGAGTTGGAATTCTCGAGGGGATGTAGTCCAAAGGTGATGAGGGGTTTAGAATCTATCGTATCTAAATTTTATATGTGACATCTAATTTGAGTGTTTCAACGTACATTACAAAATATATAGTGCAGCGTGGTCGCACGGATGGCATTTTCGTGTGAAGCGTATTGACAAAATGCGATCCACAATGGACTGTGGTGTCATGGCAAGGTTTGAGCAAGAGAGCCGACGACGAGCAACGGATCCGAACACGGTTGTGGATGAGATGGAGTATTTTGGGAACTTGCAAAGTATTATTACAGTGGATTACCGTAGCTTCTCCATGATACTATTCGATGTGCAGTGGTTCAAAGTGGTACTTGGAGGAGCTGGAGCAACAGTTTGATGAGGTCCATCGGGATTTCTCGAAATAGATTCCGAAAAAAAATGGACGGATTTGTGTGACACCTTTGTGTTACCGGCCCATTGTGAACAGGTGCATGGAGTCATTTGCTTGCTAATTGTAATACGACATGGTTTATGAACTCGCTTTGTATGTGTTTGTGAACAGGTAATCTTCTATCCAAACCCCCGATAACCTCGATGGTGGTATGTTATACCTTCAACTCCCCGAAGTGTGAGAGTATATGAGCAAAGCAATGTTTCGAGCATAGATGAAGATAATATGCAAATAGAGGGGTCGATATTACAAGGGGTGGAGGCCGTCGAAAGCTTGGAGCCCGCATCCGCTAACAATGATGGAAATACAAGAGTCCAAGAATTTTTTGAGAATGAGGCGGACTCATTCTTTTGTGGTAACATGTCTATCGACCTTCCAGTGTATGCGGAGTTGTGTCAGGAGATTAACATGGGACCATAGGATACTTCATACTTGGAGCATCCTTTTACTCAATTCGTTGTTTAGATCTCTTATAAATGTACATAAGATATGCATTTTAAGAGGGGTTTTTTAAAAATGATTTATATTACTATGCTTTATATAATTTTAATTGATTATTCTAACACCATTTTTTATCTGTGCAGGTGACATTTTCAGGATGAGTCGAGGGATGAGTGATGAGGAGTTGCAAGACATCTTCGCACGCATGTCTCCAGACCAGCTCGCGAGATTCAGAGAGATGGCAGACCAGGAGCTGTCTCATTCTTCGTCAGGGCGCTCTGCTAGATCTGCTTCAGCGCGATCGAATGCTTCGACTTCGAGCAGACGATCTCGACGCTCACGACTGGGGCCAGAGGGAGGGACTGCATCGGGATCAGGGGGATGCTGCTGCGGAGACACGGATGTGGTGCCTCCGTCTCGTCGTTCAGCTGGAGCTACGTCACCTCCAGGATTTGTCACACCTGTGGGGACGTCTACTCCAGTTACTCCGGCTTTTGCGCATCCGTCAGCAGGTGCCACCCCTTTGGGTGTCACTCTGAGAGAGGTTACACCCGTCGGTACACCGGATGTAGAGGGGTCTCCTGGATATGCCTAGGAGCGTGGACGGAGATGGGAGAGGACCCACCATCTTAGGCAGACTCCTGGGGGTTATGGATATCTGGTCGATAGTAGGTCAGGAGCCATCATCATGAATGATGAGGGGAGGAGGGTGATGGCTTGCATGAGAGAGTTGTGCCAATAAGTTTTTCGGCACAACGCCCTGGATCATTGGAAGAACATACCGGAGGGGAGCAAGGAGCATCCTTGCATGAGGAGTTTTCGGTGCTAGCCGCAGTAGATAGATTCTCTACAGTCTGGATGATGGATTGCATGCATGCATGCATATCACATAGATGATCCGACGCACGCAAGGCAATCAAGAGTAGGGCTGCAAAGCCCGAGTGGTTAGATGCAGATGACTGGCGCCAACTGAGGGAGGAGGCTACAGATTCTCCAGGACGTTGGAGTCAGCAGCGCGAGGCGACGAGGGCATGACTCGAGGCCGGAGTGGTCCATCATCTTGGGAGTGGCGGCCACAGGACATATTTGGAGGACTTTGTAAGTTTCTCTTTTGTTTTGCTTGTTTATTTTTTTGAAATATTCTTTGTACTAACAATCATGTTTCTAACAGTTAGCATTTTATTTTCTTTGCAGCACTCCATTACAAATCGCGATCCGCAAGGCCTTGAGACTCAATTTGCAAAGAGGCACGGTCTCAATGCATTGATCGACCGATTGTATAGACGCGGCGGCCCTGTAAGTCACTCATCTTTCTTATCTGTAGTTACCATGAGATATTTGAATGCATTATTGTATGGTGGATTGATGTGTTGTTTCTTTTTCTGCAGAATCTGTTTGATGCTCCTTTGCGACGGGACGAGCTTTCGGGGGATGAGGATTTGTAGCTCACCCTTGGATCCTTGGAGCTCACACACCTTTATTTTTTAGTCGCATGATCTATGTAGACATTTTCTATGTATTAGTGATATCCTGTCATGATTGTACCAATCGCTTTTTATGCGATCATGTATTTATTTCATGTATCAGTTTTATGATTTCAATATACATTCTTTTTGTTTGCAAGCGTTTTGTATACAGTAGTGCAGAAACTATTTTGTATGGCTCTCATACAACACACAGTGCTATCCCTGTTACCATCGCTATTAGCGTCGCAAATTTATTGCTCGCATTGCTATTACCGTCACTATGCGCGTCGCAAATTTACTAGTTGCATCGCTATTGGCGTCGCTATTAGTGTCGCATTTGCGACGCTAATAGCGACGCATATAGCAATGCCAATAGCGACGTTTCTATGGCGTTGTCAATAACGATGCTTTTTACGACGACGGGGGAAAATTTTGTTGTTTGTATTTTCGTCGCTTTAAACATCGGTATAAGGTCTATATCTTGTAGTGATAAAGCATTGTACTTGACAAGGGAATGAATACAATATCATGATGCTTTGTACTTTCACTTCGTGCCTTATCAGTGTCAATTGATTACACAAGATTTTCTTTATGATTCCAAGCTAATCTATCTTAGAACCTAATTCACTTGTGCAACAGTTGGTTTCTCTTTGTCTATGTTAATATGAGTCTTGTCTTCATCTTTCATCCTTCACAGCTCCTACTATGTTTCTAACATGGTATCAAAGCTCACTCGAGCATGGCACTACTCCTCTAGCTTTGTTTCACTCTTATCTAGCTCAATCCAGCTCATGACAAATCTAGAACCCCATCTCCTACTCCTTCTCATTGTTCTACTTGGTAGCCATAGCCAGAACGGGACCTACAGCACTTTGAGAACTTATATCTCTCTCGACAAGCATTATCTCTTCAGGTCTTCTTCTAGAGTTCTTTCCCTCAACTCCCTATGCTCCTTCTTGGCATTTCAGAGCAAGACATTGTGCGCCCCAACACTAGGCATTTCAGGAATCGCAGCTCACTACCCAGAATGCACTGTTTGCTAGTCATACAGCTCCCGTTATCTACACGCGCCGCATTTGACCTTGCAACCTTTGAGCTTTTGAAGCCTAACCTCTAAGCTTCCTCCTCACCAAATATTTCGTCAAATTATCATTTCCACGAGCTACAAGGAGGAAAAAACCAATCAACCTAGTAAAATCCTAAAGGAAGCCATAGCTCATTTTTCACAAGGACTCATAAAACTCCTCATTTTTTCTCACTCTATTGTCTACCACCTTGATCTAAGTCTGAACTTAGTCTTCAGCAAAGACTTCAGCTAGAGGAAGGTTTGAGAAGCCTAAGCATCAACATAAGCATCAACATCAAGTTTAACATCAAGGTCTTCATTCAAGACATTGTATCTATTGATACTCAAATAGTGCTTCTTGGCACTTGAGTTTTCAGCTTACTCAAAAGTAACTCACCTTCTGATTCATGTTTCGAAGAATATCCTCAGTTTGTGTAATGATTTAAAGTCACATTGATCAAATCCCTTGTAAATCTCAATCTTCTTGTAAAAGGGTAGACACTACATGAGAATTCTCGCAGTAAGACATCCTCCTAAGATGATTGAACTGGAGCAGATTGAAATGTTTAATGGTAAAGGTTTTCACACCTGGAAGGAGAAAACCATGTACCATCTCATGAGGAAAGACCTATGGGATCTCTTTAAAGAAGATGATGCAGATGACAAGAAAGAAGATGCTAAAGAGGAAGATGCTATAGAAGACTAACCTAAAACAAAGGCATGGAAGAAGATGAACAATAAATCTCTAGGTATTATTGTCTGGGGTCTATCAGATGATATATTACACCACATCTCTGGCATCAGGGATGCAAAGAAGGTATGGGAAGAACTTTACAAGACCTTTGGTACACAAGCAAAGAACTCAAAGGTAAAATTACTTATGCAGTTTTATAAGTTGGATGTAAAAGACGGTTCATCTATGACTATACACATCAATAAGTTCAAGAGCCTTAAAACTCAGCTAGCAACTCTTAAAAAGAATATTAATGAGGATGAGGCAATAGCAGTGCTACTTGCCAGTGTTAATCATGAACCATATGAGAACCTTATTTTAACACTAAGTAATGTTCCCATTCTCTCACTTAAATATATTGAGCACTCTCTCCGTGATGAAGAGAACAAACAAAAGAACAAGAATGCAAAAGATGGTATTCCATCATCTAGGGAAAATCTCTTATACACCAAAGGAGCTGCAGGACCCAAAGGAAGAGGTCGAGGATTCAATACCAACAACAAAAGTCCGATGATATGTCACTATTGTGGTAAAACTGGCCAATATATAGCCAATGAATGTTTTCACAAGAAAAGAGCACATCAAATACAGAATGACCACCACCAGAACCAATTCATGAATGAAGAAGAATAAGAAGATGCTTCCGCTACCATCAACAACTCTAACTGATTGTTCTAAGGAATTTGTTCCCATAGTGAATCTCTATGATTTCCTTAGTGGATTTGCTTTGTAAAAAAACCCTTGCCAAAGATGTAAAGTTTCAAGCTTTAACTTGACTAGGCTTCCTATGAGCTAGTCTCCCGAGCCATGTTATTATGCAGGGGGGCAAAAGCTAGCAAGTGTAAGGACTCATCATTTGAGGGTGTTGAGAAATAAAAAATGATGTATGCTCCAAGAAGAGATGACCTGAATCCCATACGCACAATGAGAGTGGAACAACTCAACTTCTATAAAGTATTGTACTTGACAATGGAATGAATACAATATCATGATGCTTTGTACTTTCACTTAGTGCCTTGTCAGTGTCAGTTCATTGCACAAGATTGTCTTTATGAGTCCAAGCTAATCTATCTCAGAACCTAATTCACTTGTGCAAC
Organism: Lygodium microphyllum; assembly: GCF_053477565.2. Taxonomy (NCBI): domain Eukaryota; kingdom Viridiplantae; phylum Streptophyta; class Polypodiopsida; order Schizaeales; family Lygodiaceae; genus Lygodium; species Lygodium microphyllum. The sequence continues at coordinate 28,432,827 of NC_141135.1, forward strand.
AGTTGGTTTCTGTTTATCTATTTTAACATGAGTTTTATCTTCATCTTTCATCCTTCATAGCTCCTGCCATGCTTTAGATCCATGTTTCTAACACTATTGAGATTTATATGCTATGTGTCTGTCATCTTTATATCGAGTATTGTTTGATCCTTATGTTTGTATACAATGTATTGAGTCATATGAGACTCCTATTCATTCTAATGCAATTTTTATTTGTGAAATTCGTTGAATATTCTTGTAATACTCTTTTAATTCTATTAGATGTAAATGGTGTGATTAAAGTAATACCTTGAAATTAAATCCTTACTTTGTGTCGATATACATACCTATATGTGTTTCAATATCAATATTTGTGTCTATTTACAAAAGTGTAAACGTCTCTTAATACCATATTGATTTGTACAATATATTGGTGATTATTGATTGGGCCTAAGATGCTTACTGCTTAGGGCTTAACACATACTTTTTAACATCTATTTCCTAGATTATAATACTTGAAAGAAGAAAAAGCATTCTCTCAATAGAAGTATATAATATGAAAGATAAAAAAGGGAATCGGATCAAGATTAAGTGTCATTACTTATCTTGGGTACATATGTGTCCAAGTTTGAAAGGACAAATGAAGATTAATTCTCATCTTGTAATAGGTACAATATATATTCATGCAAAAGTAAATATATATATTACACCCCAATCATTCAACAAAACATTATAAATAGTAAGCCTTTGCACACATTGAGAATGAGCAATTTTATGATATCTATGGAACTAATTATCTTATATTTACAAAAGTATACCATTCAAATTGCTATGATTGCCAAAATATCAAGAGTTTCATGATTTTTTTATGGTAGACTACTCTTTGACAGGGACACATAGCCAAGAAGATCACAAAGAACCTTGTATTTTTCTACAACTCTAAGTACATATTACCCAAGGGTGATCAAGAATATGGAACCCTTGAGTCTATGCACATATTGAATCTCAATAGCATAGAATAGCCATTGTGTATAGTAGCAACATTTTGTACATGTGTAGTACAAAATTTTTTATAGACATATTTTGTAGAAGCAACATTTTGTACATGTGTAGTACAAAAATTTTGATAGACATATTGCTTTCTATGAAGCTCAGCACTAGCTCAAAGAAAATACACTTAAGTTTGTTCATACCAATTGCAATTTTTGTGCAAGGAGTATGAGGGTTTGAGATGTACTAAAAGTACGTACATTATGAAAAGTACATCGGAGGATTATGTGACAAGGATTCTAGGCAAAACTTAGACATTGAAAATCACTCATACTCCTAAAAAGGTAGAGTGTTGAGTCACAACAAAAGATATGGCTTTCAGGTAAAATTTTACTCTCTTGGTCAACTATTTTTTTACTTTGGATGGATCTCCTAACTTTTCTTCCCAATTGCAAGTACTTTGTTGCATGACAAACTTTACGCCTAGTGTTCAAGTATCATAAATGAAGGATGCTCAAGGATGAATGCTTGTGCTCTAATCAGGACACACATGAAGTACAACTATAGATGTTACTATCATCTATGAGGATCGTAAGCCCCAGGTTGTGAAAGTACATAGATCTAGAGCATGGCAATTAGTTATGGTGGATGAAAGGAGAAGAATGAACTCATGATGGAGAAGACAAAGACACTGTTTGTTACACAAGTGAATTAGGTTCCAAGCTTGAGACTTGGACTCATAAACACAATCTTGTGTATGTGGACAATGACACTGACACTTTACTGATAAGAAAAGAGTACTATCATTGCATTAAGAAAAGGAAGCAAGTACAATGCTTTATAGGAAAGTAGGAAATTGCAGTAGGCATCATTGTGCATATGGGATAGGTAAGCCTGCATATCCTTGGCCCTGAAGCTTCATACAAAGAGGCTGTCAGTGAGTGTGATTGCTGAATCTCAACACCCCTCCTCAATCACAACTAGAAAGGCAGAAAGTGTGTAGAGGCTGTAATGAGGACCACCTGCAAAGTGTGGGCACACCACAAACATGGTAGACACCAGAGGCTGTCGCAGAAAAGGCTAAGTCTGGGCATCGAAACATGATGGACATCCTGTTGAGATATCGAGCTCCACTCGTGATATGCCAGGGTGACCGTTGTGCATTTATGTCACTGACTTGTTAGCTGTAGATGCGGTTGGTACACCGCCCATGAATAATAGCTAGATGACAGCTATCCTTATCTACTCTAGTTCGTGGCTCAGTTAGTATGCCACCTTAGTTAGTTGAGTTTGGTTTGAGACCCATATATAGGGTTCTTCTATTTCTATGTACTTGAGTTCTTTTTGGCTTACACAACTAAGAAGAGGAAAATTGTTTTCAGCCTCCACCTTTTTTTATTTGAGGTCATTTCGGGGCCTGTTTTGGAGGCGGAAGTTTTCTGCACGCACTCAGGAAAAGACCATGTTTTATGCTATGCGACCACTGTTATACAGGTCGGTGAAAAGTTACCATAGAAATTGCATCGTATGCCTGTGCACAGAGACATTGGGAGTTACATAATCATCCTTGTTGCATGTTGATGCAAAATCGTCACTAGGAAGTGACTGTGTGGTCAAATACCACTTTCGTCAGTTTTGCAGATTTGCCCTTGAGAGGTTGAAGCTATGTTTTTTGCAGTGACATAATTTTTTATAGTGTTCTATAGTGGCGTCTGATTCTCTTTCACATATTGTCACTGAAAAGCTTGACAAGAATAACTTCCAAGCATGGAAGTTTAAAATGACAAATTTCCTTATGGGAAAAGGATATTGGAAATTTGTTGCAGGAAATGAAGAAGAACCAGTTCTTCCTGATGTTCCCAATCAACAGCAAATGCAGGCATTTAAAGATGGTATGAGAGAGCCAGAAAAGTTATGTACTGGCTGTCTATCAGTATTTTAGACTCTATGATTGTGCATATTCAGGATGCAAGTACGCCAAAGGAGGCATGGGATACTTTGTCAAAAATGTATAGCACAAATACGCAAGCCAGGAAAATGCAGCTCAAGCAAGAGTTGCACAATGTGCAAAGAGAAGGTATGAGCATCAATGACTACCACATGAAGGTGAAGAAGATTGCAGATGCACTTGCTTCCATTGGGTCACCAATGGAAGATGATGATTTATTTTCCGTGACCTTGAATGGTCTAGGAAAGGATTATGCACAGTTCCGAACATCCATTTCCGTCCGTGAAAGATTTCCTGATTTTGAGGAGTTGATTGCTCTTCTAATTTCCGAGGAGCAGAGAAATGGTGGTGCATCTTCTTCAGGAGGAACTTCAAAAGAAATTGTCTTCTACTCAAATGCTGGAAGAGGTAGAGGCAGAGGTAGAGGAGGCCGATCTGGAGGCCGTGGTAGAAATCAGAATATGCAGCAAACTCAAGAAAACCAGTCCTATGGAGGAGGACGTGGTAACTCTAGAGGCAGGGGGAGCCAAAGAGGTCGTGGTGGATGGCAAAGAGGCCAAAATGCAAACAGCAATGTTGAATGCTACTACTGTGGTAAAATGGGTCATATGGCTAAAGACTGCTATAAAAAGCAGGCATCATGAATGGAAAATTGTAACAAGGGAATTATGCATCTTCTAGTAGACAGGGTGATGATAGAAATGAGCATTTGTTTATGGTGCAGCACATGAACAATTCTGTGACAAGTGCAGAAGGAAGCAACAAAGTGTGGTATGTTGACTCAAGTGCATCAAACCACATGACAGGTCATGCAGAATGGATGCAAGATGCAAGGAAAATGGAAATACCAGGATTTGTGGAGACTGGTGATGATACTGCACATCCTATTGTGCAGATTGGAAAAATTCCTTTGTCTATGCAGGATGGGAAAAAGAAATACCTATCAGATGTATTTCATGTCCCGAATATCACCAAGAGCCTGATTTCTGTTGGTTAAATGGTTGAGCAGGGCTTGCAGGTTAGATTTAATCCTCATGGATGCTTTGTTGAGGATATGAAAAATAAAGGTCGCTTGATAGCAAAAGGAAAGAAGAAGGGCAGAATGTTTACGTTGGATGCAGACATGTCTGAATTGAGTGCAGCAGTGTTTGCAAATGGGACCGGTGTAGTTGCAGATATTGATATTTGGCATAACCGCATTGGAAGCAAAGAAGAATGACAATGCTGGAGCTATAGGAGCCCAATGTCGGACTATTATGCAACAGAGGGAAGCGCAGGGAGTTTAGGAACAATCCTCCAGAAGGAAGCGTGTCGAGATATTGCTTTGTTTGGGAGATCCAAGGCCTCAAAGGCAGGTAGGTGCAGGTTTGGCTATGGCTGCCAAACAGGGCAGTGAGAAAAAAGAGTAGAAGATGAAGTCTTGAGCTAGATTGAGCTCAAGCTGAGCTAGATGAAAGTGAAATTGAGTTGAAGGAGTAGTGCCATGCCCGTCTGGGCTTTGATACCATGTGAAAGTACATGGATCTAGAGCATGGCAGTTAGTTATGGTGGATGAAAGGAGAAGAATGAACTCATGATGGAGAAGACAAAGACATTGTTTGTTACACAAGTGAATTAGGTTCCAAGATTGAGACTTGGACTCATAAACACAATCTTGTGTATGTGGACAATGACATTGACACTGATAAGAAAAGAGTACTATCATTGCATTAAGAAAAGGAAGCAAGTACAATGCTTTATAGGAAAGTAGGAAACTACAGTAGGCACCATTGTGCATATGGGATAGGTAAGCCTGCATATCGTTGGCCCTGAAGCTTCATACAAAGAGGTTGTCAGTGAGTGTGATTGCTAAATCTCAACACAGGTGTTGCAAATGGAGGATGATTGACTATCGTATAATACACCACGAAACCACAATGTTAACGGAGAATCCACCTACTAGCCTCTATTTTAAATTAGATGGTAGGAAGATTCAAAGCCAAGCTGAGGGTACTATTCCCAATTAAAATTGCATGGCTTCATATATTTTAGACATTGGAGAGTCTCCTTAAAATTCTAACTCTACAAGTTGTAATATCCAACGCTTACAAACTTTTAGATTTTTTTTGTTAATAAAATATTATCACTTTACGAAATCATATACTTGTAATATTTTTTTAAAATTAACTTATCATGTGTTTATGTGATTATATTCAAAACTATTTAAACATTTATATACATGCACGTACTTTAAATTTTGAGATAAGATATATGAATCCAACTGTACACTAGGGGGGAGGGAAATCCCTATCTTAACCTTGATTCTTTTGAACATGTATACACAAGCATCCACCTGAGAATGGCTAGAAGGTGTCTCTCTTTTCACAATAATTGATAGAGTGCTCTTGCAATTTACAATGAAATTTATAAACATGTATAATATCATTTTATCGACATCTAGCATTCATGGACATGCCTACATAACAAGGAGGGAGGGGAGGCTCCTTCTAGATCATAGTTGATACAATGTGTGATTGCCACATCAAAATGTTTGCATATGCATGTGAACTTTACAAATGCGTTAAGTAAAGCCCTAACTAAACAACGTATGCAAACAATCTTTTAATGGATTAAAACTTATGATTTTACATGGAAACTACTTTAGTTCTTGTTTTATTGTTTCATTTCACACATTCTCTCTTTATGTCTTTATATCCACCACATTCATTTTCCTTGTTGTGATGGATGCTTGCATACACTTTGACATATGGATCCATGAGACTCTCTTTGCCAACCAAGGTGTGACAATATCTTTGAAGCCTTCTCGAAGAACTTCAACCTTGAATGCATGCTCTCACCGCTGATCTCCCCTCCAGGTCTTGGAGAACATTCTAACCACCATCACCACATGCATATACTCCATTGAGGAATCTAACATGACTTAGATGCTTGTGGAATAATTCATGGTATTTCAAGCACAAAAGAAACCCCAAAAGTGGTGAATAGGTATTTTTCCTACGTAGATCCTTCACACAAAATATGCACTATTTCCATAGGCAATGCATCAGATATAGCACCTTTGGAGCTCATGGAAGGTAATTATGCATTGCCGATTTACCTCCTTACATATTGGATACATCCATAGAGGAGGAGACCAATAAATATATAGCTCCATAGGTTGTTACTATCACATTCAAGAAAAAAGAGCCAATCGAAGAGTCAATAAACTTTCAATAGGAACATCAGCTGGTGGCGCAAGGGTTGGATCTCACATAGACATTCTCTTCAAAAGAGCCACGAGGTGACAAACCCAACCTCACCTCCTTGACACTCATTAAAGTATATGGTGTAGTAATTACTTCTATCAAATGCGCTAGAATACTTAAAAATAAAGGAAGAACAATTGTTATTCATCTTAGTCAAGGATTCGATGAAGACCTCATTCATTATGATTATATGGATGTGCATCCAACGATGGAAGAGGCTAGAAGACATGATGGCACAAGCTTAGATAGAGTGAGTGCCATCATAGTAGTACAAGAGCACATTGTCTTGGCTAAAGAAGATTACCTTGATCCGGATGTTGAGTTTGAAGCACTAAAAGACGATCTGTTCAAACTAAAGTCCCAATTTCCTACCAAGGAGTTTGTGAATCCCTTTGCCTAGGGAGGTGCCTCATTGATACACGAGGAAAGAAGATACAAGATGATCTATAAAATGTGAGATTTCTAACTATTATACATTTTTATGCAACAAAACTTGACTGTAGGGTATATCCAATCCCCCGAAGTCCCTCGATGAAGCCTTAGCAAAAAATGATGCATACCAACTGTCCTATTTGGCATCTAACTTCCCTAGCATGAAAGTGGCCCTTGACTCATGTCCTCAAAGTCCATCAATAAATTCATGGTGTTAAATAATACATGCATCTTCTCTCTTTGAAGTCTGATATAGGGGACCACTTTCTTAGCATCGCTAAAATCTTGGCAAAAAATGATACGTACAACTATTGTGTCCAAAGTTTGGCATCTAGAGTGGCACTTTGGAAGACGTGATGCATCCTATGATCAAGTTTTAGCACATTCCAATAACTCTAGATTAGTTACTAATTATGTTATTTGATATAACCATGTCATTTAGAATATACTATATATAGATGAGTTTGCATCGAGGCAAGGAGGATCTTAACATGCAGATCAATGAAAGGATTCAGCTCTAAAGGAGTATATTGGCAACCTTGTTATCGACTTGGTGGTCTTGCACAAGAAGTGCTCACCACAAGGAAAGGAAACAATCATAAAATTTTGGACCTTGACCGAGGTTTGATATTTTTTAGCAATACCTCCAATATCTAGCTTGGAAAAGGTGGTGCTAGTGAAGCCATAAAGGCCTCTATACTTATTTGACCAAGTGCATGGTGGATCAACGTATGTGCTCACTACATTAGGTGAGCTCATAAAGCATCAAATCTGCTTCTCTTGGAGGAAGAGCAACAAATGGAAAGCGTATCATTTTTTGAGCAAAGAAAAAACTTTCATTTTTATCAAAAACTGACCTCGCCTCTCTATTACCGATGAAAAAGCCAAGGAACAAATGAGAGTTCTTATGGGCTATCATCTCTTTGTATTTGTCATCATTATCAAACATTGTACGTATTTTTCCTAATGAGTATAAGACGTTTTGCTTTGCCTCTATAAATAAATATTCATTGAATAAATGTGTAGTTTGTGTAAGTGTGACAATAATGTGTGGTATATTAATGATGCATTCGCATACATTGACATATATGATTTAATTATGTCAATACATAATACATATACTCACATCATCCATAGACAATAACATAACTTGTATCTATATCTATGACTACTTTTGATGCACACATACATTAAACAAAAAATAAGTGTTATGTGTTTCAAGAAACAAAACAAAATAACTTTACTTAAACTAATTGAATTAAGTACACATCACACTAGGTTTTAAAAATATATATTTTGATATTACATAGTAAGCAAAATGTTTTTGCTTTTCAAGTATGATGATACTATAGCACTCATGGTGGCAAAACCTATAATGAAGAAATCCCCTTGTGTTGTTGAAGCCAAACAGTAAAGTTCATGTATTTATCTCTAATTGTGATGCGCTTTGCATGGATGGCCGCTAGTTGTGTATCATCAAATAGATTGATGATAGATCCTTTTGCAACTATTTGCAAGGCCTCCATGGATGCATTAATCTAGTTGCATGCCAATGGGCCATCAATCACTCATACCCAAAATCTTCCTAGCCCTTTCAGTCGCAAGTTCTATAATATTTCTTGAACAACCTTCTAGAATGATCTTTTTGGGATGAGAAGCTCATACCCATATTGGATTCTCCTTGTCTCTCAAAGGGGGGCAAATGAGGATTCACCTTATTCTCCAAATGGGCCATAACATCCCCCGATCTTCATTGGGGCAAAATGAAAGCAACTTGCTTGGTACATGCTATATAAGCTCAAGGAGGGTGGGATGGAGGAGAGACAGAGGTTAGGGATGTGAGAATGAAGAAATTAATGAAAGTAAGATGTGAAAATGAGAAGAAAAGTGGACTTTTAACCCATTTAAATCTAAAAACAGGATTCATGTAGCTTCATATGCATGGTCCACGGTGTGATTGTGAATCCATAACCTTTTATTGCTATAAAACTTCATATACTTACTCGTCGTTAGGTAGCTAAGAGTCCAACAGATTATTTTTTTTGCTTTAAAAAATGCAAGGAGACCCCTTGTCTGAAGTTTGGCATGTTTGGAGCCACTTTTCTACCAAGAAAGTGGCTCCAAACGCTAGACTTCAAATAAGGAAAAGTGACTTTGGATGGCAGACTTTGGACAAGGGGCCTCCTTGCATTTTTTTATGCCAAAAAATATATATTAAGCTCTTGGTCACCTAATGGGTGTGTATGTCAAGTTTCATCATATTTTGATATAGTTTGGTATTTCTAAAATTATCTTGCATCAAAATTATGGGTAGATCGCTAATCAAGAGATGAACATTGTGATTACTAGCCCTTAGAAACTTTGTACCACATAGACTATATAGAGGTATCATGAGTGAATTCCACAATGAGAAAGGGAATTTTTCCACATATTTTACCTATTGAAATTGACAATACTAGCAAAAACTACAGCAAAGATGCACATTGAAGGTGAGAGTGAAGGACAAGAGTAAAAACTTAATTCATATTTTAGGCTAGTATAACAATTTTGCACTAGGACATAGTCAGGTATCCAATTCACAAGGAGAATACTATTCTAAAAAATGTAATATTACAAACTATATTCATTCCATTAGAACTAACATATCCTTTACTACTTGAAGATTTCTTACAAGCTAGAAGTCCTTGGGAGTTATAGTGATACACTTTTCATGTATTATACAACGCCAAACATCAATCATCCCATGGACCTCTTATTACTTCAAGAATTTTAAGCACAAATGGCTATATCTCACCTAGCAGACACACCTTTGATCCTATGGGATGTAGTGAGCTTACCTTGATGCTACCAAATGAGTAGTCTCCTCCCTCAAGTAAACTGGTAGCTCCACGATTCGAGATGCAAGTTGTGGGAGCTCTCACTCAACCACCAAGACTAATGGACCGGTTATTGCTTCAAGCGTTCCAAGCCGAGCACTAACGGCTACCTCTCACATAGCCGATGCGCTATCTATCCATGAGTGTAGTGAGCTTACCTCCATGCCGATCAAGTTACCTCCTCTCCCAAGCACTCTAGTAGCTCAACGATTCAAGTGCAAGCTTTAAGCGACCTCCATCCTCAAGCTCCATGCTCCAAGCTCCATTGTCACGAGCAAGAGAAGAGAAGAGAAGAGAATACAGGAAGAGAGGAGAAGATGGAGAGCTTCTCCTCCCCAGTCCCTCACCATCACACACTCACTCCCTCACACTCTCACACTCCCTCTCTCAAGCATAAGCTCAAGAAAGCAAGAACAAGAAGAAGAAAAAGAAGAAGAAGAGGAGAGCCACTTTTGGCCACACACAAGAATGAGCTTCTCATTCACTTTTCAACTTTATATACAAAACCCTAAATCCCTTTTGGGCGGTCATCCCCTTATCCCCTTTTTTACATGGCCGGGCTAGGCCCTTTTTTCCATTGTCCTCCTATCTTCCTAGCTTCCTTCCTACTGCCCATCTACCTTTACAAATTGCACGGGTGAGAGCCTAACGCTTTTTAAATCAAATCATGATGCGCTTGCGCTCTTTTACAAAAGTATTAACTTGCACTTTTTCTTGTGCATCTTTTTTCTTTATTTAGAACTTTTCTGCACTTCTTGTGTTTCCATATTTTTCTTGGCATGCCTTCGTCTTCCGTTTAACTTTTGCCTTGGCCTTTGTCTCTACTTTAGATTTTCTAGATTTTCCACCTTGTTCATCTAAGGGTTAACATTACCCCCCTCCTAGACGAGTGCCAGTCCCATGGCACTCACCGTCGTAGGTAGCAGGCTTTGGCATGCACTGAAGATGTGGGTGGAAGGGATTGTTGTGGTTAGCCTTAGAGGAGTTTTAATGGTGGTGTGGATGAAGGTGGTTGGTGGCACTTTGTTGGCCTGATTGGTTGGTGATAGGGTTGTTGAAGTTGGGGATAGGGCTGGCTTTTGTTGGGAGTTGCACTCATGGGTTGGCATAGATTCATTGGTGGGATTGCACAATGATGAAAAATAAGAATTCAAAGTTGAGTGTTGATGAAGAGGTGAAAGTACTTTCATTGGAGTTTGCAATACCTAAAATTAAAAACCTCTCATATGTGGTCATTCCTTGGGGTAGTGCTAGTCTTCTTATCATGCACAAGACGTAGTTTGATTAGTTTGGGAGACAGTTCGAACTCTAAGCAAGCTGAGAGTATTTCTTGGCACTTGAGGACCCAAACTGTATATATAATTTGGTGTTGATATTATGTGAGTGCTTGTGCATACTTAGATATTACGTAGCTAGAAGACCGTGGGTCTGGTTCCTTGTAACAATGTGTGGATGAAGCAAAGTTGTCCATGTTTAGGAGAAGTACACATGAAGGTGTATGAGACATCCTTTGCGTTGTGACAGCACAATGTAGCATAATTGAACACATTGGCACCTAACTATTGGTAAGCTGGTGGCTACTGGGCTTGCTCGACAAGTACGGTGTACTTTTCATGGCCATTCGTGTGGTGCTTACCATGATCAATTGCAATGGTATTAAGGCAGAGTGCAAAAAGGAATGGTGCAAATGGGTCATGGTAACAGGTCTAACCATAGGCGAGACAAGCTCCCTAGGTATGTCCTTCCCTTGATGTGCCTTGAACAATTGTCAGGGATGTGTAGAGGGCTAGGGGACTAGGGATGGAGCCAACTGACCATGGCCACTAGGCGTACCTAATTTGAGCACCACTAGGTGTCGTGTTGTGATTGTGAGTACTTTTTTTTCTTTCTTTCTTTCTTTCTTTCTTTCTTTCTTTCTGTTTGTTTATTTTTTCTTTTTATTTTTCTTTTTCTTTTCCCTTTTTTTGGGAATAACATGAGTACAACCATTGCAATACGTTGAGGCTATCAACCTTTCAATTGGATTGGGAAATGTCGAGATTCAAAGGCTACGAAATTGGATATTACATCGATGATTGTGTCGTAGCCTTGTTGCTAGAGGAACAGTTGTTGAGATGGGGAGATACATTGGAGATTTTGCAAAACCTCTTTGTAACGTGTGATGTTGGTACAATTGAGGTAACAGCTTCCATGAGTGCCAGGTTTAGAGTTTGACCAGGTGTAGAGTTTGACCCAGAAAGAGAGAGTGGCCACTGATCATGCTTTGGGCCATGCAATGTGGGTGATCGGCAAGGGTGATTTTCGCTTTCGACAATGTGGCTTCCATCATGGCTCTTTGTGAGGTTGGTGGTCTTGCGGTGACTTGGGCATTGAACACTTCCATACAAAGACCTGTGTCATCCTGCATCCACTTAACACTTTGTGAGAGTATATACAAGTCACATGCATCAATTATAATGAACAAATGCAACACAAAAAGATATTACTTTATCAAAATCCTATGGTGCTGACTGTGATGCATATCATCGGCGCTTGTCAAAGACATGACATGTATTAGTAGTTGATAAGGGAGGTTTGTACAATTGGGGAGCCTACCCCTTTAACCACTTAAGGACAAAAAGTTATGACAAAATGGCATTTGGCAAGTAGCTTATACAACATAGGGCCTATTCTATTTTTATGAGGCGGGGTGAATTTGGGTAATCAGACGACTAGGGCTGTGCCGATGGTGGGCTCTCGTCAAGCCGCCGGGCAGGGAATATATCGGCCAGGACCCGTATGGTGTAGTCCCTAGCTACAACTGTTTCAAGAATGCTTTTAAACAATTCATCAAATTCCCTCGTGTTTCTAGCTGCCTTCTCCTCTTTTGAGCACCTAGTGCCCGAGTGTCTGGTGAGGGCCTACACGGTCGGGGTTGCCACCCCCCGAGCATTCCCTTGAGCCTTCCTTTTCCTGGCTTGGAAATTTTTTGGCCTATGTCCAGGCCAATGTCACTTAGGGCCTCTTTTTGGTGTATACCTCTTAAGGGCAGTCACATATTGCTTTGGTGGAGGCGCGTGTGCCTTATGCTCCCTTCTCTGGAGGAGAGCTTCCTTACATGCAAGCTGCATTGTGTGCTCCATAATGGCTACTGTGGGGAAATCTGCAAAATGTGAACCAAGGTTAGACTTTGAGGCAGGATAGAATTATTTGCATGAAAGGGATTAAAGATTGGATTATCAAGCGCATATGAGGAGGGGTGAGGTGAGGCATGCAGTGTTTGTTATAGAGGGATGGCCCCCGTGATGATATTCGTCCTGCTTCGACTGTGGGGCATATTCCATCCATTAGTAGGTCTTGGCTTATGCTAAGTTGCATGGACTAGTTGTGATGGAGTGGAGCAGGGCTCATCCCAGAAGGATAGAGTGAAAAGGGGAAAGGTGTATAGAAGGGGATGGCGCCCCATCTACGCCATCAGACATGTTGGTCAGGGCTTCCTATGGCGGTAATGAGGATTGCATGCCCTCCACCCAGAGGTGAGAATGGTCACATGACTTCTAGATGTGTGGCGAGAGGAGGACCTGAGGAGCTCAACCTATTAAACCCAACTCTTCTTCCTGCGCTTGACTATCGTTGCTTGTGTGTGTTGATATTATCTATATAAGGTCACAAAACTCATTGTTTATTTATGTACATATTTACGAATCCATGTCACTTGGGAGGATAAAAACCAATTGTAGAACTCAGGATTGTACTGGAGTGTGGCACACGCATCCAGTACTCGTGGCAGCTTACTCAATAACAATAGATATTTTGCAACATCGAGTAGCATGGTACCTTCTCCGAGTCTACTAGCAACATGTAACTCCTCCTCAGTGAGAACCTTATCAGCTAGAGAGTTCTCTTGGCTAGTTCCAGCTAAGTCCGTACCTCGAATGATAGTTAATACTCGAAAGGAAGTTGGTGCCACATAGATTGGGTCTCTTTGAGACCGCCATTTGGCCAATCACTCCTCTTATACTGTCATAATCTGGGCTCCTAGTTCAGCCATTGTAACGCGGTTTTCAAACCAGCATTTTTCAAATTGACTTTGACTCTCTGATTGTTGCTTTAGTTGCTCTATCTCTAAGAGATTTGGTTGGCAGAGCACAACATTGAATGTCACAATTAAGCGTAGTTCATCGGCTTCCTCATCAGAGATGAGTCGCATGTGTTCATGTAGGAGCCTCTCATAGTGCTCGTCAAGATGTTCTTGCTCTTTTTAGGATAGGGGAAATGGCAAGTATTCCCCAAGGTGCTAATTGGGGAATGCACCCATGTCCGCAAGGACATAGACACATGCGAATACTTTGAGTTTATCATCCAACTCAGTTAAGCATTCTACGACACTTCTATGTTCAATGAGGGCTTGCTCGGTTGCTATCTCATGCAAGGTTGTGGAGTTTCCCTAGGCTTTAGCATAGCTGGGGGCTCATGCCTAGATGAGAAAGATTGGTCAACGCTAGGATTTCTTATGCTCTCGGGGTTTCCATGTTTCTCCTGAGGCCTTGCTAATATTGTGTCATGTTTCTCCTTGGATGAGACCGGTATAGTCTTGTCACCCTGTTGTGATAGTGTTGTATCCACTCTTGATTGGTCAATGCAAGTTCTGTTGTCAATGGATTGAGTGTTGCAAGCAACCGTTGATGGTAATGGTTGCTTTGATTTTTCAGATCACATGGATGTGTCTGAGGTTTCATCCCTATTAGGAGATATGGAAGTGGGTTCATTTGTAGGTGGACTCGATGCTTTATTCCTTAGCTCTTCGGCACTCTTGATCTCAGTCTTCTTGGGGTCTACAACCGCTTGCAACTGTCATTGTTGTTTTTGTTTTTTTTCTCTTCTCTTTCTTAGGCAATCGAGGTGTATCCCTAGAAGACTTGGGACCTTGAACTAGGTCAGTCGTTGATGTGCTTGGTTGGGCCTCAGTATTCTCTTTCTCTAGTGTGTCTTCGTGGGACATAGCTGCGGCCTGCTGAACAGCCCTACTAGGCATTGGAAGGGGACAACTTTCTCTCTTTTTGGAGAGTCTAGCTCTTCAACTAATTCCCCTTTGTTTAGCTCCTCAAGCCTAGGCTTTAGGTTCTTTGAAAGTGCTGGAGTTGTCAAGGATGTTGGTTGCGACACCTCCTCCACAGGTGAATGGCTAAGAACACGTTCTGCAAGGGGCATTGTCACTGCCAAGGGCTGTGACTGCTGTGATCCCTGATTGGAAGTAGTAGCAGCTAGTTGAGTGGACTGGCTACTATTGGTGGATTGCGAAGTCAAGTCCTTAGGCTCATGTCTTTTTTTGCCCTTTGAGCATTCACTTGTGTAGATCGATCTAGTCACATTAGGTTGCACATGCATATCCTTGGACCGAGAGCTACAGGTGGTGTCATGTCCCACCTCTTGGACATCTGGAAGCTTAGATGGAGATAGAGGTTGGGATCGAGCAGCTGCACTTGATGGTTGGCTACTATTTTTCTTCCTGTGTCTGTTTAGGGAAAGAGGGTGTAGGAGATCTAGGACTCTTAGGTGGACTTGGCACTCGCTGAAAGATTTGCTCACTGTTGTTAGATGATCATGCCAATTACTTTATTGAGCAATCAGCCTTCTTATGAGCATCGTTGTGCCTATGGTACTCATGATCCTCTTGGGAAGTCAAAAGCTCCTTGAGCACTAGTGGTCTTTGTGCAAACTCAATGGTTACATCTGACATCTGCTTATTAATCATGCTCGGCTCTTCCTTTCTAATACTCATGTTTGGTTTCTTGCCCCGAGACCTAAATTTTCTGTTAGATTTTCTCTTAAATTTCCTCCTGTGCTTCTTTGCTTTTGATGCAATCTAGCCTTCAGCTGATAGAGGTGGTTTTGGTACCCAAATCCATCGATTACCTGTGTGCGTTACCTACGTAATATCCTTGAGCACGTAGCGATGCTTTGGATATCCATCAGGGTGTTGTGCTAGCTCTCCATCGGTGCCTTCGTCTATAAGGCTTGGGCTTCTTTCATGGTCTTCTACGATGTTTGCAAGTCCAAGGCCTACCCTTGGCATTGTCTCCTGACCTTCTTGTTTCAAGCCTCACTCACAGGTTCTCTATGTTCAGCATGTGCTTGTAGCAACTCTTTCAACAAGTCCTTGCTCTCATCACTAGGCTTGCTTGGCATGTCGAATGTTCCTTGTCTTTCCCTTGAGGTTTGATGAGTTTATCCGAGCCTTGGCTTGTAAATTTAAGCCTCCTGATGCATGTCCTTGAGTCCCCAACTACACAGCTAGATTTGGTTTCTCTACTAATATCTTGGGTCGTCTGTGTAGTGCCATTCAAGGTGCATCTATCTTCAGGACTGTCATATCTAGTCATCCTCATAGTTGTAGCTTGAGGTTGTTGCATTCCACTTTGACTAGATGTAGTCCAGACGTAATCTAGACATGTTTTTGTGTTATGGCCTTTTTGCCCTTGTTAGCTAGATTGGCCCATTGAGGTTCTAGGGTCTCTGTTTGTCTTTGTTCGGGTATGGGCTTTTGGTTGCTCTTTTGCAAGTGAGAATCCATGCTTGGGTAGAGCCATTACTACAATAGGATCTAATTTGGAGGACCTATCACGGCACGTGTTTTCTCTCCAACCTACACCATGCGCGATTTGAACGACCGTTCGTAGCCAAATTTTGAACTACTTGCTCTAGATTTCTGCCCATTGATGGATCTATGATGTGTTTTCGGCTCTATATGGTCTCTGGGTTGGTTTCAAGGATTAGATGTTAAAATTTTGAAGAAATCCAAATTCGGCCCAACAGGTCTGAATTGCAGGGGCCGAATGCGCGATTTGGCCTGTCCAAGGGCCAAGGACCGAATGAGAAAGGGCCAAATGTAAATGTTCTGAATGTCAAATTTGGCTAGTTTGAGTGTGGTTGTCTGAGGGATAAGTGGGGTAGATTGGCCAAGGGACCAGTTGCGAGTGGGCTGAGTGATATGCTCGGACGAGCAAAATTAACTAGTGGGCCGAGTCGGCCGAGAGTAAGTGGGCCGAGGGCCGAATGGTCAGGTCAAGTGGGCCGAGTGGCCGAGTGGTCAGGTCAGGTCAAGTCAGGTCAAGTGGGCCGAGTGGCCGAGTGGTCAGGCCAGGTCAAGTGGGCCGAGGGCCGAATGGTCAGGTCAGGTCAAGTGGGCCGAGGGCCGAGTGGCCAAGTCAAGTGGGCCGAGTGGCTGAGTCAGGTGGGCCAAGTATCAAGTGGTCCGAATGCTTCACTTAGACGAGTCGAGTGAAAGGCGGCGAAGTGTACTGGCCGAGGGCCGAATGGGAATGATGGGCCGACGGCCAATTCTGGGACTCGGCCCAGAATCATCGTCACTCAGATGGGCCGAGTACGACACGTTTTTTTCACTGGGCTTCAAAGAATTTATCGCACCAAGAGCGATCGAGGCCTTCCTACTAGTTGAGCACCTCTAGATCCAAGCTACTCATGTAGAGGAAGGTGTGGAATTACCTATGGTGAGCAAAGAACTCCTCGATGGCAAGATCAAAGTAGGTCCACACAATGAAGCTTTCTCTCCCTCTCTCCAACTCTCTTGAAACCCTGCAATGCAAAATGTGGCCTTCCTTGCCACTCTTGGCCCCTTATCACCCTGCCCAGGCCTGTACTCACCTTAATCTTGCTCCCCTTACTAATATTCAACCCAAATTTTTATTTTTTGCCCTTCTTTTCCCTATTTCAACCTGTTATACAACAACAGAAAACCCTACTATGTGTACTCCAATGTTTTACTCCTATCCTTCCTAAATGCAAGAAAAAATCATAAACGAAATACCTACACTACTCCATCATACTTCTCCAAGTCTAAAAACTAAAAACCTACTTGCTAAGGAGATTGAATACCTCTTCGAAATCCCTCGCTTCCTACCTATCTATCTCAAGCACCGATTCGGAAAAAACCCTACTTCCATGCTCGATTCGAAGCTCGCAAGCGCTCAAGGCTTGAATCCGTTGGTCCCGGTAAACAGAACCAAAATGTGGGATCTCTCACTCAACCGCCAAGACCCACGGACTGCTTATTGCTTCAAGTGTTCCAAGCTGAGCACTAATTGCTACCTCCCACATAGCCAACGCGCTATCTATCCATAAGTGTAGTGAGCTTACCTCTATGCAAATCGAGTTACCTCCTCTCCCGAGCACTCTGGTAGCTCCACGATGCAAGTGCAAGCTTCAAGCGAGCTCCATCCTCAAGCTCCACACTCCAAGCTCCATTGCCATGAGCAAGACAAGAGAAGAGAAGAGAAGACAGGAAGAGAGGAGAAGATGGAGAGCTTCTCCTCCTCGGTCCCTCACCCTCACACACTCACTCCCTCACACTCTCACACTCCCTCTCTCAAGCACAAGCTCAAGCAAGCAAGAACAAGAAGAAGAAAAAGAAGAAGAGGAGAGCCACTTTTGGCCACACATAAGAATGAGCTTCTCATTCACTTTTCAAGTTGATATAAGAAACCCTAAATCCCTTTTGGGCAGTCATCCCCTTATCCCCATTTTTACATGGCCGGCCGTGGCCTAGGCCCTTTTTCCCATTGTCCTCCTATCTTCCTAGCTTCCTTCCTACTATCCATCTACCTTTACAAATTGCACGAGTGAGAGACTAGTGCTATTTTAATTAAATCATGATGCGCTTGTGCTCTTTTACAAAAGTATTGACTTGCGCTTTTTCTTGTGCACATTTTTCCTTTATTTAGGACTTTTCTATACTTCTTGTGTTTCCATATTTTTCTTGGCACGCCTTCGTCTTCCGTTTCACTTTTGCCTTGGCCTTTGTCTTCTGCTTTAGATTTTCCATATTTTCCACCTTGTTTGTCTGAGGGTTAACACAAGCTGAAGCAACCTCAAGCCTCTACCTCCAAGCTCCATCCTCCATAGCTATGTGTAAGATAAGAGAAGAAAAGAGAAGAGAAGAAAAAGAGAGGAGATGCTAGAGACCTTCTTCTCCAAGATCCCTTGCCCTCACACACCCACCCCCTCACACTCTCACACTCCCTCTCTCAAACACACACAAGAAAGTAAGGAAGAGAATGTAAAGAGACCACTTTTGTCACACACCAAATGAATGAGATTCTCATTCACTTTTTGAGTTTATATACAAGCCCTAAATTCTTTGGGTACCTATCCCCTTCTAGCTGAAAAAAAGGGGATGGGTGCCGATGGATATTTATATAAGGTAACTAAAAGGTGTTGAGATGACAAGCTCAACACATGCGGACATTGATGTGTCAAGAATCGCATGGTGGGGGGAAGTTGCTCAAGATGCTGCGCCGAACACACACAGAATGCACAAGGAGAAGCTCACTCAAGAGACAAGAAGAGAGATGGAGGCCAAAACGTTTTCTTGCTGATTTCTTCTTCTTCTTCCACACTCTTTACAATGTACACAAATTATAGATAAGATGCAACATAAAGGAAAGTGGCCTACTAAGTCAAACAATGCATAACCGACTACACTAGTTGATTGGCGCTATAACTATGCCAGCTGTAAATAGGTGTAACAACCTGAATATAATAAGTAATGAGTCAGTGGCCATGTGAGAGTCATAATGACCATCGACATGCTAAGTGTAGACGTGTGGACCCATCTAACCTGGCGGTCCATCATCAATGTCCACATGTGTTGAGCTTGTCATCTCAACATGATGATGGACCGCCTGGTTAGGTGGGTCCACATGTCTACACTTAGCATGTCGGTGGTCATTATGACTCTCACATGGCCACTGACTCATTACTTATTATATTCAGGTTGTTACACCTATTTACACTGGCATATAGTTATAGCGCCAATTGACTAATGTAGTCAGTTATGCATTGTTTGACTTAGTAGATCACTTTCCTTTATATTGTATCTTATCTATACTTTGTGTACATTGTAAAGTGTGTGGAAGAAGAATAAGAAACCAGCAAGAAAACATTTTGGCATCCATCTCTCTTCTTGTCTCTTGAGTGAGCTTCTTCTTGTGCATTCTATGTGTGTTTGGCGCAGCATCTTGAGTAAGTCCCCCCACCACGCGATTCGTGACATGGTATCAGAGCAACACCACCAGAGGCTAATTTCAAAGGCTAAAGTGAAGGAGAAGAAGCAAGTTTTGAGCAAGCAAGCCACAAGTAAGAAGCTCTCCCATTCTTCCACTCTTTCTCTTGGACAGTGCCTATGGAGGCACCAGAAGCAGGGCAGAGCAAACATCTCAAATTGCAGTGAGATTTGGTGTGTGTGAAGAGGACTATGTATTCTGTGGACAAGTCCTTTGGGGCTTACCGCTACTATTTTGGCCATTCGAGGTCATTTCAGGCCCCGTTTTAGAGCCGCAAGGTTGCAGACAGCAGTTCGAGATACCCTGCAATTTTAGCTGTGTCTGTTGTATACATGTGCACAAGTTACAGATTTCAGATCTGCAAGTTCAAAGGTGTTTACCAGTGAATAAACACAAAGTTTATTTGCAAACTGGTTGCATATTTCATGTGTTGTTGAGCAGACAGTGAAAAAGGCTATCAAGTGTATTACTGTGCACTATAGATCGAGGGTTGCAAAAGATTTGCTTGTTGTTTGGTATTAGTTTTGTGATAATGGCACAGAACAGTGGAAACCCCATCATTGAGAAGCTCAACAAGAATAATTACCCTTCATGGAAGTTTCATGTCACGAACTTCCTTATTGGAAAAGGCCTCTACGAGTTTCTGTCAGGTGAAGAAAAGGAGCCGGAGGTGAGTGATCCTCCAACTGCAGAAGAGACAAAGGCACGGAAGGAATGGAATGCAAAAGACAAAAAGGTCATGTATTGGCTGTCTGCAATAATTGACAATAATATGCTGGGACATATCAGAAATACAGAGAATTCATATGCAGCTTGGACCATACTTGAAAGTATGTTTTTCATAAATACAAACGCACGAAAGATTCAACTCAAGCAAGAGTTGAATACATTGAAGAAAGGGAAGATGTCTATCAATGAGTATACACTGAAGGTAAGGAGCATTGCAGATGCCTTAGCAGCAATTGATGCAATGCTCGATAATGATGATTTGGTGTTGTCTACCTTGGGTGGACTTAACAATGAAAAGGCTTGAAAGTCTTTTGTAACTTTCATATATGTCAGAAAGCCATTTTCAGATTTCGATGAGTTGGTCTCCCTTATGATCACTGAAAAGATCAACATGCAGAGTGAGACATCTGAAAGAAGTGGTGAACAGGTCCAAGCTTTCTACTCCAGTTCAGGAAGGGGACGTAGTAGGTTCTCTTTAAGAGGCCGTGGTATAGGACGTGGTAGTGACAACTAGCAAAACAGATTGAATCAGCAATTTGGCGATATGCAGGTTTCAGGAGGTCGTGGTAACTTTAGAGATAGAGGGAACTTTAGAGAAAGAGGTGGATGGCAAAACAGAGGTTCTAGCAACTGTGGTATTGTGTGTCACTACTGTGGCAAAACACGTCATATTGCAGCCTAATGTTATGCTAAGAAAGATGATATTTACAGTGGTAAGTTGCAGCAAGGAAACTATGCATCGTCTTCACGACAGAATGAAGACAAAAATGAATGTCTGTTTGTTATGCAGCATATGCTGAATGCTGTTACAGTAAAGAGAACACATGATGATGTTTGGTATGTTGATTCAGGTGCATCCAATCATATGACCAGTCATGCAGAATGGTTTGGAGAGATGCAGGATTTGGAAAATGCAGGTTATGTGCAAACGGGTGATGATTCATGCCACCCAATTTCACACATTGAAAAAGTTCCCTTGTCCTTGCATGATGGTAAGACAAAGAGTCTTTCAGACGTATTATATGTGCCATCTATTACAAAGAACTTGGTGTCAGTCGGTCAGATGGTAGAGCAAGGACTGCAAGTCAGATTTAATGCAAAGGTCTGCTTTGTAGAAGACTTCAATGACAAGTGCAGGTTAGTGCAAAGGGAAGTAGAGTTATTACTCTGGATGCTGGAATTCCTACTATGAATGCTGCTATGTATGCTAAAGGAAAAGGTATTGTTGCAGATATTGAAATTTGGCACAAACGCATTGGACATGCAAATGTACAAAGGCTGAAATTAATGCAGTCCAAAGGGTTGATTACAGGTTTGCCTACATTTAGAGTTGCAAAATTTTATAAGGTATGCAAAGCATGTCAGTTTGGTAAGCAGGCAAGACAACCCTTTTCACATGACAAAGATGTAAGCAGAAATATCCCTGATGTTGTGCATACAGACATTTGGGGGCCTACACAAAATGTATCTCTTGGAGGCAGTTCATACTTTGTCACATTCATTGATAATTGTTCTAGAAAGCTGTGGGTATATTTTATGAAGGAAAAGAGTGAAGCATTTGAGTAATTTAGAACTTTCAAGGCTGCAATTGAAAGAGAAACAGGCTTGAAAGTAAAGTGCTTGAGGTCAGATGGAGGGGGAGAGTACCTCTCAAATGAGTTCACTGATTTTCTGAGGTCGCATGGGATAAAGAGACAGTTCACATGTAGATATACCCCACAGCAAAATGGGGTTGCAGAAAGGAAAAACAAGCATATTGCAGAAGTTGCATACACCTTGATGGCTGAAAAGAATGTGCCTAAGAATATTTGGTCTGAGGCTATTCATACTGCTGTTTATATTATAAACAGAACTCCCATAGCTGCAGTTCATGGGATGACTCCTGAAGAATGCTTTACTGGCAAGAAGCCTGATGTATCGCACTTGAAGGTATTTGGCTATGTTGCATATGTTCATGTGCTAGATGAGGTACGGAAGAAGGGTATCGCTATTATAACCATGTCACATGTAAGTTCAGAGTGAGCAAGGATGTCATCTTTGATGAAATGAGCAGTTAGTATGCATCTAGTGGTGATGCATTGGATGATGATGATGATCATGACACTCATGTGCAGGCTGAAAAGCAAGAATCACGGACTCTTAGTGGACCAGAGACATCATCTGGTAGTCCTTGGTCTGGGAGACTAAGGAGTAGCTCTACATCTTCAGGTGCATCTAGTAGCACTACAGGTAAAGAGAAAGGAAAGAATAAAGTGTCAGATGGCATTGATGCAGTTCTTGATGGAGACTCCAGTGGCTCAGAGAGCTTGGATGATGAGCTTGGTATTCCTTCTGTCAGGATACCAGGCGTACAGAGAGCTCATAGTAATGTAAAGGCTCCATTGAGTGATCCGGTGGTACGTAGATCTAGCATGGTCAGATAGCCTGTTAAAAGATTTGGTTTTGAAGGTTATGCAGCTCACCATTATGCTTATATGGTGAAACTAGTTGAGGATGTTGAGTCCACTTGTTTTGAGGATGTTGTTGGTCATATTCATTGGGATGCAGCAATGGATGAGGAGATGGCTGCATTAGAGGCCAATAGGACTTGGGATCTAGTATCATTACTGAAGGGCAAGAAAGCTATTGGATGTAAGTGGTTTTATAAGATTAAGCACAATGCAGATGGTTCTATTAGTAGGTACAAAGCTAGGCTGGTTGCAAAAGGCTATGCCTAGACATATGGCATAGATTATGATGAAACCTTCAGTCCAGTTGCTAGGATGGAAAATGTCAGATGTATGATTGCTTTGGTAGTAGCCAAAGGTTGGAGGTTGCAGCAAATGGATGTGAAGAATGCATTCTTGCATGGTGACTTGTAAGAAGAAGTGTATATGGATCAGCCAGCAGGTTATGAAGATTTAGAGCATCCCACGTATGTGTACAAATTGAAGAAGGCACTCTATGGGCTCAAGCAAGCACCTAGAGCATGGTCTGACAAGATCAGAGAGTACCTTGTCAATATTGGCTTCTATGTTTCTGATGCTGATCACTCACTTTATGTGAGAAAGGGAGATGCAAGTTTGGTCATCATAGTCATCTATGTGGATGACTTGATTATTACAGGTGATAGTGATAGTGGGATTGCTGAAGTCAAGGACTTTTTGAAGAAGAAGTTTGAGATGAAGGATTTAGGTGAGCTAAGGTACTTCCTTGGCATTGAGGTGATCAGATGTGATGATGGTATATGGCTGTCCCAAAGACAGTATGGCTTGGATATGTTGTCCAAGTATGGTATGACAACATGCAAACCACTTTCAGTCCCGTTGGAGCACAATGTAAAGTTGAGTGCTGATGTTGAGGATGAGATAGAAGACCCTACTATGTTCAGGAGGATAGTAGGGAGTTTGATCTACATGACCATTACAAGGCTAGACTTGAGCTACGTTGTTGTTCTTGTGAGTCAGTTTATGTAAGTACCTAGAAAGCCACATTTGGATGCAGTCAGACGCATATTGAGATATGTGAAGTCCACATTACATTATGGACTTTTCTATGAGGCAGGTACAGATGTACAGGTGTTTGGATATACAGATGCAGATTGGGCTGGTAGTATGTCTGATAGAAGATCTACCAGCGGATACATGTTCTCTCTTGGTAGTGCAGCAGTTACTTGGAGCAACAAAAAGCAATCTACAGTTGCTTTGTCGAGTACAGAGGCTGAGTATAGAGGTGCTGCTGTTGCAGCATGTGAGGTAGTATGGCTGCAAAAGTTATTGGTTGATTTAGATGTGCAGGTGAAAGGTCCAGTTGTCATTTATTGTGACAACATGAGAAGTATACAGTTGGGTAGGAACCCTGTGTTCCATGCAAGGACAAAACATATTGAGATACACTACCACTTTGTGAGAAAGAAGGTACTAGCAGGTGAGATTGACTTGGTGTATGTCAGCACACAGGATCAGATAGCTGACATCTTTACGAAGGCATTGGATAGAGAGAAGCTTCAAAAGTTTCGAAGCTTACTTGGACTTGTAGAGATGCAGTTGAGCTTGAGGGGGAGTGTTGAGATGACAAGCTCAACACATGTGGGCATTGATGATGGACCGCCTAGTTAGATGGGTCCACACGTCTACACTTAGCACGTCGGTGATCATTATGACTCTCACATGGTTACTGACTCATTACTTATTATATTCAGGTTGTTACACCTATTTACAGCTGGCATAGTTATAGCGCCAATCGACTAGTGTAGTTAGTTATGCATTGTTTGACTTAGTAGGCCACTTTCTTTTATGTTGTATCTTATTTATACTTTGTGTACATTGTAAAGTGTGTGGAAGAAGAAGAAGAAACCAGAAAGAAAACGTTTTGTCATCCATCTCTCTTCTTGTCTCTTGAGTGAGCTTCTCCTTGTGCATTCTGTGTGTGTTCGGCGTAACATCTTGAGCAAGTCCCTCCACCACGCGATTCATGACAAAAGGGAATGGGGAAAGAGGCTCCTCCTTTAGCTCATTTATTTCTCCTTGATACATGGCCACTTGGAAGGTTCTTTCTAGTTGAGAGGTTACCATAGTCTCATTTTTAGCCTCTAACTCAACAACAGCTATTTTCTTTTCTTCGTTTACTCTCTCAAGATATGATAGGAGTTCCTGAACATAGTCAACGTAGTTTGTGGATGATAGCAATACAGTGGGGGTAATGGTTGTGGATGTTTCAATTTTTTTCCTATTAGGATCATGCCTCAACTTTGCATCTATTGCTTATAGCAGTCTTTTTGCCCCTGTCATCACTAGAACTCCTTCACCTCCCTCTTGGGCCATTTATTTTTTGATCAAAAACTGCACACAAGCCATAATGTTATTGGCATCGACTTTAGGTATAGAGCCTTGGGTGGTTTAGGATGGTCAGAACTAGGCTGGCTCAAAGTGGGTGTAATAGGCCTTTATCCTTGCCCTCCATAACTAGTAGTACTGCAGCCTCTAGCACTTGGGTGCTAGTACTAGGGCCTTCGTATCTAGGTGGGCTCATGGCAACTATCTTTTCTTCCCTTAAGGGCTACTCCATTGATAGGCAAATGACCAGGGCTATGTCTTCTTCTTTCCTCAACTCCTCGACTTCTTCCTCTACTTTCCTCCTCCTCTCCTCTCCAATCCTCTTGGATTCCTCTTTTATTCTTTTTGTCTCATCCTTTTCTTTTCTCTTTCTTCTGTCTTTGATGCTTTTGGACTCTCTTCAGGCCCCAAAGCCTCTCTGATGACAGTCGTCATCAATATCCCTCCAAACCCTATGGTTGAGGCCTTCAATGAGACAACTTCTTTCTTACTTTTTGGAGGCCAAGGATTCTCCACCTGTGGGTCTTCCACCTGTGTTCTATTGTCTTCCACATGATGCCATTCAAGTTTACTTCGCCCAGGGATTTGGTTGCAGTGCTCTCCAACATAGGTATGTTGATTCGGCTCATCAGTGCATTGTACTTATCACTGGAGAACAACACATGGACCATCTTCGCTTGCAGCTGGACTTCTAGATCCAGGATGTTTGTGAGACTAATGTCATTGTTGGTGTGGAACTAGGATCTTTTCCATCCCCAACATATCATATACGTCTCTTTTGGGATGTCTCTCAACCTTGTTGGGCAGGCCCAACACTCTCTGCACCAACAACTCGGGGCTTAGCTTGATCTCCACCATGTAGATTTCATTTTTTTGACACTGTTATGGTGCCGCAGTTCCTATTGAAAGTTCAAAGGAATTCTGTGCACTTCTTATAGTCCATAGCTTGGCCAACCTTCTCTTGGTACTTCTGCAAATTGCATTGCTCCACAATCTTTTTTACAGCCTATTCTTCCATGGCCACATCCTCCAATTTTAGGACATGCCTAAACTTAAACTAGTTGAAAGCCCTCGTCTCCACTAAGTGGCCATATTTAGCTTGTTCGTCTTTCGAGAATGGAAGTTTGCTACTCTTCTCCTATCCTACCATTGTGGGTCCCTATCATCATAGCACCACAGCTCACCATTGGTTTCCTTAAGATAATGAGTAGAGAGTGATTATGTGCTTATAGAAAAATGAAAAGCTTAAGTACAGATAGGAAACTTTTCTTTTCAATTCGCACAATCCAGTAAACAATTTGCCCAATCCAATGAAGGTCCATGAGAATTTTCTTAAAGTAAGTATGTTTTTCCTTAAAGTATGTTTTTCCACCTTACCCCCTCCCCCTTTGAAAATGAGAAAAATCATTCCTAGGATTAGAGGTTGAAGATTAAGACCATTCAATGCATGCTCACGGTGTTTCACTATCGCATGAGCCAAGTGTAGAAGTTCGGATTGTACTCCATGTTAGTGTAGTGGTCCATGTCGATAGGTCGGATGCTTACATGAGTGATATAGGTGAGAACATTCATTAGGAAATCACCGGAGCCTATTTTGTTGGCAATGTGTAACTCCTCCTCTGTCAAAATGTGATCTAGGTAAGGGTGAGTCATGATGTGCTCTTCGAGAGGCTAATTGTGAATCGTGGTCAATATCCTATAGGAGGTTGGGTCTACATAAGTTGGGTCATTTTTTGAGGTCTTGATTGCACATCTCTGCTAAGCGTTGGTCATGATTTGGTAGCCCTCTTGCTCCCATTGAAGTCGGAGAGCATACCATTATTGCAATAAGAAAGAGAAGTTATTGGTGGCCAGCTATTTCAACTCCACAATTTCTTGGTCAGTGGCAAGGATCGTGCCCTTGTCACACCCTTGTCGTAAGATATAATGAGGCATTGCTTGCATGATTTTTCGCGAGAAATCTATGACAATGAGTTCCTCACCTACCTGGGGAGCCTTAATGAATATAAGTTCTCATTCTTTCCATGAGCAAGGCAATGGCATCCAAACGCTGAAGGCAACCAACCAAGTCATGCCCTGTATTTTCAGTTAAGTCTGCAGGTAAGGTAAGGATCAATCATCATTTGACAACTTAGTAGCAGTTGACATCTATGGTTGCAGTTGCTCCTAAGTGTGCAATTTAGCCTCTTTTGCGCTAAGCATGGTTTGAGATTCTAACGGTGTGCTGCTAGATGTTTGTGAGGCTTTAGGGGCACTAACAGTGCTAGTTTGGTTCGGTTTGGATCAACAAGCTAGGACTTTGGTTGATAGACTCTTTGAGGTTCTACAAGCTCAACGGTGTTAGGTTCTATGGGCTTCGCAACTTGAGATTTTTGTGGCTTTAGTGCCTAATCGAACATGCGACTTTGTGTGGTCGAGTTTGAGGGTGGCGTTTGAATAGTGCCACTGGCCCTCTTGGTTTTAGGCACCCATATCTAGGCATTTCCCTCATAATAGCCTTGTGCTCATAATAAGGTTTTGGGGACCCACCTTGGCTTGACCATTCATTAGTGTCTATAGTTTCTCCGTTGCCTCCTAGGTCTCGAGTATAAGTTCCTAGGCTTGTGAGATCGTGGCTGCATGCTCCTAGGTAGTAGTCCTTGATTTTTAGGCACCCAATTGAAGTGTGGTTCAAGGGCCTTAGCTTTGATCTTAGCACTGTGCTAGTGGTGTGGTATGGTGGGTTGTGACAAGTCTTGACCCCCCTCCTTAGACTTGGTGGTGGGTTTCTCTATTGGTGACCTCATGAGCTTTGATAGAGCTACAATGTATGATGTGACTCGTAGTCGACATTAAAATGTGCTTGCTTTTTAAATGAGCATCCTAACAGTGATTCCTTATCGGCATCTTTTGTGTTCAGTAGTACATAAAAGATTATTGGTATGCTTTCAGACTCGATAGAAGCTACAATTTTGCACTTTCCTAAAAGGGTATATGATCGGTCCCCAAATGGGCTAAGTTTGGCATTGGTGGGTTATAGTTGTGCACTTTCCTAAAAGGGTATATGATAGGTCCCCAAATGGGCTAAGTTTGGCATTGGTGGGTTATAGTTGTGGGTGGCCAATTTGAGTCCAATGATTGTGAGTTAAGATATTAAAATCATCTCACTCATGGATCAGTGCATCCAAGATATATATGTGTTGGGCAGTGACCGTTATGCACAGGTAAGCAGGTGCTACTTCCTCCTCAATTTTCATTATTGTGGCAACTCGGACCTTCACAAGGGACTCTAGCATGGGAGGCTCATGTAGTGGATGTGTGGAAGGGTAGTACTTCTTTATATGACTACCATTAAAGAAGCCTATGTCCTCTCCATCTAGGGTCTCAAGCTCTACATTGTTGATTCGACTAATAGTGTGGACTCAAAAAGGCGTATTCACCTCGCTGCTTGATATGCTTCTCAAACCAACTCTCCATCTAGGGTCTCAAGCTCTACATTGCCGATCCAACTGATAGTGTGGACTCAAAAAGGTGTATTCACCTTGCTTCTTGACATGCTTGTCAAACCAACTCTCACTATCAACAATGTACGAATAGTCACGGCTTTCAGTCACCATAGAGTTTTCACTATCATAGCATATTCTCGCTGCTTAACATGCTTGTCAAACCAACTCTTGTGGCATGCCTTTTCACACATCATTGCATGGGTGGCTAGAAGTTGAGTCTCTGATAAGTGTTCTAGCTCGATTAGGCACTCTATCCATGCCTCCTTTCCATCCCATGTCTCTTGGATGGCTACTCTCAAGCTCCGGGCAAAGAACTCAACACCTAGAATGGCTTCAGTCATGTAGGTTAACTTGAAGGAAGTCTGCCCTGCCGCTATTTTATAGGTTGTTCGATAAGCCCATAAGGCTTCCATCAAATTTTTGTCCCATTCACTGCATGAGGCAGAGACTACTTTGGTCAGGATGTTCACTAAGATCTTATTAGTAGACTCAGCCTAGCCATTTTCCTTAGAGTAATAGAGTGAGTATTTTCTATGGATGTTCAGAAAGGTCGACATGAGGTGAGTGATCACTTCATTAATAAAGTATGTACCTTGATCACTAACTAGTTCAATGGGGCAACTAAAGTATGAGATCACTTGCTCCCAAAGGAACTTAGCAGTGGTTCTAGCATCATTTTTCCTCATGGTTCATGCTTCTGCCCATTTTGTGAGATATTCTATAGCATCTATAGCAACAATGATGTACTTGGCCTGTGAATACTGCACCACAAGGCTAATCAACCCAATGAAGTCAATTTCCTATTTCTCGAATGGTTGTCTTGCAATGATTGGACTTAGCTCCATTTTGTCCTTGCGAATGGGTACCTTGGTCCATTGGCACTTGTCATAGTGCATTATAAATTGTGCTACATCTCAAAAAAGAGTAGGCCACCACAATTAAAACTGTAGTACCTTGTGGACCATCGTGTCTTTGCTAAAGTGCCCTCCTGCAATTTCATCGTGTGCATCTACAAGTGCATCTTGCATCTCATATTCACACACGCATCTATGCAGCAAGCCATCTTGCCCTAACCTATAGAGTTGTCCTACTATCAACTGATATGGTTGTATTTTAAGAATGAGTCTCCTAAGTCAGGCCTTCTCAATGGGTCTTTTAGGTAGTCCATGCTCAAGTACTTGGACTATGTCATCTCCCCACTATATCGTTAAGTCAACCCTTAACAGGTCCCTTTCACTAGACAGGTTAAACAAATGCGTGTCAAGCAAGTCGCCAAGGATGCCCTGTCTAGCAGCTTCTCCTGTGGGTATGTGAGACATATGGTCGGCCATGTAGTGCTACTTTCCTTTGGGTAAAACCACAGAGAAGTCAAACTCTAGAAGCAGAATTAACCATTGAGCAATGCGTCCCATAGCACAAGGTTTGTTAACAAGATAAATCAAGGCTTGATGAAGACGAAAGGTGTAGCCAAAGGTAATGCCAAATTTTCCTTACAACAAACACCATGGCTAACCCTTCCCTCTCCATAGTAGTGGAGTAGTTCATTTCAGTTTCTGTGAGTTGTCTGCTCACAAAGCTCACTGGATAGTCTAAATTGTGTTCACCAAACTGGCACAACACAAATCCCATGTCATACTTCAAGATGTCAATGTGAACATGGAAGTTCATGGTCCCCAGTCTTGGGCTCTTAGGATTGGTGTTGTGGTTAGAGCCTTCTTCAACTCTTCTATATACATTGGCATTCCTCAATCCATTCAAATATCACTAGTAATTTGTATAGAGATCTAGCAATTAATGCATAGCTCAACACAAATCATCAATAGTACCCAGTATGGCCTAGGAAGCATTGAACTCCCTTGTAATCAATTGGTGGTGGAAGATCAATGATAACCCTAATTTTCAAGAAGTCTATGGCAATCTCATTCTTTGACACCACATTCCCTAGGATGCATCCATGCTTTACCCAAAAGTGGCACTTCAAGGGGTTCAACGAGAGATGATACAATCTACATCTTTCAAAGACTACTCGGTGTTCCTTCTAATTAGAGTGAACACATAAATCATCAACAAATACCTCTACCTCTTACCTAATTGTGCCTTTGAAAATGGTACACATGAGCCTCTAGAATGTGACCGATGCATTTGTCAACCTGAAGGGCATGACTATGTAGAGAAAGATGTCCCACTTGGTAGTGAATGTGGTCTTGTACTTATCATCGAGATGCACTTGCACCTAATTGTATCCGAAGAAGCAGTCTAGGAAACTATAGTCCTCTTAACCTGCCACCCTCTAGAGCATATGATCAGTGTATGACAATGAATAATTGTCTCTTTTTGTAGAAACATTCCAGTTCTTATAATTGACCGACACTCTGATATTTCCATTCTTCTTTAGTACAATCACAATGAGCGAAACCCACTCCATGTGCTTGATTTCATAAATGAATCCTACTCGTAACAACTTATCGATTTCCTCTTTGATAGCATGAGCATGTTCAAATATGGTCATTTCTTGTGATTGGTGTTGCATCGGGTGTCAGGGGATGTTATGAGTCACTACACTTGAATCTACCCCTCATAGTTCATCGAGGGACCAAGTGAATACATCTATAGACTCTCACAATAGAGCAATAAGAGTTGTCTCCTCTTCCTCAATCAAGTCATTGGCCATAAAAATAGGTCGGGGCATCCCCCCTCCTTAGTTAGATTTACCTCCTTGACTTTGGCAGGTCCCTCTATAAGCTCACTCACTTGCCCTTGTCTTTTGGCTTCTAACAATACTACTACCCTATTGTCTTTCTTAAATCTCGTGAATCATTTCGGTAGGTCTTGTGTTTTTCTTTGCTCCTCAACTCGTAGATTCCTAGGCTGTTTCCTTTTTTCTTCCTTCAACCTTCAGCACCTTAGGTGGACTAGTAGATCTCCTTTGATGCGTTTGGTCTTAGTGTTAGAATATCAAGCTCCCGTTACTCTTCAGTCAGTCTTTCTTTATGTGTGTGACTGATATTAGATGGATACAACTGTACACGTGTGTGACATTCAATAAGTCGTTGTAGGCAATGACTTAACCACAGTTAGTCTTGGTTAGTCATACCTATTGTGTAAGTTTCTTTCTGCTAGTATGATGGAAGAATAATGGAAAAAGAACAACAATGAGCTAAGTCTCATCTTCCACTCCACTCTGTCTCTCTCCCTCTCTTCCAACAAGGTATCAGAGCTTGAATGCCTGAAGCCTGAAGGCTTGGCAGTGGCCATTTGACATCAGGACATCAAATCTGAAGAAAACGTCATCAAAGGAGACTGTGCCTGCAGCCCATTTTTTGCATAAGTTATATCTTGCTACATAAATGGTTTTTGGAGAAGGCCCACTCCTCCTGACCCTTCTAACGTGGTCTACAACTTTGCAAAAGAAAGTTTTTTCAAATTCTTCACAGATTTTGAGATATTCAACACATGCCTATACAGACTGGTTGTTTACTGCAGTAAACAACAGGTGATTCCAAGGCAGCACTGATGGCTTTCATCCTAACAATGTATATGCTCTTATTATCATGCATTTGAGCATGATATTGGAGTGTTAAATGCTCAGTTTTGGAGCTTATTTGCAGGTTGAAAACAGTGAATTGGTTGTTGTCCTGAATTTGGAGACAATATACTTACAGGATTGAAGTATTTGTGATGCTTATTTGCTACTGGAAAAATGCTTGGATCATACCACTTGAGTGGTAGATGCTTTTTGGGATATTGTGAGTGATGAAAGTCCAAAATTTGGATTGATTTGTTGCTTATTATACCAGGGTATTGACTGTTTATTGTCTACAGGAAGGATACCTATCATCTTCACTTGACATACAGGCAATATATTCTAACCCGTTGGACATGTCTCAACTCCTGCATAGAGTGGCAACTGAATGAGATGTATTGGGGCTGTTTTAATGTCTAAATACTCTTGTTTTAACATAGAAAATATTGTTGTTTATAGCAATGGGTTGGGCATATTTGGTACTGCTACTTGCATATAGTACAAACATTGATACTTGTATGGGCATTGTTTGTTGTTAGGATGTTTTGCCACTACCATAGAATGTTTTGAACTGATTTGAGCTTGGCTTGTGCTTAGTTGACTCTGTTTTTTCATTGTTGGAAGACAGTTTATAGCAAGCAGGTTGTCAGGAAAACTGTCCTGAATTACAGAAAACTGACCTGAATAGCAAAAAATTAGTCTTGAACTGTAGGAAAAGGAGTGAGATACTTACAGGTTGTATACATCACTGAATACCTAAGCTACAACTATGAAAAATCCTCAAGGCACTGAAAATATCACTCAAATTGTGGGAGAAAAGCTGGACAACAAAAATTTTGCTTTATGAAAGTTCCGCATGAAGAATTTTTTGGTTGATAGAGGCTATTGGGACTTATGTACAGGTGATGAGGCTGAACCTAAAATACATGAAAGGAATCCGACAAATTATCAGAAAAGGGCTCATAAGCTATGGGCTGAGAGAGCATGCAAGGTGTTACATTGGTTTTCCTTATATATATCACATGCTATGGTTATACAATTTACTGGATGCGATTCCCCAAAGAATGCATGGGACATACTCATGAAGAATTATGGAAATGTAACACATGCAAGAAATACTCAGTTAAAGCAACAGTTCAGTAACATGTCTAGGAATGGCAAAAGCATTCAAGCCTACACTACAGAGATCAAGAACATAGCGGATCAGCTTGCCACCATTGGATCTTCAATGTCTGAGAATGATATGATTGCAGTGACATTGAATGGACTTGGCAAAGAGTATAAAGCATTTGATACGTCTATTTCTGTGAGAGTTGAATCCCCTGATTGGGATGAGTTGATTGCTTTGCTACTACATGAGAAAGTTAAGCTTGGGCTAAATACAGGTTCTAGTATGTCTCAAAGCAGAGACACTGTTCTTTACTCTAACCAACATGGTAGAGGCGACAAAGGCCGTGGCTCTTTTTGAGGTCGAGGAGACACTCGAAATGCTTATGGATAGCATCAACAGAATGCCTGGCATGGCACAAATACAAAGGTCCAACGTGGATCTAGCGGCTTTAGAGGCAAGGGGAGATCACCCCATGGTAGAGGTGGTAGATATGGTTCATGGTAGCTAAATAATCAGTCAATCAGAGATAAGGACTATCATTGTTGCAGCAAATATGGACACATTGCAAAGGATTATTACAAGAATCAAGGATATATGAAGGCAAAGGACAAACATCATGGGCACTATGCATCTTCTAGCAGTGCTCATGATGAGCAGGTTGAGAGATTTTTTGCCATGCAGCATGTATCTAAGAATGCATCTAGGCAGAATAGAAATGAGAGATGGTACATTAATTTGGGGGCTTAAAATCATATGACACCCCATGGAGAATGGTTTGATGAGATGGTTGCAAGTTCACATGGTTATGTGAGTACTAGGGATGACACCCAACATGACATTCATCACATAGGAATTGTTCCGTTGTTGATGCTGATGGCAATAAAAGGAGCATGAATGATGTACTACATGTACCTACAATAACCAAGAATCTTTTGTTAGTTGGACAAATGGCAAAATAGAATCTGCAGGTGAGATTTAATAGAGATTGATGCTTTATTGAAGAATATGGTAATTGCTGCAAATTGATTGCTAGAGGCCGAAGAGATTGCAGAATGTTTACCCTTGATGCGTCAATTCCAGAATTGAAAGCAGCCATGTGTGCACATGATGATGGTGCTATACGAGATCCTGAGATATGACATAAGCGGATTGGCCATGTGAATGTACAAAATCTGAAATCTATGCAGCAGAAGGAGATTGTGCTTGGACTGCCTAAGTTCAAGTATCATGACTTTGGATATGTATGTGATGCATGTTAGTTTGGAAAGCAAGCACGGTTTCCATTCATGAGACATGTACGGAATAGCTCACGACCCTTTCAGTTGGTACATTCAAATGTATGGGGTCCATCTCATAATGCTTCATTTGGTGGTGTTCGTTACTATGTATCCTTCATTGATGATTTCAGTAGTAAGTATACTTGGCTTTACATACTGAAACATAAGGATGATGTGTTTGATGCATTCAAGGACTTCAAGAAGCATGTTGAAAATGAGTTGAGCTGTAAAATTTCATGTCTTAGATCAAATGGAGGTGGAGAATATGTCTTTAATTACTTTGACAAGTACCTTGCTAAACATGGAATCAAAAGACAGTTAACTTGCAGCAATACACTGTAGCAAAATGGTGTAGCACAAAAGGAAAAATAGGGTATTGATGGAATTGGCAAGAGCTATGTTGAATGAGAAGAGTTTGCCAAATGATTGGGCTGAAGCAATAGTGACTGCTATCTATGTGCTGAATAGAACCCCTACAGCACGGATTCATGATGTAACTCCTTATGAGAGGTTATATGGTCATAAGCTTGACATTTCACACTTGAAGGTATTTGGCAGCATTGCATATGTGCTTGTTCTTGATTAAAAGAGGAAGAAATTGGATCCTAAAGCTATCAAGAATGTGTTCCTTCGTTATACAGAAGACCGAGAAGCTTACAAGTGTTATGTACTGTCTACACATGAGACATTGTTAGCAGAGATGTTGTTTTTTATGAGCTGGCATCATGGTATGGTAATCCAATTGTAGTGGCTACTGATGGATCATTCAGCACTAGTAATGCTGAAAATACACCTACAGTGAGTATATCTTTGAGTGGTCCTACAGGTGATAGGTCACCTACAGTAAATCCTTGGTCAGGACGCTTGCGGAGTCGTACTCGTATGTCCACTGACACGGATATGTCAGTGAGGGGGAGACTGGATAAGGGAAAAGAAAAGATGCTTGAGGATGTGACAAGTCCACTTATAGCAGGTTATGAGTCATCTAATAGCGGCAGTTTGGATAGTGAGTTGGGCATTCCGTCTATTATGATGCCTGGAGCAAGGCAGAGTTGTTATGTACTGCCTCATGAGAGACAAGCTTAGAGTGAACCATAGTTACGGAGATCTAAGGGAGTCAGAAAACCATTTGACAGGTTTACATACACTGGTTATTCATCCTGCCATTATGCATATATGGCTAGTGTGATAGGTTACAAAGAACCTACAAAGTTTGATGATGTAGTTACATATGATAACTAGTGTGCTGCCATGGATGAGGAGTATATTGTCCTGGCTGAAAATGAGACATGGGAATTGGTTGAGTTGCCTGAAGGAAAAGTCCCCATTGGCTGCAAATGGGTGTACACGGTTAAGTACAAGTGAGATGGTTCGGTAGAATGCTATAAGGCTCCAAGCTAGTTGTAAAAGGATATGCATAATATGGCCTTAACTATGAGGAGACTTTCAGTCCGGTGGCTAAAATGGCAATAGTCAGAATTGCCATTGCTTTGGTAGCATGCAAAGGCTGAAAATTATGGAAATGGATGTCAAGAATGCTTTCTTGAACGGTGATTTGGTTAAGGAAGTATATATGGAGCAGCCTGAAGGCTATGTTCACCTAGACTTTCCTACACATGTATGTAAGCTGAAAAAGGATTTATATGGAGTGAAACAGGCACCTAGAGCATGGAATGCTTGGATCAGTAGTTATTTACAGAAACGTGGATTTAGATTAGGTGATGCAGATCACAATCTATTCAAGAAGAAGACAGATCATGGATATGTGTTTTTAGTGGTTTATGTAGATGATATTATCATCATTGGGGATGATGAAGAGGGCATTGCTAAAATTAAATCATGTTTATAGGCTGAATTCAGAGTCAAATACCTTGGTAAACTAAAGTATTTTCTTGGGATTGAAGTAGTCTCTATGCCTCAAAGTATATGGCTGCTACAAAAGCAGTATGCTCATGACATGTTACAGAAGTATGGTATGGCTGAATGCAAGCTTATGGAGACACCTTTTGATCAAAATGTCAAGCTGCAGATTGATGTTGGGAATGACATAGATAATGTGACCATGTAATCGACAGATGGTGGGTAGCTTGATATACTTGACCGTCCTGACTTATGTTATGTAGTGGGGCTGATTAGTCAGTTTATGTCGAAGCCTTGCAAACCACATTTAGATGCAATCAGGAGGATCATGAGATATGTAAAGGGTACTACAGATTATGGGTTAATTTATGCATATGGAAAATCTCTTGACTTGACAGGGTTTACTGATGATGATTGGGCTGGTTGTGCCTATGACAGGAGGTCAACCAGTGATTATGCATTTGGATTGGGCAATAGTATGATCAGTTTGGTAGAGTAAGAAATAACCTACTATTGATTGTCTAGTACAGAAGTTGAGTACAGAGGAGCTGCCTTAGCGGCTTGCGAAGTAGTTTGGTTGATGAAACTATTGAAAGACTTGGGAATACAACTAGAAAGCAGATTGAGATTGCATTGTGATAACCTCAATAGATTATGGGTTAATTTATGCATATGGAAAATCTATTGACTTGACAGGGTTTACTGATGATGATTGGGCTGGTTGTGCCTATGACAGGAGGTCAACCAGTGATTATGCATTTGGATTGGGCAATAGTATGATCAGTTGGCAGAGTAAGAAATAACCTACTATTGATTGTCTAGTACAGAAGTTGAGTACAGAGGAGCTGCCTTAGCGGCTTGCAAAGTAGTTTGGTTGATGAAACTATTGAAAGACTTGGGAATACAACTAGAAAGCAGATTGAGATTGCATTGTGATAACCTCAACAGTGTTATGCTAGCTAACAATCCTGTCTACCATGCTAGGTCCAAACATATTGAGGTTCACTACCATTTCATCAGAGAAATGGTTCTTACAGGGTAGATTGACTTGATTCATGTGAAGACTGAAGGCCAGGTAGCAGAGATATTTACCAAGTCACTTGATAAAGAAAAGTTCATATATTTTAGATAGCTACTTGGAGTTTATCATATGGTTTGAGCTTGAGGGGGAGTGTTAGAATATCAAGCTCCCGTTACTCTTTAGTCAATCTGTCTTTATGTGTGTGACCGACATTAGCTGGATACAGTTGTACACGTTTGAGCTTGAGGGGGAGTGTTAGAATATCAAGCTCCCGTTACTCTTCAGTCAGTCTATCTTTATGTGTGTGATCGACATTAGCTAGATACAGTTGTACATGTGTGTGACATCAAATAAGTCAATGTAGTCAGTGACTTAACCACAGTTATTTTTGGTTAGTCATATCTATGTGTGTAAGTCTCTTTTAGTTAGTATGATGGAAGAATAATGAAAGAATAACAACAATGAGCTAAGGCTCATCTTCCGCTCCACTCTGTCTCTCTCCCTCTCTTCCAATGCTTAGGTGGTCGAGGTATCTTAGGATCACTGTCCGAGCTTACTTTCAACTCGAAATTGAACTCTTCGTCTTTGCTAAAAGAGGGAGTCTCTCCTAGAGGTTATAACTCCGATGGTGATTCCGTTTTGAGTACTGGTGCGGCAATTGGTTGGGCGAGACCCGCTCGTTCATAATCAATCGCTCATATGTGCTCCAACCATGTGTGATTGCAATCCATTCACATGACTTCTTTCTCGATTCTAAAGATGCTCTTCTCTTGTGATTTGGAGTCTACCCATATTTTTTCAATCATGTACCCCTCAATGTCATACTCTATCATGTCGATCTCTTCTTTTCTCTTATTACACTAGAGGAATAGCAATCTTCATACTCATCATTTGAATTGTCCTCATCCAATTGCTCGTGATCTCTTTAGTCTTGATATTGTGTTTCCTTGTCATCAGTGACTAAGGCCCAATTGTACATCAAGTTAAGATCATGCATCTTGGTCCATTGCCACTTGGGTTCATCCTAGAGATCCTTGAGGGGTTCAAGATTTGCCGTTGACTTACCAGCTAATTTGTCTATCATGTATTCTAAGATCTCATGGAGGTCCCATTTGTTGTTCAGGACGTGGAATATAATAGAGGTGGGTTGCCTATGTGAGCTTCTAGCCATCATGCAAATTGGTACTGAGGGCATGTCTTTGGGCTCACTGATTGCCTTAGCAGTTGGCTCGTATTCCTTGTTATCCAAGGATGGAAAATCAATTGTGGCTAGCACATGCATCCAATCTCATTCTTCCTCAAGGCAAGTCATATACTTCATCAATGACTCGTAAGATTTTCTAGCTTGTGCATCACCCTTCAACATAGTTGACATGGTGTCTAGGTCGACTGGTGTAGTCTTCCAAGTACCCATCTCCACTCTTACTGCTTCTGTCTGACTACCCAAGAAGATTAGACTGTTCCCCCAGTCTTCTATGACCCATGCATTATGCATCCAGTGTCGGACTAACAGGATATCATAGTCCAGTCCTTTCATGATTATGAAGTCCACAAAGAACTAGACTCCTACGATATTCAATGGCCAATTTTTCAGCACTCCAAATGGCTTCCCTTTCGTTCGGTTAGCCAATGTGACGTTGAACCTAGCATCCTCGATAGGTGGCTTACTCCAAGCCCGGAGTACTATGTAGCTATGCACACTGACTCCTACCCCTGTGTCTACAATCCCTTTCCTCGTGGTATCACCTAGAGCTAGGATTAGCAAGATCGCGTGCATCTTTGTGCCTTCCCAGAAAGCATTAACATACAAGGACTTGGGCATTTCAGTATTTGTGTTATTGCATTGTGGTCTTATGAGCCAACGACAGCTTGCTCTATCGATTCTTCCACCCATTACTTTAGCTCCTACAATAGCATTTGATCTTGCCTTAGTTCTCCTAAGCTCAAAGTTACAGGGGTGGTCACTAGAAAAGTGAGAAGATTGTTGGCTGCTTGCTTCTCTCCTAATTCTGTGCACCGTGGCCAATGACTTCGACTAGTTTGTTGGCCCATGGTAGTCAAGCTTCTACTAGGCACCACACTTTGATGTGCATATCTCGGTCGTGTGGTAGAGACTAGTGTGCTCATGCTAGAGAGATCATCAATCTCATTCTCCAAAATGGGCTCAACATCCTTTAGGTGTTCCTAGGCTTCTTTCACCCACTCCTTGACCTTTTCTATGGCTTCGAGTTGGCACTTTTGATTGGGGTACTCCCCTATCTTAGCACTCCCTTTTTTTAACAGTCTTTGGAGTGGATGTTTCTGCCTTAGCATCCATGACTTTCTTTCCAATAGGTAGTTCATTGTGCTCTAGCTTTCAACATGGCCTTTGCTTTGCTTTTCTTCTTTCTTCACCTATGAATTTTCTTTTTGATTGAGGCTACATCCAGGTTACTAGGCCCTGGCAATGATATGTTGGCCTACTTTGTGTGTGTGGGTCATAATATGCAATGGAATGGGAATGGCCTCCCCGTCGAGTGTTTCGGCATCGAACAACCCTAATGAAAATGATGGTACAATTGCCAAACTAGAGGATGGTTTTCACCTAGGGCAATCGGCAAAAAGATGGGTGATTCCACACAGCGCACCTAAGATCAATCTTATCTCAATTGACTTTCTCCCTCTCGGGGCAACGCAACGAGATGTGTCTTGGAAGACCGCAAGTCCAACAAGAAATCGGCTCTTAGGTCTGCCCTCCTAAGCCTCTACCTATCCCTATTCCTAATGCTATCATCGGCACTAGTCAATATTCCATGAGAATTAGATTGCCCTCTTCATCGTACGAGATGTAAGGGTTCACACAAGGCTACTCATCGTTCGGCTCCTCCATGTAGTGAACTGGAGCATCATTTGATGGATGGGTTATGTAGTAAGGTCCAAGTGGCCTAAGTATGCTTGTGGGATTGATTTCCATCCTAAGGATGACTTGCTTTGCATCATTAGGTACCGGAAGGGATAATGGGGCTCCTCTCCCAAAAAAATTCAGAGGTCTATTCCCTAGGTAAGGTTAGTTGTAAGGTTGTAAGTATGGGAATCTCCTCGGCACTTTACAGTGCATGGCATCACGGCCAAACCTACCACAATTGGCACAAGATGAGGACTTAGGGTCCTGACACTCAACTAGAAGGTGTTTTCTGCCACAATACACACATTGGAAATGTGGGTACATAGGTCTTCTCATCATCTCTTGTAGTCTAGCTAGCTCCATTTTCATCTCTACTAGCTCTTGGCTTAGGTCAGTGCCCTTCCCTTTATCTTGGTTGCTTGGGCCTAATCGTTTGCTAGATGTTGTTGGCCTTTCTGAGGTTTAGAGTTGACTTCATCTCAATTCAAGCTCCTAGAGCTTATCTTCTTAAGATGGGTGTTCACTCGTATGGCCTCTTCAAATACCCTAGCAAGTGTGTCTCTCTACAAGCTTGAGTTTCCTACCAAGGCCTTGTAGAGTTCCTCACTATGTATTCCGTTGATGAACACGATGGACACCGCTCTCTTAATGGATTGTTCGTTAGTGAGGATTCTCTTATAAAAACTCCACACGTGAGTAGCATAATCCCTGATGTCCTCTTTGTCCCCCTGCTTGACATTCATCAACTACACTATAAGATTATCCGAGTACCCAGCCTCTGAGAATCTCTTAATGAAGAGACTCTTGAGGTCATTTAAATGGTTACACTCCATAACGTCTAAGCTTATGTACCACGTCCTATCCATATCACCCAAGCATAGGCTAAAAGCTTGTGAGCACTGAGTGAGATCGATGAGGCCATTAGCTCACAAACTTGCTTGAACTACTCTGCGAAGCTATACGGATCGTTGCTCGATGGTTGGTACTTGTCTGGTTGTTTCTCAACTGCGGGGATTCTTGATTGGATCTTGGAGCCTTGGGTAACTCCTAATCTTGCAAGCAACAACGTTACTAGTGCTGTTATGCTTTGTTTTGCGATGTATTGTTTATTAGTCACTTCCTGAGAATCTCACTCAGGGTTAAATCTGCCTCTAGCATTCTTTCCCTCTCTATGTTTAGTCTTGTTCGATTTCGATTTGCTAGGGCTAATCTCCCAGACTATTGCTGCTGGTTGTATGCAGCTATGCTTTGCAAAGCTTTCTGTACCAACTTTTTTTCCTCCTCGAGGTCTGCTATGATGTCTTCTGATGATCTGTCATGGTGGTCCAGCCTAGTTTGTGCATTGTATTCATTCACCATTTGTTGGATTTCAACTAGGAAATCCCCCAAGTTGAGCTCTTCGTTTTGGTGGTTTGTATTGGGTTGTGTCATATCTGCAATCTCTTGCTCCAAGTGTTGTCAATGAGGTTGATCAAGTTGGGCAATGTTGCACTCCCAATGGTGTCGATCCCTCTATGTGTCTAGCTTTCCGTGTTGTGTATCTCCCTAGGTCCTACCTATTGAGGCTCTTGATCACCCATCTAGGTTTGAGGGTCATCTCCTATTGGTGGGTTCATTCTGCTTATTAAGTCTGAGTGTGTTCCTTCTTATTTACAAACAATCCTCAATTTACATTCACTCTGTGTGTGTGTGTGGTGCTCTTTTCCTCCATGCATTGTACGAAATGAGGCTTTTAGTTTTTTTTTTCAAGTGCACTTCAAGCGCATTGAAAATAATGTGGGTGCGAACATGAGATAATGAATGCAGCTTCCACACTCTAGTCTACGTTCTCAATCAAATAGGGCTTTAGGCTCAGTCACTAGCTACTCTCACTAGTCTCTAAGGTTTGTGCTACATCATTTAGGTCAATCGAGGTCAATTGGGGTTTGTAGGTCAGTTTATGGCTCTAAAAGGAGCTATAAGCTAACATGTCTGTCAATGGTCGTGTTTAGTTGTCCAATTGTGATTTCTAGGGTCAATTGTGCCTATAAGGCTTTCAAGGCCTTCCCTGGTTACGGGAGGTGTTCTATTTTTCTGGAGATGCACTAAATTTTTCAGTTTCTCCTACCAAATTTTTAGTCCGATTTTGTAGTGTTCGATCCCCAGAATCAGACACCCAATTTTCAACCATCCGATTTCAATGCATCTGATTCAATTTCGCTTGATTGTGATGCGTCCAATTTTGACTGGTCCGATTATCATTTTTCCAAGTGGCTGATGGCCGAGCATCCGGGTTTGATTTTGGGGGTGTTCATTTGTGGGCCATCCAATCATCCAAATCAGACAGGATGAATGTCCAATTGGACATGCAAGGGCTAGTCCAATTGGATAGGGTGAGGTTAGTCTAAGAGTCCAATTTCCTAGAATCAAACGTCAAGTATCCGATTCTAGGAATTGGACCTTGCGGGCCCTATCTCATTCTGGGAATCAGACCCTACAGGCCCTGTCCGATTCCAGTAGCGTGAAAACAATGAAAACGAAAAATCGATGCGAAGTAACGATTTTGGTCACTCCAACATGCAATGAGCTCCAAAACACAATAATGGATACAAAGGAAGGTCTTTATGTATCTGATACACACCAAAAACTCCCATGGTGGACATCGATCAATTTGCCTGAAGCTCAAGGTCTCTCTCTCTCTCTCTCTCTCTCTCTCTCTCTCTCTCTCTCTCTCTCTCTCTCTCTCTCTCTCTCTCTCTCTCTCTCTCTCTCTCTCTTTGTGTGTGTGTTAACCCTCAAACAAACAAAGGTGGAAAATCTAGAGAATCTGAAGCGTAAGACAAGGCCAAGGTGAAAGTGAAACGGAAGGTGAAGGTGCATCAAGAAGAATCTGGAAACACAAGAAGTACAGAAAATTCCTAAATCAAGGAAAAAGGCGCACGAGAAAAAGTGTGAATCTATACTTTTGTAAAAAAGTGCAAGGCGCACCATGATTTTAAGAGCATCGGGCTCTCACCCGTGCAATTTGTAAAGGTAGATGGGCGGTAGGAAGGAAGCTAGGAAGATAGGAGGACAATGGGAAAAAGAGCCTAGGCCACGGCTGGCCATGTAAAAATGGGGATAAGGGGATGACCGCCCAAAAGGGATTTAGGGTTTTGTATATAAAGTTGAAAAGTGAATGAGAAGCTCATTCTTGTGTATGGCCAAAAGTAGCTCTTCTCTTCTTCTTCTCCTCCTTGTTCTTGCTTGCTTGAGCTTGTGCTTGAGAGAGGGAGTGTGAGAGTGTGAGGGAGTGAGGGAGTGAGTGTGTGAGGGTGAGGGACCGGGGAGG
Source organism: Lygodium microphyllum (assembly GCF_053477565.2). Taxonomy (NCBI): domain Eukaryota; kingdom Viridiplantae; phylum Streptophyta; class Polypodiopsida; order Schizaeales; family Lygodiaceae; genus Lygodium; species Lygodium microphyllum. The sequence goes on from NC_141135.1 coordinate 28,476,372, forward strand.
AGAAGCTCCCCATCTTCTCCTCTCTTCTTCTCTTCTCTTCTCTTCTCTTGTATTGAACACGGCAATGGCGCTTGCAGTGTGGAGCTTGAGGATGGAGCTTGCTTGAAGCTTGCACTTGGATCGTGGAGCTACCGGAGTACGCGGGAGAGTAGGTAACTCGATCGGCATAGAGGTAAGCTCACTACACCCATAGATGTGGATGGTGCGTCGACTATGTGAGAGGTAGCCATTAGTGCTCGGCTTGGAATGCTTGAAGCAATAACCGGTCCGTGGGCCTTGGCAGTTGAGCGAGAGCTCCCTACATTTTGGTTCCATTTCTGGGACCAACGGATTCAAGCCTTGAGTGCTTGCATGCTTTGAATCGAGCATTGAAGTAGGGCTTTTCCCAAACCGGTGCTTGAGGTAGGTAGGTAGGTAGGAAGCAAGGGAGTTTGAAGAGGTATTCCATCTCCTTAGCAAGTAGATTTTTGGTTTTCTAGATTTGGAAAAGCATGTTGGAGTAGTGTAGGTGTTTTCTTTTTTATTTTTGTTGCATTAGGATAGGATTAGGACCAACGAAATAGGGAAAACACAAGGGTTTCTGCTATTGAAAATAGTCTAAAAACAGGGAGAAAGGGACATAAAATCTACATCCTGAGTAGATGGGTGCAAGAAGGGCAACCATAAGGTTCAAGGAGACTTGACCAGGGCAATAAGAGGCTCAAAAGGTCAAGGGAAGCCTCATTTTGTAGTTAGACATTGAGAGAGAGAGCTTGAGAGAGAGACTGTGAGTGCAGGTACAGAAGGGATTCGATCCGATTATTTTGATGTCGCCCAACCATTTCAGGTATTCCTTAACCCTCTCTGTATGGTACTTGTTTGATCTGGAAAGTTGGAGCTTGTACCAGGACCTACAAGTGTGGTATTTGCCATTCGCGCCCTCATGACTGCACCACAACAAACGTAGATGGACCATGCTGCATGTGTCCGAGTCCCAGAATCGGACTCTCGGACCATCCGACACCACCAGTCGAACCACTCCTCCAGTCGGACCACTCGGTCCAATCAGACCAACTATGCGATTAGACCGTCTGACTCTGCCAATCACACCCTGCCACATGGAAGTAGGACTCATTTTTAGACTCGGACCCACCCATCCGATCGGACCAACTCCCATCCGATCGGGCCAAGACTAGGATCAGACCACTCGGTCCGATCGGACAGTCCGCGACTTGGACAGTCGAACCACCCAAAATCGGATGGTCCGATTCTGGTAATTGGACCTACTGGGCTAAATTTGGATTTTTTTAGATATTTGACCTACAGACCCCAAAACCGACATAGAGGCCATATAGAGCCAAAAGCACATCATAGCTCTATCACTAGACTGAAATCTAGAGCAAGTAGTTCAAAACTTGGATACGAACGGTCCTTCAAATCGCTCATGGTGTTTACCGTGGGATATGGCCCTACGGGCCGGGGGGACTGCCTCCCGGACCCCCTTAGAGGGGGCTGCCCCCTTCGCACCTACCTCAAGTAGGTTGGGGAGAAAACACGAGCCGTGACAAGTCCTCCAAATCAGATCCTAGTGTAGTAAGGGCTCTGCACAAGCATAGATCCTCACTTGCAAAACAGCAACCAAAAGCCCATACTTAGAACTTCAATGGGCCAATCTAGCCAACAAGGGCACAAAGGCCATACCACAAAAACATGTATAGATTGCGTCCTAACTATATCTATTCAAAGCGGAATGGAACAACATTAAGCTACGACTACCACGATGACTAGACATGACAGTCTTAATGATAGATGCACCTTGAATGGCACTGCACAGATGACCCAAGACATCAGTGGTGGGGAATCCACATCCAGTCATGGAAAGACGAAGACATAGTACCACTTGCTTATCTTAGGGTCAAACTCACTACAAAAAGGGAGCACCATTGTCAAAGAGTTTACTATTTATGATATGAATCATGGGATTCTTATGAACACAAGAAGAGTTTCACTAGAAGTTATATGAGATATTTGCATAAAAAATTCAGGCATTGTTATCCAATATCTACCTTAGTTATACAAGCTCTTTTGTATTTAGCATATAATTTGCAGTTATACCATGTACGTTTATGAAAAATAAGTCTATGGGAACCTATAACTTGGACATCTGGAAGTAATTGATAGTCTGCTAAATAAATCACATTAATTCAGGTACAAAAATATAGACAAAACCCAAAAATGTTGCCAAAAACTGACAAAAGTCTACTAGGTCCACAAGGGACCAAAAGTAACTGACTTAGGTGACCAGCAAGTGACCTAGGCTAGTCAAAAAGTGACCAGGGATAGAGCAGAGAGCAGCCCGCATTTTTCGGCACAAAATGCGGGCTGCACTGTCTGAGGGAGACTGTGAGCTGAGATGCATGAAATGGAGCATGCAAACTGAAGATTAACAGGCCCAACTACTGAAGATGTAAACATGGTGAGAGCTCCACTTCTCTGCCTCTTTGGTCTGACAAAAATACATGCTGAACCTGTCTATAAAAGAGGGAAAATCTGAGAGAAGAGTATTCAGCCTGCTCTTATGCACGACTTCTCTCATCTTCTCTACCTTATTCTTGGTCCAATGAAGCCCAACTTCTGCTCAAGTACTTGAGTGACTTTGGGGCAAGCAAAGAGTGAGGATATTGAAGACTTATGGACTGTTATAGGCTGTAATAACCAGTCATAAACCGGGTAGCCCACTGTTATGACTTATTTTTATGAGCAAACATGGGTTTTTTATGGTTGTAATAGAGGAAAAATACCTCTTTTCTTCAGGACATTGTTCTTAGATAATCAAGTGTGCTTCTTCTTGAGTTTATGCACTCAATTTGAACTTGATTATGGGCTGGAATTTTCTGTTTTAAAACAGGGCTAAAGCTAAAATTATTCTTTTTCAATCCATTTCATGCATCTTTGGCCCAAATCTTGGATGCATTTGATTCTAGCATCAATATACTTGTTCCAAAGGATTGAAATCCATCTTTGTACATGAAATAAATGCCATTAGAGCTTGCATTTGACATTCATAAATGAATTGGAAATCTGAAAATTTCCTTTATGAAATGATGTATGTATCCTGAAGCATTTGAAGTATTCAAGTTAGTCTTAATCCTTATGTTCAAGTATGCTAAGGTCAAAGTGAGAAGGCTTGTAATCCCCTTCCGTACCTAAATCATTTCTAAACCCCAAATCTTATTAAAACCCAATCCATTTTTCCTTTCTGAATCTTGAATCCTAAACTCTTCTTCTGCACTATAAGCCCCAGTGATAGACCTTCAACTCTTAACATGACGACAGTGGTGAACCCGACGTGAAGATCCGCTGCGGAAGAAGAAGTCCAATGGGAGAATCATCAAGCTTGGGAGGAGATGCTTTACAACAGTTGGTTCGTCTAATGCAAGAAAGCCAACAACAACAGCTGCAATTTCAGCAGTAGTTGCAATTGCAACAACAACGGAGACAAGAAGAAGAACGGATTGATGCTACTGCCATTAAGGCCTTAGAAGCAGTTGGGCATGAGCTCAAGCAATTTAATGGGCAAAATGTATCCTCTTTTATCCATCTCTACACTGACAAGATGGTCTTCTTTGGAGTTCCTCAACATGCCTGGAGTCGTTACTTTGCCCGCCTGGCTGTGCATGGCCTCCAGGACCGAATTCATGATCTTTTCCAAAAAGATGTTGGATGGACTGTGTTCAAAAAGGCTCTTCGAGAAGAATTTTTCCTTGAAGATTCTGGCCTTATGACAAAGAAAATCTTCACTGAATGGGTCGAAAGGCCCAATAAGGGTCTAACTGCTACTCCTCTTCATCAAGAATTTGAAAGCAAATTTGCCCAACTAGATCCCGATGACCAACAAGGTATGGAAAGTCAAAAGATTGAGTTATTTTTAAAAGCTGCAGATTCTTCTCTTCAGGAGAAATTGACTGACCAACTTGAAGACCCTGACTCTGAGTCGGGATTAAAGAATGCTTGGAGTGATGTCACTGAAGCAGTTAATATGATTGCTCGAAGAGAGCGATTGCGCCTAAGATGGGGATCAACCCCTGTGACAATTGATTCTATGAAGGAGCCTGTTCCAGTTTCTCAACCTCTTGTCTCTATGGCCAAGCAACCAAGAAATTATGTTGTTCCTTCTCCAAAGAAGGATGTCATGGATGAGTTAATTAAAAGCATGCGGGATCTCCATCTTAATTTAACAGAAATTAATTCTAAAGTAGAAAGGCTTGATGTTAAAGTAGAAGAAAGGGGTCGGTCAACCAGCCAAAGACCTGCATGAGAAGACTTCAAAAGACGCTGCATTTGGTGTGATAGCCTTCAGCATGACAAGAGGGAGTGCAGTGCATTCTGTGAAGTTGAAGCACAAAAATTAGTCTTTTGGAAGGATGGTAAAATTCATGCAACCGAAATCGGGCTTCCTCTTGACCCAAACTTCGGTAACGGCGGCATGAAGAAAAGATTGGAGGATTTGGCAACAAGAACAGCCTATGCAGCTGTTGAAGCTCCAACTTATGGGTTGCAAATTGAGCCAACTAATAAAATTGTTAAAGCATGTAAAACTAATGCAAAATCTAAAGTGTGGACGCAGGCCTTGGAACGCATGGAGCAAGGCAAGGCAACTAAGGATGATTTAACCACTTCCAGTCAATGTATTCGAGGGAGAACCGGATGGTCCGAGCCTGTGGATTCATTTTCAGCTTTTGCCCGGCTAGCTGAAATTAATAATCAAGAAGCCATGATAGAAGAAAAGAGAAGAAGAGAAGAAGATGTTGCCGGTCCTTCCTCTTTAGGACCGACTAAATGCATAACAAGAAGCAAACCAGACCAACAGAAGGCTGCTGAAAATCCGCCACCACCAGAATTTGATATGGGAGAAGCCCCTCAAGCAAAGAAAACGGAAGGAAAAAGAAAAAGCAAACATCCCAGTTACAAGTTACAGTCTGACATAGAGACCGCAACGGATCTTAAACGGATCCTAGAAGAAAGGATTCTTGGAAGCAGAATTGAATTTACATTAGGCAAAATTCTCGATATTGCAAAACGAGGATTTCATGATGTAATAATTGATGTAATTAAACGAAAAAGACAATATGTTGGTGAGGAAACTGAAGAATCTGTACATGCTTTTTTGCCAGTACTTCATGTGTATTTGCAGGATGAAGAAAAGCTGAAAACCCAAGGGATTCGATTGGAGGCAATCAAAGAATTGATTACAGCCATAGAAGCCAAAGATGAAGACATTTATGAAGCAGAAACTGAAGAAGCCATAATGGTAGAAACTTCTCAATCTAAAGTGCAGCCCATGCATAAGAAAGAGACTCTTCTTCACAACATGCAAGAAGAAAGTGAAACTCACTTCATTCCAAGTAGTCACTATTCCCAATACCCATTGGGCAAGGGCGACTACTGAAACTATTGTCGAAATCGGTGAGAAAGAAACTCCATGCATTGCCCTTATAGACCATGGTTCAGAAATTAATGTTATGTCAAAAAGTCTCTATGAGAATGGTGGATGGTCCATTGATGTGGACCCAGGATGGCGCATGAAGGCAGCCAATAACTCTTCTGGCGATCTTTATGCAGCATGTCCTTATGTACAAGTTACTATTGGTAATGTAAAAGATGAATTTCATTTCTTTGTTCAAGATTCTTGCAGTTATCCAATCATTCTTGGACAACCATTTATTTCCGAGTCTCGTTTAGAGACAAAGGCTCTTGATGATGGTTCATCATATGCTCGGATAAGAAGCAAGGATAATGATAAGGTTGTTCAATTCCTAACTGTCTGTGTTAATCACCATCGAAATAGGGATCGATTGAGAGATCATCCCGTTCCTCCTAATGCCCGAGAATTTAAGGGTTTTTGGGTAGCGCTGCTATAAGTGGAGGCTATGGCAGTGCATCATGTCATAAAGAATTGCCTCCACATATGAAGGAGGCAAGGCCAAAAGCTGATTTGCAGGTTTTTTCAGCCAATGGAGTGGGCTGTTATAAACAATTTTCAACCATGAATAGGGCTGAAAGAAAGTATTTGAGTCATATGGAGCAAGAACTGAAGCAAATTGATGTTTTACCTAAAGATGAAGAGATTTCAGGACTATTTTATGGGCTGAATTATAATGATACAATGGCTGAAATTTATACAGCCGTTCATGCAGAAAATCAAGCTGAAAATCAGTCATACAGGTATGTACATTGGATATGTATGACATAATTCAAGAATTTGCAGATTATGAAGCCTCTGGACAGCCAAACAAGGATGAAGCAAGAGTAGAAACAAAATATAAAACAGTTGATAAGAAGGTCAAGCCGGTAGCTACTCCTCTACCACCTGAAAGCGAAGGATTGGCAGAAAGGGTATCCAAACAACCAAGCCTTCGTGATCCTAAAGATATTGGTCATCAATTTACAGCTGAAAGTCTACAAAAGCTGAAAATTGGTGAAGACTCTTTCCTCTTGCCGGCTGAAAAACAAATCTTCATGCAGATGTTAAAGAACCATGGTAAAGCCTTTTCATTTCAGCCGCATGAAATCAGCTGTGTGGATCCAAGCATTGTGGCACCAATGGTAATTTTTACGGTCCCACATGTGCCTTGGAATCTTAAACCAATTCCGGTTCCAAGGGCTCATTTGCCTAAGTTATTGGAACTTTTAAATGAAAATATAAAAATGCGAATATTGGAGCCATCTTCAGCTCCATATTCTAATCGATGGTTTACCGTACCTAAGAAGAATGGATCTTTACGATTCATTTAAGATTTGCAACCCGTTAATAAAGTCACTATTAGAAATGTTGGATTAGGACCAATTGTGGATGAGTTTGCTGAAGCTTTTGCAGGAAGGGCAATCTATTCCATGGGAGACTTATATTCAGGCTACGACCAATTTCAGCTTGCTTTGGAAAGCCGTGACATTACTACAATGAAGACGCCTCTTGGCCTAGTCCGCATGTGTACTCTACCTCAAGGGGCTACAAATTCAGTAGATCACATGATAAATGCCATGGATAAAGTATTGAGGGATTATATTCCTCAATTGACTCTTCCTTTTCTTGATGATGTTCCAATTAAAGGATGTGAAGTTCATGAGAAAATGAAGGACTCAATGAACTTGGATGTCGAAAGTTTGTTTTTGATCATATTAATGATTGTGCTCAAATCCTGTCTAAATTAGAAGAAGTCCATCTTACTCTTTCAGGAGCTAAATCTATTTTTGGAGTTGAAGAAGTTCTTGTGGTCTGTGTGGTCCATGGCCGGAAGCCTTCTCCATCTAAAATAAATGCAATCGGCAAAATGCAAGAAGAATGTACAAATGTTTCAGAAGTGAGAAGATTTCTTGGTGCATGTGTCTTCTACCTTATTTGGATACCACATTTTGCTCATGTTGCTGAAAGTCTTTATCAGCTTCTAAGAAAGGGCCAAAGGTTTCTATGGACAAAAGAACACACCCAGGCTATTCGGAAACTCAAGAAAATGCTGACTTCAGCTTCTACTTTAAAGAGAGCTAACTACTCTAATGGACAGCCCATTATACTCACAGTGGACACAAGTCCTATTGGAATAGGATGGGCAGTTGGTCAAGACGACCTTGAAGGCAACAGATATGTGATCCGCTTTGGAGCAAAGGTTCTTAATGAACGACAAAGAAGGTATGCTCAAATTAAACGAGAGCTTTGGGGAGTAGTAACTGCATTAAAATGTGACAGGGAGTACTTCATGGGCGCACATATTATAGTTGAGACAGATTGCCTTCCACTCTTGGGCATGATAGCCAACTGTTCCACTCCTGACATAGCCATGCTAAGATGGATAGCCTATATTAAATCCTTAAATCTTGATTTGAAACATATTGCATGTAGAGATAATCCAGTTGCTGACATGCTTTCACGTGCCAGATAAATGGATGAAGAAGAAACGATGGATGAAGAAGAATCAGAGTTTATAAATGAAGCTGTTAATGCAGGTACAACAAAAATTACTGTTAAAACAACTTTTACATCAGCAAGGAAGGATGAATCAACCAAAGAAGGACAATGGATAGCTATTAAACAGCATATTCCATGTTTTGTTATGGTTTGTTCACACTTTAAAGAAGAATATTATGCAGATGATTGGCTAAAAATTGGCCAATTTTTGAGCACTATGACAAAGAAGGAAGAATGGACTCATGAAGAGTTCAAGAGAATTAAGAGAAAAGCCTATGGTTTTTTTCTTAAAGATGGCTACCTTTAGAGGCATGCAAAGAAGAAAGGAAGGGCACCTATTCGTGTCTTAGGTGACAAAAAGACACAAAAACAGGTCATGCAAGAATTCCATGAAAGCCTATTGGCTGGTCATAGAGGCATATGGGGTACTTTTGCCAAAATAAAAGAGAAATTTTGGTGGCAAAACATGTATAAAGACATTGAGCATTTTGTTGAGTCTTGTCATGCTTGTCAAATGTATTCTATGGTAAAGCATAGAGATGGGCTTCAGCCTACCTATCCTTTATCCATTCACTATATATGGGTTATTGATTTAGTAACTATGCCTACAGGAATTTGGAACATGAGATATCTAGTACTTGCTAGAGAAGATCTCACAAATCAAGTGGAAGGAAAGGCCTTGACAACAAAATCCACTCATGCTGTTTGTAGATTTTTACTTGAAGAAGTATTTTGCATGTATGGATGTGTTGCTAAAGTAACTGCTGATAGAGGAGAATTGGATGCCGATGAAGCTCGTCACTTCTTTGCTCAATTGGGAATTAAGCTATCTCTTACTTCAGCCTACAATCCTGAAGGCAATGGTAAGAGTGAAAGAGGTCATCAACCAATTCTTAAAGCTTTAGCAAAATCATGCAAAGGAAAGCTGAGGGAATGGCCTAAAATGCTACCATTCGCATTATGGGTTGATAGAACAACCCATAGTGCAGTAACAGGATATATGCCAGCTGAACTCATGTATGGACAGCCACCTATTATGCCTATTGAGGAATCCATTGTCACATGGAGTATCTTGCCTTGGGATGAAGGCATGAACAGGGAAGAATTGCTGTCTTTACGCATAAGGCAACTTGAAAGAAGGCCAAAAGATGTCAAAATAGCCATTGAAAGGCTAAAAACACCAAGATTAAAGAATAAGAAAAGGTTTGATAAGCACCATCGACTCCGTTCAAGAGCTATTCAAGAGAATGATTGGGTTCTTGTTTATGATAGAAGCCTGGATAATCAATATAGTGCTCACAGGAAGTTAGCCAAGCGATGGTTTGGACCATATGTTGTAAAAGTAGTACATAATAATGCTACTTACTCTTTGGCTGAAATGGATGGGACCATAATAAAGACTCCAATAGCTGGGAAACGAATCAAACTCTTCAAATGAAGAGAATCTTCAACTTATGAACTTGATGACTTTGATACAAGCCCATTACTTGAAGATATGCAGGAAGAAAAAGACTTAGGGAATGAAGATGAAGAAGAAGACCCTCCTTGACTTGTAATCTTATGAAATGGCACATGCCGGAGGATGTGCAGGTTAGGAGGGGGTGAATGTCAAAGAGTTTACTGTTTATGATATGAATCATGGGATTCTTATGAACACAAGAAGAGTTTCACTAGAAGTTATATGAGATATTTGCATACAAAATTCAGGCATTGTTATCCAATATCTACCTTAGTTATACAAGTTCTTTTGTATTTAGCATATAATTTGCAGTTATACCATGTACGTTTATGAAAAATAAGTCTATGGGAACCTATAACTTGGACATCTGGAAGTAATTGATAGTCTGCTAGATAAATCACATTAATTCAGGTACAAAAATATGGACAAAACCCAAAAATGTTGCCAAAAACTGACAAAAGTCCACTAGGTCCACAAGGGACCAAAAGTAATTGACTTAGGTGACCAGCAAGTGACCTAGGCTGGTCAAAAAGTGACCAGGAATAGAGCAGAGAGCAGCCCGCGTTTTTCAGTGCAAAATGCGGGCTGCACTGTCTGAGGGAGACTGGAAGAAAGCTGGAGCTGAGATGCATGAAATGGAGCATGCAAACTGAAGATTAACAGGCCCAACTACTGAAGATGTAAACATGGTGAGAGCTCCACTTCTCTGCCTCTTTGGTCTGACGAAAATACATGCTAAAACTGTCTATAAAAGAGGGAAAATCTGAGAGAAGAGTATTCAACCTGCTCTTATGCACGACTTCTCTCATCTTCTCTACCTTATTCTTGGTCCAATGAAGCCCGACTTGTGCCCAAGTACTTGAGTGACTTTGGGGCAAGCAAAGGGTGAGGATATTGAAGACTTATGGACTATTATGGGCTGTAATAACCAGTCATAAACAGGGTAGCCCACTGTTATGATTTATTTTTATGAGCAAACATGGGTTTTTTATGGTTGTAATAGAGGAAAAAGACCTCTTTTCTTCAGGACATTGTTCTTAGATAATTAAGTGTGCTTCTTCTTGAGTTTATGCACTCAATTTGAACTTGATTATGGGCTGGAATTTTCTGTTTTAAAATAGGGCTGAAGCTAAACTTTTTCTTTTTCAATCCATTTCATGCATCTTTGGCCCAAATCTTGGATGCATTTGATTCTAGCATCAATATACTTGTTCCAAAGGATTGAAATCCATCTTTGTACATGAAATAAATGCCATTAGAGCTTGCATTTGACATTCATAAATGAATTGGAAATCTGAAAATTTCCTTTATGAAATGATGTATGTATCCTAAAGCATTTGAAGTATTCAAGTTAGTCTTAATCCTTCTGTTCAAGTATGCTAAGGTCAAAGTGAGAAGGCTTGTAATCCCCTTTCGTACCTAAATCATTTCTAAACCCCGAATCTTATTAAAACCCAATCCATTTTTCATTTCTGAATCTTGAATCCTAAACTCTTCTTCTGCACTAAAAGCCCCGGTGGTAGACCTTCAACTCTTAACGCAACGACACTGTGTCAATGCTCTCATCGATGAAGGAGCTGATTTTAATATCTTAACCTATGAAGCATGGACTCAACTAGGCCAACCAGAGCTCACACTGACTAATGCAACTCTTAGTCCTTACGGGGGACACTCCCAAGCACTTATGGGAAAGTGCAAAATCCTTGTAGATATTGAAACAGAAAGCTTGCCTATCCTATTCCATGTTCCTCCAAGTAGTGCTAATTGCGAAAAGGAAACCCTCCTGGGAATACCCTTCAAAAGGGCGACCAAGTGTGAGGCCGATTATGTAGCATAAAGAATACACTTGACACTACCAGGTGTGAGGATAATTGCAACCTTTAGCAAGGATGACCTCATTAAACCTCGAGGGAAGGACCTGACATGCCAGGCAAGTCTAGTGATGAGAGCAAGGACTTGTTGAAAGAGTTAATAGAAGTGCAAGTTGAACAGAGAGAACAAGTGAGAAAGGCTAGGCTTGAAACAAGAAGGTCAAGAGGCAATGCCAAGGACAAGCTTTGGACTTAAAAATATCGTAGAAGACCACAAGAAAAACCCAAGCCTTGTACATGAGGGCATTGATGGAGAGCTAGCACAATGCCAAGATGGATATCCAAAGTGTTGCTACATGCTCAAGGGCATAACGTAGGTAACTGACAGATTTGGGTGCCAAAACCCCCTAATAAACCACCTCTGACAGCTGAAGTCCAAGACGTATCAAGAGCGAAGAAGCACAAGAGAAAGTCTAAATGACAAAACAAGTCCCTTGTCAAAAACATTGGAGTGGTCGAGTCCCTCATGATTGAAACCAAGAAACCAAATGGGACTATTCGAAAGGTAGATCCTCAGCATAGCATGCTTAACAACTGGACATCAGATGTAACTGTTGAGTGTGCACAAAGACCATTAGTGCCTAAGGAGCCTTTCACTTTCCAAGAGGATCATGAGCATCACAAGCACAACGCTACTCATGATAAGGCCAATTTCTCAACAAAGCAAATGGTAGAATCATCTAACAGCCACGAGCAAATCTTCCAGCCAAGGTCAAACTACTTAGGAGTCCCAAGTCTCCTACCCCCTCTTTCCCTAAATGGACACAAGAAGCACAACAGCAGTCAATCAAGTGCAACTGCTCAATCCCAATCTCAATCTAAGCTTCCAAATGTCCAAGATGTGGGACATGACACCACCCAGAGCTCTCGGCCCAAGGATATGCATGTGCAATCTAATGTGACTAGATCAACTAAGGCTCGATCTACACAAGTGAATGCTCAAAGGGCAGCAAAGACACGACCACTTCCAATCGGCCTAGGGACTTGACACCGCAATCCACCAATAGTAGCCAGTCCACTGAACTAGATGCTACTACTTCCAATTAAGGATCAAAATAGTCACAGCCCTTGGCCGTGACGGTGCCCCTTGCGGAATGTGTCCTTAGCAGTTCACCTATGGAGGAGGTGTCGCAACCAACATCCTTGACAGCTCTAGGACTTCCAAAGCACCTAAAGCCTAGGCTTGGGGAGCAAAACAGAAGAGAATTGGCTAAAGAGCTAGACTCTCCAAAAAGAGAGGTAGTTGTACCCTCACAACCTAGCAAGGCTATCTAGGAGGCCATAGCCATGTCCCATAAGGACACACTAGAGAAAGAGAATGTTGAGACCCAACCAAACACATCAACGATTGACCTAGTTCAAGGTCCTGAGCCCTTAAAGGAGACACCACAATTGCCTAGGAAAAAGAGGACAAAACAACGGAAACAAGAATAGTTGCAAGTGGTTGTAGACCCCAAGAAGATTGAGATCAAGAGTGCTGAAGAGCTAAGGAATAAAGCATCGAGTCCTCCCATGAATGAGCCCGTTGCCATCTCTTCTAATAGCAGTGAAACCTCAGACACATCCGTGTGCTCTGGAAAATCAAAGCAACCATTACCATCAACATTTGCTTGCAACACTCAATCCACCGACAATGCATTGACCAATCAAGAGTGGATACAATACTATCACAACAGGGTGAGAGGACTATACCGATCACATCCAAGGAGAACCATGACACAATAGTAGCAAGGCCTAAGGAGAAACATGGAAATCCTGAGAGCATAAGCAATCCTAGAATTGACCAATCTTGCTCATCTAGGCCTGAGCCCCCAGCTATGCTAAAGCCTAGGGAAACTCCTAGAACCTTGCATGAGATAGCAACCAAGCAAGCCCTCACTCAACATAGAAGTGTCACAGAAGGCTTAACTGAGTTGGATGCTAAGTTCAAAGTGTTTCCACGTGTCTACGTCCTTGCAGACATGGGTGCATTTCCTAGGGAGCAGCTCGAAGAATACTTGTCATTTCCCCTATTCTGGGAAGAGCAAGAACATCTTGACGATCACTATGGTAGGCTCCTGCATGAAGGCATGTGACTCATTTCTGATGAGGAAGCCGACCAACTACACTTAACTGTGACATTCAATAATGTGCTCTACCAACCAAATTTCTTAGAGATAGAGAAACTAAAGCAATAATCAAAGAGTCGAAGTCAATTTGAAAAACGTTGGTTTGAAAACTGCATTACAATGGTCAAACTAGGAGCCTAGATTATGATAGTCACAAAGAAAAAATTAGCCAAATGGTGGTCTCAAAGAGACCCAACCTATGTGGCGCCAACTTCCTTCCGAGTGCTAACTTCCATTCGGGGTACGGACTTAGCTGGAACTAGCCAAGAGAACTCTCTGGCTGATAAGGTTCTCACTGAGGAAGAGTTACATGTTGCCAATAGACTCGAACAAGGTACCATGATACTCGATGTTACAAAATATCTATTGTTATTGAGTAAGCTACCACGAGTACTGGATGCATGTGCCACACTCCAGTACAATCCTAAGTTCTACAATTGGTTCTTATCCTCACGAAGTGACATGGATTCGTAAATATGTACATAAACAAAGAATGAGTTTTGTGACCCTGTATAGATAATATCAACACACACAAGCAATGATAGTCAAGCGCATGAAGAAGAGTTTGGGTCTGACAGGCTGAGCTCCTCAGGTCCTCATCTCACCACCCGTCTAGAAGTTGCATAACCATTCCCGCCTCCAAGTGGAGAGCATGCAACCCTCATTACCGCCATAGGAAGCCCTAACCAACACCTCTGAGAATGTAGATGGGGCGCCATCCCCTTCTATATACCTTTTTCGTCTATCTTTCTGGGGATGAGTCCCGCTCCACTCCATCACAACCAATCCACACAACCTAGCATAAGCCAAGGTCTACTAATGGCTGGAATACGCTCCATAGTCGAAGCAGGACAAATATCATCACGAGGGCCATCCCTCTAACACAAATGCTACATGTCTCACCTCACCCCTCCTCCTCATAGGCGCTTGATAATCCATTGTTTAATCCCTTTCATGCAAATAATTCTATCATGCCTCAAAGCCTAACCTTGGTTCCCATTTTGCAAATTCCCCCACAGTAGCCATCATGGAGCACACAATATAGCTGGAATGCAAGGAAGCTCTCTGCCGTAGGAGGGAGCATAAGGCACTAGCACCTCCATCAGAATGCTACGTGCCTACTCTAAAGAGGTATGCACTAAAAAGAGGCCCCAAGACACACTGCCCAGGATGCAGGCCGAAAACTCCCCAAGCCAAGAAGACGAAGGCTCAAGGGAGTACCCGGGATGTAGCAACACCGGTCGTGCAGACCCCCACTAGACGCTCGGGCACCGGGTGCTTGAAAGAGGAGAAGGCAGCTAGAGACAAGCAAGAATTCAATGAATTGTATAAAAGCATACTTGAAACAGCTCTACGGCTAGGGACTACACCATTTGGGTCTCGGCCGATATCTTCCCCGCCCAGCCTAACAGGAGCCCACCACTGGCACAACCCCAATCGTCTGATCACCCAAATTCACCACGCCTCATACAAATAGAATAGGCCCTATGTGTATAAGCTGCTTGCCAAATGCCATTTTGTCATGACTTTTTGTCCTTAAGTGGTTAAAGGGGCAAGCTCCCCAACTATATAAACCTCCCTCACCTACTACTAATATATGTCACGTCTTTAACAAGCACCGAGGATATGCATCACAGTCAACACCATAGGATTTTGATAAAGTAATATCTTTTTGTGTCAAATCTATTCATTATGATCGATGCATGTGACTTACATATACTCTCACGAAGTGTCAAGTGGATGCAGGAAGACACAGGTCTTTGTACAAAAGTGTTCAATGCCCAAGTCACCACAAGACTACCAACCTCACAAAAAGCCATGACGAAGCCACACCGTTGAAAGCAAAAATCACCCTTGTCGATCGCCCACATCGCATGTCCCAAAGCATAATCAGTGGGGCCACTTTCTCTTCATTGATCAAACTCTACAACTGGCACTCACGGCAGCTGTTACCTCAATGATACCAACATCGCACGTTACAAAGAGGTTTTGCAAAATATCCAGTGTACCTCCCCATCTCAACAATTGTTCCTCTAGCAACGAGGTTGGGACACAATCATCACTGTAATATCCAGTTTCATAGCCTTTGAATCTCGACATTTCCCAATCCAATTGAAAGGTTGTGGCCTCAACATATTGCAATAGTTGTACTCGTGTTATTCTTTTTTTTTTAAAGTGTGTGGGAAAGAAAAGGAAAGAAGAAAAAGAAAAATTAAAAAAAAACACTCATAATCATAGCCCAACACCTAGGGGTCCTCAACTTAGGTATGCCCAATGACCTTGGTCAACTGGCTCCATCCCTAGTCCCCTAGCCCTCTACACATCCCCCACAGTTGTTCAGGGCACATCAAGGGTAGGACATGCCTAGGGAGCTTGTATCACCTATGGTTAAACCTGTCACCCTGACTCATTTGCACGATTCCTTTTTGCACTCCGCCTTAGTATCGTTGCAATCAATCGTGGTAAGCACTGCACGAATGGCCATGAAAAGTACACCGTACTCATCGAGCAAACCCAATAGCTACCAGCTAAAAGTTCAGTGTCAATGTGTTCAATTATGCTACATCGTGCCGTCACAACGCAAAGGATGTCTCATACACCTTCCTGTATACTTCTCCTTAACATGGACAACTTTGCTTCATCCACACATTGTTATGAGAAACCAGACCCGCAGTCTTCTAGCTATGTAATATCTAAGTATGCACTAGCACTCACATCATATCTACACCAAAATATATACACAGTTTGGGTCCTCAAGTGCACGACAATACTCTTAGCTTGCTTAGAGTTCAACCTGTCACCCAAACTAATCAAACTACGTCTTGTGCATGATAATAAGGCTAGCACTACCCCCAGGAAGACACCACATATGAGAGGTTTTTAATTGCAGGTATTGAAGACTCCAACGAAAGTGTCATTCACTCTTCATCGACACTCAACTCCGAATTCTTATCATGTATCATCATGCAAGCCCACCAAGAATTGTCGGTCGCAGAATCCCCAGAACATCAACACCTGTGCCAACCCATGAGTGCACCTCCCAGCCTTATCACCAACAACGTGCCCCCCAATGACCTTCATCTGCACCACCACCAAAACTCCACCACGGCAAACCATAGATATCCCTTTCACCCACGTCTTCAGTGCATGCCAAAGCCTGTTACCTACGATGGGGAGTGCCATGGGACTGGCACTCGTCTAGGAAGGGGGTAATGTTAACCCTCAAACAAACAAAGGTGAAAAATCTAGAAAATCTGAAGCAGAAGACAAGGCTAAGGCAAAAGTGAAACGGAAGGTGAAAGCGCGCCAAGAAGAATCTGGAAACACAAGAAGTGCTAAAATTTCCTAAATCAAGGAAAAAGACGCACGAGAAAAAGCACGAGTCTATACTTTTGTAAAAAACGCAAGGCGCACCATGATTCTAAGAGCGTCGGGCTCTCACCCGTCCAATTTGTAAAGGTAGATGGGTAGTAGGAATGGGCAGTAGGAAGGAAGCTAGGAAGATAGGAGGACAATGGGAAAAAGGACCTAGGCCACGACCAGCCATGTAAAAAAGGGGATAAGGGGATGACCGCCCAAAAGGGATTTAGGGTTTTGTATATAAAGTTGAAAAGTGAATGAGAAGCTCATTCTTGTGTGTGGCCAAAAGTAGCCCTCCTCTTCTTCTTCTTCTCCTTGTTCTTGCTTGCTTGAGCTTGCGCTTGAGAGAGGGAGTGTGAGAGTGTGAGGGAGTGAGTGTGTGAGGGTGAGGGATAGAGGAGGAGAAGCTCCCCATCTTCTCCTCTCTTCTTCTCTTCTCTTCTCTTCTCTTATATTATCTTCTCTTCTCTTGCTCGCGGCAATAGAGCTTGGAGCGTGGAGCTTGAGGATGGAGCTTGCTTGAAGCTTGCACTTGGATCATGGAGCTACCAGAGTGCTCGGGAGAGGAGGTAACTTGATCGGCATGGAGGTAAGCTCACTACACCCATAGATGTGGATGGCGCATCGGCTATGTGAGAGGTGATGATGGAGAGCTTCTTCTCCAAGATCCATGCATGAGACAAGAGAAGAGAAGAGAAGAGAAGAGAAGAGAAGAAGAAGAGAGGAGATGATGGAGAGCTTCTTCTCCAAGATCCCTTGCCCTCACATACTCACTCCCTCTCTCAAGCACACACGAGCAAGTAAGGAGGAAAGAAGGAGTGAAGATGAAGAGACCACTTTTTCCACACACCAAAATAATGAGCTTCTCAGCCCTAAATCCCTTGGGCACCCATCTCCTTTTTTTACATGATCAGGCATCTTGCCAAGGTTCTCTTTTCCCATTCTCTTCTAGTTGCCTTATCCCTTCACCTATGTCGATTTAGACTTTACAATTTCCACAGGAAGGAGCTTGGCGCTCTTATAAAATGAATTACATTGCACCCTACGCTTTCCTTACTAGATCCTTCTTCTGAACACCCTACTAGAATCTTTGGTACTCTCAAGGTAGCTTGAGGAAGTTGGATTAGGTTGAGAAGGGGTTGGTTCGTTATAGGCTATGAAGTACCATTTTCCAAGATTGTATCTGAGCTAGTAGATACTCCATGAAGCTGAATGCGATATGCGGCTCTGAGGAAAAGCTTCTTCACAACTACCTTAGATCTAGTCATCTTTCTTACACAGCAAGAGATTCCAAATCTCAATAAATAAGGTA
The DNA here is from genome assembly GCF_053477565.2 of Lygodium microphyllum. Taxonomy (NCBI): domain Eukaryota; kingdom Viridiplantae; phylum Streptophyta; class Polypodiopsida; order Schizaeales; family Lygodiaceae; genus Lygodium; species Lygodium microphyllum. The sequence continues at coordinate 28,494,424 of NC_141135.1, forward strand.
GAAAATGAAACTCTTTTATATAATGCATAAACTTTAAGACTCATTCACATAGACATACTCTCTCCTTCTCTCTTAAATAATGCATTGGTTTACACTCAACACATTCGTCATCTTACTATCTTAGCTCTTTTTGAACCCATTCGCTACCTTCTTGAAGGCTTGTTTCTTGCCACTTGGCATGGTTTTCTTTAGCACTTGAGGCATCATAATGCACTCTTTTAGTGAAACGAAGTGATTCAATCACACTTGTAGCTGATCCATCAACATTTTTATTTTCTCTCTTCTACAAGATTAAGCTTCATCTGCTCTACTATGATCATGTACCACCAAGATAGCAATTGGATCATTGGATTGCTGCCATTCATCCCTCCACCATGATTAATTTTTATTTGGAATGCACCAGGTCCTATCCAATGTGAATTTTTCATCCCTTGCCTGGACCAAACTCCCTTGCTTCCCTTTTCTTCAAAATATGGCCCATGCACCTCAAGGATATGGTACAAAGGTACATGTCGCACATGAGTAAAAATATATACAATGATTTAGATATTTCATACACTTTTAAAATATTGACTTAGTATACACCATGTAATGTGTCATAGAAATTTTTCTCCACACTTCCACCATATTTTCATAGAATCTATGCAGAGCATCAATAAAATCTTGCTTATCTCCATTGTCAAAACACCATCTTTCCAAGCAAGAGAACTAATTCATTGAGACTAATCTAAATCTTGGCTTTGATCGACCTTGTTTTACCTCCATTACTTTGATTAGGAATCATAGTCTACAACTTTTTCCATCCATCATAATCTTGTGGCCTACAAACTATGATATTTCCTTCCTCACTTTTGGATCCTGCCCCTTGCTTGCCTCTATTGAAATTCTCTATCTTTTGAGGCCAGACCCCAAAATCCCCAAAGCTAGGAATTACCATTTTTGTCTTTGCTATGGAAGTCATGGGGGTTTATTCATTATGAATATCAGTTCCTTTTTCAATGGACCTCTTGAGGTGCTACTCTTTGACCCATTCTACTTGAAATTAGGCATCTACAAGAGGTAATCCATCATTGCATTCAGTATTTTCTCCATGTGACGAAGTATCAAAATCTTGGGGTGTCTCTTCTTCAAGGCTTACCTCTGAAAGGTTATCGACATGATTCCTGTGAGCTTATTATGCTATGTTATAGCGCTTTTTTTCCCTTGTAACACATGATGCGCGACCCTCCATATTCTTTTTATGTGATCAACCTCAAGCACATTGCGTAGCCTCATTTTTTTATCTTTTTTGCCATTTTTTGCTACTCACTTCATAACAATAAGAAAATTACGATTCTTTAACAATCTATTTTCCTCTTGCAAGTTTTTTTCCTTGTAATGTGATATAATATTTGGCACAAACACTTAGATACACTTTTCTAAAAAGCTTAACCACATGTATTAGAGCCTTATCCATCTTGGCCATCTTTTTTGCAAAATAGTAGCATTAGAAAGATGGCATTGCTAAGACTAGCAGGGAAGACATACATTGGCTTTGTCCTACCAAAAGCAATATTATTCATGTGATTTCAAATATTGAACAAAGTGGTTCCTATGAGGGCATTCTAGATCTTCTAAGAGACCTCATTTAGATTGCCTCTAACTCGTAGCAACTTCCATGTCCATCCAATTTATGATGCAAGTTCATTTCCTTCATGGTTCTTTTAATTTGCCTTCATAGACCTTGAGTCTCATGGCAACCCCAAAAAACATGTTTGATTGTCTCTTCCTTTCTCCTGTATAGGGGGCACATGGGTGAGACATGAAAGACCATGGAAAGTTTATATTTAATAGCTAACCTATTAGCCCTGATTCTCCACAATAGAATGTTGATCTTATAAGATGGTTTTGCCTTCTAAGCCTTTTTGAGAGACCTTTTACATGTTTTAAATCCCCTCTTAGGACCTCCTTACACCAAGACTCCATTGTCCTTATAAGCCACCTTGCATTGGGTTCTCTGAAATCTTACCTTCTTTTTGTGGCAAGTAAAGGCTTGCCATGAGAATTGACCGAATACTTTAAAAGTGACTAGTTGGTCATGTAAGGGGAGATGAGCCATCCTTGCCTTTTTTTCCCCAACACCTCCTATAACCAGGCAAGTTATTTCCTGCTTAGTCCAAATTGAGTGGCATCTTGTTCATGGTTCATAAAGGTATGTGCACTCTACTCCCGGATATCATACCAACATCCTAACCCTTTGCATTGCATCTTTTAATAGAGATGAGGATTTTATCTTGCCAAAATAAAGCCATCTTCATAAGTGGGAGATGCAATCCAAATGTTTAAGGCTAGAGATAAATCATCCTTGTTAGCATCCCCACCCTTCCATGAGCCCTAAGAATAAGTATCCTGCTAATGTAGCAATGATTTGTGTGGCTATCTTGGATTGCCAAATAAAAATACATGGACCCACAACAATACATCAAACCATTTCACATTACGCCACACTTTCCCATAGATTTTAGCCATAGTGATCAAGACAAACCAAGCTTGAGACATCTCAACTCTTTAGAGCTGTGAAATAAGGAGCCTCTGAGGCTATTTGTTAAGGGTTCCATCTTGAGGCCCCCCCCTTCACTTATGGGGGAGATTACCTATTCCTAAAGAGGGGAATCCTCCCAAAAGAGATACAAGAGCTCAAACTTATGATTACTTATCTTAGATCCTAACAGGGAAGATAAATCATTGTAGATGCTAACTAGAGTAACTACTGAAAGACGGTCCACATGAACAACATTAGAATTATCATCAGCAAACACTTGAGAGTAGAGGTAGTTAGCATGAGGGAGGGGCAAGGGGGAATCATCTACACCCTTATGGCATGATCAATATAGCACGAGGGGATGTGTGACTATTGCAAAAGGAAAAGGGGTGATCAGGCATCCTTGCCTGATGCTCATGTGTAGAGTGAAGTTGCTGAGGAGTAGCCATTTATGGCAATAGTGGCCATTGCATCCAAGAATAAAGCATGCATCATAGTCCAAAAATGCTTGTTGAATATTTCCCTTTGGAGGAGCACTAAAAAATACTCCTAGTTGACTTTGTCATATGCCTTTTCAAAGTCCATGTTCAATAACAAATAGTCGTCTTTAGAGGCTAAGGCATGATCAATACCTAGTATAATGTTAAGGACAAGATTTATGATTCCTTTGTTCACTAATCTAGATATACTATTAGTGGCTCTAAAGTGATTAAGCATTCCACATAAAGCATCTACACACACACCCCAAATATCAATATAAAATTCAATAGGAAATCTGTTAGGGCCCGACTCTTTATCCTGATGAGGGGGCATAGAGGGCTTACCTACAATGGTGGATAGATGTTTCTGAAAGACTTGTGAGATTTCTTTCTCATTTGAATAATTGTTTCCTTCATCATCTTCAATCATTATTATCATCTCCTTCGACATCTTCGATCATTGTTAAAGTGAAAAGGGGGGGGGGGGGGGGGGGTTATTAAGGCTTCATCACATCATGAGAGAGAGAAGCATTGGCCATGGCAAAAGAAGTTTTCAACTCACATCATGATCTCCTCTCTCTTCAATCATGCCCCACTCTCATCTAATCAATCACTACAAGAGATGGTCATGTTCAAGCCACCAAAAAGAACTAAAGAATCTCCTTGCACATGTCAGGCTAACGACGGCAAGAGAAGTTAACTCACACCATGATCTCCTCTCTCTTCAATCATGTTCCCACTCCTGTGTGATCTATCACTAGGGGAGACATCATGTTAGAGTCATCAAAAAGGACCAAAGAATCTCCTTGCACATATGAGGCTATCCACTTCCACATATCTGCTCTTAGATGAGAATTATTAGGGACATAGACAAAAAAAAAATCTATATCTTTAGCACACACATTGACCCTAATTCCAAAAACACTTCGTATTCCATCATTACCCATGATGTATGCTTGCATCTTTTGCTTCACGAACATTAGATTTCCTCCTCTACCTCTCTCACATACGTTATTGTAACATTCATAGCCTAGGATTTCGATAGCCATCATCTCAATTGTATCACACTTGACCTCTTGTATCCCTACTAACAATGTTTAACTTACACTTGAACAATATATCCTTGAGCACACTCTACCTTTCTTTCAAGCACAGCTTGCACACATTCTAGGATAGAATTTTTACTCTGTGCACAACTCTATCCATCAAGACTTTATTGCAAGGAGCAGATAGATTTCTAAAGCCTTGTTGCCGCCTAGCAAGTTTCTTAAAAGGAACCCTCATGTTGGCCCCCTTAAATCTTACTTTTATGAACTTATCAACAGCTTGATTCCCTTGTTAGGGTTACCCAACTACCTAAGTAGTTGCTCTTCTCATATTACCCTGAGAGTGGAGTTTTGAGCTTGACATGTGCCTAAATTTGCCAAAAAATCTAGAATTTAGGGGAAAAATATTCAACATCGAAGGCGGCGGCTCCAGCTAGGATGATTTTAAGCACCAAGTGAAATACGACTTTTAAAAGGCGCCCGAGCGACACTTATCGATTTTTGATAATTTTTAAAATGGTTGTGTGGGTTGTGAGGAGTTGCCAGCTAATGCGAGATGTCAAGCCAGACGCCCAGGATTTTTCAGAGCTCGATTTGGAGCCTGGACGGGGAAATGGCCAAGAAACCGGTCAAGATGCGAAGGGGTGGACAAAACTTGGGCAAATGGGCTAGTGACCTTTGGGAGCCTAACATTTTAATGTAGCATGAAAGTTTCATGCAAGAGATGCAACAAATCGTGGGAAGAAGGAGGCGCCATCTGCGCCCAAAATTTGCGCTCCAAATGTTGATCATCAATCTCCTGCCTGTGAGCAACCTACCTAATGGACATTCGGCCTTGATTCCCTCCTGTATGCTGATCATTTCGCCGCCCTTCACTCGTCCAATGATGGCCTGGATGAAGAACTCTGATTTTAGTCTTTCTCTCTCCTCCCTCTCTCTCCCCTAAGGGGTTGTTCTTGTGTGCAAGAGGAAAATGAAGAATGGTGAAGGAAAGCTTGTCCGGATGAGACCGGATTGCTTCCGGATCAATGAAGACATGAAGATTGCTGATTTTGAAGATGTTGGACATTGAATGAGGGCTAACACGCAGTCCCGTAGCAATACCGAGATCCCGAGACATGAAGCCTAAGCGGTAATTCAATTTTTATGAAGAAAAAATGAGTTTTTATGCTACTTGGTTGATGAAATATTGTTCCCATGGGCCGATTATGCATTATGATGTTGTTTGCTATGAGTTTGATCAGTTTATGCTCTGAAAATCAGAAAATCATAAGTGATATGGCTGAAATTAATGGTAAAAAACCCGTAAAACACGCATTTAAGGGGTAAAATGGGGGTTTTTAACAAAATAAAGAGGGAATATGAGATATCACATCAACAAAACCTGAAATTTTGCTGTTAAGAAACCTTAGGGCCACAGCCCACAATCAATCTTAATTTCTAGTCATTTTTTATTGAAGAAAATAGAGGAAAAATACCAAAAAATGAAAAAACATGGGTTTTAAATGAGAAAAAATTAGGAAACGATAAGAAGAAAATTCCAAAAAATTACATAAGTGTTTGTGCAATGTATAATCAAGGTAGAGCATGAGGTTGGCCTCAGTTTACCCTCATTTCTATGTTTTTATCCGTGTTTATAACTTTCTCTATAAAGAAATACACATAAAATTACCCTTACACATATCAACGAATGCAAAACATTAAATGGTAGGGTGAGAGGGGAGTTTGAGTGTCAAAATACAATCTTAAATCTGATTTACGTGTTGCATCATGCCTTTAGGCTGTTGTTTTAAAATAAAGGAAAAGGCAGCATGAGCGTAAGGCTCGGTGTCTCTCCTCCTTTCAATACATAAACGTTAGCATGGAAATCATGGAAAGATTGGTTTCGCACGACGCACAATGCTGATTTTCTTTTGTTTGTGCACTAAACCATTCACATTTTGCACTATGCATGGTTCATGGTATCAAAGGAAAATCTCCTGGACTGCATAACAATTGTTTTCTTAGGACTTTGACCCACGATTGAGAGTGTGAGGTTATCCCTTGCCATAGGATAGAGGGTCGGTTTCCTAAGGGACTATTAAGTGAGGAAGCATGGTATATCTTCTGGAAATACGAGAAATATAAGAGAGAGAAGTTTGTGCTCGTTTGTGTTATATGTTTAGCAGCGCATCAACAGGCCAATCCCTACGATGTAGGAAAGTTGCAGTGGGGCCGTGGTGTTTTTACCGTGAGGTTGCGTCCATATGTGTGTGATCGTGGAATTGCCAATGCATATGGGTTCTCCCTGTGAGGAGTTTAAGGGAAACGTTGGACTATAAACTATAAACGCATGAATTAAGCTTTAGGGAAGTTTGTCCTTTAGCATTAGATTGACGCTCCTGGTCCGCGAGGCCGTGAGGGTGTTTATGTGTCATGAGCATGAGGTTTGGCTAGTGCTATAGCCAGTGCCGGCCCATTTCAGGTCCCATCAGTGGTGCGTCTGCCGAGAGCTACCAATAAGTGGTGGTTCTCGGATCTAGGGTTTCTAGGGACTAAAAGAAAGTTGGTTTATGTCCTCTGACAAGGACCGTCAAGCCGAAATACAAAAAGCAGAACGTGCTGAGAGGGCTAGACGGCGGTTAGAGATTGTAAGTCGTTATTCTCCTCGAAGGAGTAGCCCGGTATATGTAAGAGGCAATGGTCTTAGTAACCGAACTGCTTTACATAGTTCGTTAGGTGCAGGAGGAAGCGTAAGTTCTTCCTCTCCTCCACCAAGTCTACCCACTTCAAGTGGGGGTGTGATTCCGACAGTTCAAACTCCCATTGCTAATCCGATTGTCACCATGGCAGAACCTATTGCAATTCCTGCAAGGACGCCGGATTTACCAACTTTAGGGGTTCCCTTGCCCATTTTTAATGGGTTAGCTGAAGAGGATGCGGAATTTCTTATTTGTGAGTTCCAAAGATTGATGTTCAATTATCACATCCAAGATGAGGGACATCTTATGATGTTCTTCAATATGACGTTAAAAGGAAGGGTTGCGGTATGGCATCACAGCATAGAGTCTGGGACCATAACCACAATTGATCAATTTTATGTAGCTTTCCGAGGAGAATATACCCCTAAATGAGGTGGCCAATATTGGTTGCGTGTCTTGAATGTAACACGCCAAGACCCTCATGAGAATGTGAAAGCATACCCCAAGAAGCTGAAGGAAGTGTTTCGTAAGTTACAAACTTACATTCCCATTCCGCCGGCTGCCCAATTGCAATACTTTTTGCACGGGGTGGATTTTAATATCCAAGTACAATTGAGCAGTGTGGCCTTGGTAGATATAGACACCACTATTACGCGGGCAGAAGGAGTAGAAGCACGATTACAAATGGCCTACTCCTCTCGAATGAATATTAATACAGGTTTAGTACCTAGAGGCAACCTACCATTGATAAATGGAAGTCAAGGGATGCCTATGACTAACCCTAATGGGAGAGGAAGTATGGTTCAGAATGTACCCTTGCTTCCAGCTCCTCCCAGTGTGACTATGCCTATGGCAAGTCAGTTGGCTCCACCAAATATTGGAGGCCAAGTTTCGAATCCTAATGTTGTTCCTGTGGGTCAACAACCAATGCCAAATCAGATTGTTAGGCCAATGGAATGATGAGTCGACGATCGAGGCTATGAGTCAAGTGCTTCTAATGTCCTTGGCGAAGTTAAGGATATGATGAAGCATTATACCGATATGATTTCCGAACAATATTGGCAAATAGCTGTTGACGCCAATTTCTTGAAGAAGCAGCAGAATCTGATAGGGAGTCGACGCCCTGAAGAGGGTGGACCCTCAAGATTCATTTGGAAGTGGTGTGGTGGACAGCATTTCCCTAGAAACTATCCAAATGTTAAATGTGACATTTGTGGGAAGTCGCACCATTTAGCCGCTACCTATTGGAGTAAGATTAGTTCCCTCCAACAAGGGAGTAAACAGCTAGGCCCTGTGAATCATAGAGCGCAAGGAAATAACTTGCAGCAGAATGATGCACCAAGACAAATATTGGAGAGGGGAAAGACCACGGTAGAAGAGTTTCCACAAGGCAACGGAGTCAGCCTTATTGAGGCTATACGAGTTAATGATGCAAAAACCTCTAACTTAAGAGCCGTGAGACAAGAGGCCAAAAGGCTAAAGAGGTTGATAAAGATCATGCAAAACCGGTTGAGGAAAACCCTAAACAAGGGGATAAGGGGACGCAAGTCCAGAGCCCTAGCGTGGAAGGTGGGCCTCTAAGGCCCGTTGACAAGAAAGTTGACCCTAAAAAGGATGAGGAAGTGCTAAGAAAGAAGGCAAGAGCCAAGAAAGAAGCACCAAAACCGGTTCAAAGACCAAAAGAGAGAATGGTTTGGCGAGCAAAGAGAGCTTTGGCTAACTATCATGACTTTGATTTAGCAAGTTCTCTTTGCGAAGTTAAACCAGATGTGAACCTCTTGCAATTGATTAAATTATCTCCAGGAGTACGCAAGGAATTTAAGATCCTGTGTATTGGGTATATTGTAGAACCTTTGGGCATAGCACGAGTAGGGGAAGATTGGTTTAATCATGCTGAAAAGAATTGCCCTAGGGTTCCAGCTTATGTAGATGGAATATTGGTGGAACATGCTATTGTAGACACTGGATCCTCCGTCAATATCATGAGTTAAGAGTTGATGGAGAGGTTGGGTCTAGGTATTCAAAAAGACAGCTCCACCCTTCTTAGAATGGCTGATGATAGTCTAAGACAACCAGAAGGTTGCGTTACTAAGGTCCATGTTACGGTGGCAAGTGTAGAATGCTTCTTGGACTTTAGGGTAATCAAATTTGCAGGACGTCCTAGCTATCGAGTATTGCTGGGTAGGCCTTGGATCTTACGAACGGACTGTCAAGTCGATATACCCGCCGGTCGAGTGGTCCTAGGTAGAGGTGCTAATCGAGTAATAATTGATGCTTACCCTGAGTCTCCTCAGAGTGAGAGAGCTCTTTTATCTTCTACTAAATTAGAGACAGCAGATGATCCATCTGGTAGTGAGACATCATCTAGTGATGAATCTAAAGAGGGATCCACTACAGAGGATATCTATCAGATAACTCTAAATGAGCCGATAGAGCCGCAGGATAGGATAAAAGATGCGGATGTGATTGAGTTAGACCTTGGCACGTCGAATGATTCGTGGCCAATTAAATTAGGTTACATGCTCAGTTCAGCAGAAAGGGAGGACTATGTGTCCTTGATTCAAGAATTCTGCGGCATCTTTGCTTGGAGTTATGATGAGCTGAGAGACATTCCTCCCAGCCTAGCTGTTCATACTATTCCTGTAAAAAAAGGCAGTCGTCCTATGCGTCAAAAAGTAAGGCGTATGCCTTTTGAATTGAGGGACGGGCTGTTTGAGGAGTTACAGAAGTTACGGAAAGCTGGTTTGATCTTCCCTGTTCAACACACAGAATGGTGTTCACCAGTTGTTATCAGGAAGAAGAAAAATAACCAGATCCGATTATGTGTGGATTTTAGAGAGCTGAATAAGCAGACGGTTAAGGATTACTACACGTTGCCATTTATTGATCAGATTTTGGATCAATTAGCGGGTAGGAAAATATATTCGTTCATGGATTGCTTTGCAGGATACAACCAGATGGCAATTGCAGAAGAGGACAAGTTGAAAACAACTTTTACTATTGTCTTTGGTACTTTTGCATACCATGTGATGGCCTTTGGTTTGTGCAATGCACCTGGATCATGGCAATGAACAGCAAACAAGACCTTTGGTGACATCTCCCCAGATGAGTTGAAAGTATTTATTGATGACCTGAGGGCAGCCACTATAAGGGAAAGGATGTTGATTATTTTAAGAAAGTGCTTTGAGCGCTGCAAACAATTTTGTATCGCTCTTAACCCACGCAAGTGTGTCTTTGGAGTACCTTATGGACTATTGCTAGGCCATGTGGTAAGTTCAGTAGGGATCACAACTGACCCTGAAAAGATCAAGGTTATAGTCGCTATGAGTCCACCACGAACTCCAAAAGAGGTTCATAGCTTTCTGTCATCGATAGGGTACTATCGGAGGTTTATAAATGCCTTGGTAGAAAGAACGTTGCCATTAATGAATTTATTGTCCTTTAGCCATCTATTTGAATGGAGCGACCCTTGTAAGGTAGCTTTTGAGGATGTGAAACAGGAGCTAGTAAAAGCACCCGTTTTAAAAGCACCTAAAAGAGGCGAGGTGTTCTACATATTTTCACTAGCCACCATGCATAGTATAAGCTGCTGTTTAGCCCAAATCTAGGAGGAAAAGTGGTATCATCCAATAGCTTTTGCTAGTCGGAAATTGGGCATTTCAAAGATTAACTATACCTACATGGAGAAGTTGTGTCTTGCGATGGTCTTTGGGACTAAGAAATTCAGGCACTACATCCTTTATGAAAAGGTAGTGTTCTATACGAAGGCGGAAGAGCTTAGATTACTTATGAACAAGTTGCAACCGCCTGATTGTTTGGCAAAGTGGTTAATCACTTTGCAGGAGTTCGATTATGAGATTAAGAGCAAGCCACCGAGGTTGCAAGGTATTGTGGAATGCCTTGTAGATTTTGGGGAGCCGAAGGAGACTTTGGCTGAAGGAAGTGATATTGAAGAAATGTTTAAAATTGATACAGCTTCTATCCCATCTTGGTATGCTGCTATTATACACTATTTATCAACAGGAGAGACTGGAGCTGGTCTATCAAAGTCAAAAAAGAGGAAAATCAAACAACAGGCTTTGAAGTTTTCCTTGATCGTCACATGGACACTATATCAGCAGGGTGTTGATGATATCTATCACCGATGTGTAATGCCTAACAAGGTTCCTTTCATCTTGGAAGAGTGCCATGACTCTGCATGTGGAGGGCACTTCGCTGGATAGTTCACGGTGCAGAAAGCTTTACGAGCTGGATATTGGTGGCTGTCCATCTTCCAAGATTCGTTTGAGTATGTAAAGAGATGTGATACCTATCAAAGGCATGATAGTAGAGAGAATAGGAAACGCCCACTTATGCCTATCATGGCTATCCTTCCATTGAGAAGTGGGGCATTGATTTTGTGGGTCCTATCACCCCGTCGTCTACTACTCAGAAGAGGTACATTATAGTAGCCACTGATTATTTTACAAAATGGTCAGAAGCGCGGGCGACGAGACAGGACAATGCAAAAGAGACTGCAAGTTTCCTTTTAGAGCAGATTATCTACCGTTTCGATCCACCAAAAGAATTAGTGTCGGACCGTGGAACCCATTTTTTGAACAAAGTGATCAAAATCTTGACTGAAGCTTGGCAAATCAAGCACAATAAAACAACCCCTATAATTCGCAAGCAAATGGGCAAGTCAAAAGTCCTAATAAGCAGCTTGTGGGTATCTTGTCTAAAATAGCCTCTGAAAAGAAACGAGACTGGGACAAGAAGTTGTATGTGGCAGTATGGGTGTATAATACAACGTTCAAGAGAGCTACCGGCCATACTCCATTTAAATTGGTTTATGGGGAAGAGTGTGTGTTACCCCTAGAAATCAAGTTGCCAACCATACGGTTTGCAATTAACCACTCTTTGGGAGATGAGGATTCCCTCTTTGAACGTTTCACGACCATAGCCCACCTGGATGAGCTGAAGTTGCAGAGCTTATTACACCAGGAGGTAGCTAAATGTCGGATGAAGCAGTTGCATGACCTTAGAGCAAAGAAGTATACCTTTAAGAAAGGGCAATTAGTTCTATACTATGATGCGCGTCGGGAGTTGTTTCCAGGGAAGCTGGAACCTAAATGGGATGGCCCCTACAAGATTGTTAGACTGGGGAAAAATAGATCTACGGCTTCATTAGCTGATCTACAGGGAGTAGAGTTTAAAAATAAGGTTAATCTTAATAAGATTAAACCTTATTATTTCTAAGTATGCTAATACAAGAAAATGCTTTGCAGGTCCATGCTGGGGCTGATTTGAGACCTGCAAAAGAGCTTAAAAGCTGGTTGATGGGTCGGTTAATCCCTTATTTGGAGCACCCACATCTGGAGCAGAGATACCATCAGGGAAAACTCATCTGGTGGATCAAAGGATACAAAGTGATTGAGCAAGAAGACGGAACCTTTGTGTGGGAGATCAAAGTCTTCTGCCATCACTGCTTACGACTGTTGACAAGTATCCTTGTTGAGTTCAATGAAGAAGGTGGGATGGAACCATTAGTTCATCCTCTAAACATGCTAAACTTTGATTACCATAATTATGAATAGAGGAGTTCATGATGGCAGACTATGTAAACCCATTGTGGACGTATACATTATATTTTGACGGAGCGTCCAGGGGCCCTAATAAAAAAGGGAATGTTGGAGTAGTAATCCGAGATCCCGGACGTAGAGTTACGATGAAGTTAGCTGCTTATCTCGGGGCAGGATTCACTAACAATATGGCAGAGTATAAAGCCTTGATTATGGGACTGCATATTACCAAACAAGGTGGTATTTGTCGGTTGTTAGTAAAAGGGGATTCCCAGTTGATCCTGAATCAGCTAGATGGGACATACACATTGCGGAATCCCATTCTTTGTATGTATCATCGAACTGTGATGACCCTACTTGAGGAGTTTGAGAGAGTGTATTTTCAGCTAATTCCATGTTACTGGAATCAGTTTGCAGATTCATTGGCAAATCTTGCTTATGAATAAGACCTTTTCTTTAATTGTGGTCATAGTTTGGATATTGTTATCAATGATGAAACAAGACCCGGTCGCTTGTGGGGTATGTTATCAGAGCATGCAATATATGGCAGACAATGGTTGATATGGGTGATGCAAAGAGTAGCGGAGACCAATCTACCGTTGTTATATTGGATCCATAGGCTGATTAGGCAACATGTTATGCATACGCCTCTTGCTATATATGCAAGAGGGATGGGTCATAACCTTATGCATTTAGTTGAGCCCTATGGTTTTCCTCCTTAGAAATGAGCTTATTATTGTATATTTGTACTATTCCAGGGAAGAATGTGTAGGTGCTATTCTGTTTGATCTCGTTAGGCCAAGAGGGCCCGTTTTGCAATGTTTTGAATGCTTTATTTCATTCGGCCAAGAGGGCCAATCGCCTGTTTAGTGCAAGTACGGTTAATGGTTTCTTGTTTTAGTTCTGTGCTAGACAGGTTCGAAAGAAGAGCTTGACAGGAGCCTTTGTTGCGTGGAAGCTTCTTGTGGCCCTATCCAGGAGATATCTCTCCTTTATGAGTACTGTGGTTTTTATGCTATTTGTGTCTGTGTACTTGTAGGGGATTTTCTTTTCTTGTTGGGGACTGGCAACCAAGGCATGAAGTCCCAGGTTTAGGTTCAGTATGTCTGAGGGAGGCCTGAGTAGTTGTTGCCTCCTGTAAAGACATTTTCAGGCATCAAAAGACCTGTTTTAGAAGGGAGTCCTAGTGACCCTGTTCTGCTAGCCTGCTAGACAGCCGTTCTAGGAGTTCTTGTTAATTGTGAGGTAGTTCGAAAAGCCTGCTAGAAGAACAATAATGATGGTAGGGGAAAAGAAACCCTGAACTATCTTAAAGGCAATCAATACATACAAAGGTGTGTAAAAAGGGGTTCTAACCCCTGTAAAAATAGAAAAGAAAAGAAAGGAAAATTTATAAGCAGTTGATCATCGCCTAGCGAAGGCCTGGTAGGTTCCTAGGGAGGAGTCAGACCCGGGGCCGATGCCTTGTCTTCCTAGGGGTGGCTTCTTGCTGAAAAAGAAGAAAGTCAGGAAGGTTGGAGCGAAAATAAAAGTGAGCGTCAGAAAAGGATTAAGTGTCGCCTTGCGAGGGTTTGGTAGATTCTTGGGTACCGAGACAGGTCCTGAGGCCGATGCCCTGTTCTACTTGGGTCACTACGCTCAGCTCCCTCCTTTTTACCTGCCCGAGTATGGAAACATAAAATCCTAAAAAAAGTAGAAATGTGCTGAAAGAAAATACTTCTTGATCAGGCTATAGGAGTCCCCTCCTAGTAGGAGCCCCTGGTTGTGTTGTCCTTAGGTAGGTCGGTAGTTCAGACCATCACTTAGGGCATCCTCTTTGATAGTTTTTTTTAGTTTGGCCGTGTTGGAGCAGTTGGTTAGTGACTAGCTTCGGGACCTTCTATCAGATTATGCTAGGCCTACTCCTTGTGGATGTCATGCCTTGGTTTTGTCAGGGGGTAGGGTGAGCATTGTGTTGTGTTTAGTATGTATTTCTTTTGTATCAGCTTGATGCTTCCTTTGTTTGTTTTTGTGCAGATCTATTGTGAGATTCGACGGGCTGAGTCACCCTATCCCGTGGTCGCCAATGAGAGCGGAGTTTTGAGCTCGGGATGTGCCTAAAGTTTGCCAAAAAATTCAAAATTTAGGGGAAAAATATTCAACATTGAAGGCAGCGGCTCCAGCTAGGACGATTTTAAGCACCAAGTGAAATACGACTTTTAAAAGGCGCCCGAGCGACACTTATCGATTTTTGATAATTTTTAAAATGGTTGTGTGGGTTGTGAGGAGTTGCCAACTAATGCGAGATGTCAAGCCAGACGCCCAGGATTTTTCAGAGCTCGATTTGGAGCCTGGACGGGGAAATGGCCAAGAAACCGGTCAAGATGCGAAGGGGTGGACAAAACTTGGGCAAATGGGCTAGTGACCTTTGGGAGCCTAACATTTTAATGTAGCATGAAAGTTTCATGCAAGAGATGCAACAAATCGTGGGAAGAAGGAGGCGCCATCTGCGCCCAAAATTTGCGCTCCAAATGTTGATCATCAATCTCCTGCCTGTGAGCAACCTACCTAATGGACATTCGGCCTTGATTCCCTCCTGTATGCTGATCATTTCGCCGCCCTTCACTCGTCCAATGATGGCCTGGATGAAGAACTCTGATTTTAGTCTTTCTCTCTCCTCCCTCTCTCTCCCCTAAGGGGTTGTTCTTGTGTGCAAGAGGAAAATGAAGAATGGTGAAGGAAAGCTTGTCCGGATGAGACCGGATTGCTTCCGGATCAATGAAGACATGAAGATTGCTGATTTTGAAGATGTTGGACATTGAATGAGGGCTAACACGCAGTCCCGTAGCAATACCGAGATCCCGAGACATGAAGCCTAAGCGGTAATTCAATTTTTATGAAGAAAAAATGAGTTTTTATGCTACTTGGTTGATGAAATATTGTTCCCATGGGCTGATTATGCATTATGATGTTGTTTACTATGAGTTTGATCAGTTTATGCTCTGAAAATCTGAAAATCATAAGTGATATGGCTGAAATTAATGGTAAAAAACTCGTAAAACATGCATTTAAGGGGTAAAATGGGGGTTTTTAACAAAATAAAGGGGAAATATGAGATATCACATCAACAAAACCTGAAATTTTGCTGTCAAGAAACCTTAGGGCCACAGCCCACAATCAATCTTAATTTCTAGTCATTTTTTATTGAAGAAAATAGAGAAAAAATACCAAAAAATAAAAAAACATGGGTTTTAAATGAGAGAAAATTAGGAAACGATAAGAAGAAAATTCCAAAAAATTACATAAGTGTTTGTGCAATGTATAATGAAGGTAGAAGCACGAGGTTGGCCTTGGTTTACCCTCGTTTCTATGTTTTTTTCCGTGTTTATCGCTTTCTCTATAAAGAAATGCACATAAAATCACTCTTACACCTATCAACGAATGCAAAACATTAAATGGTAGGGTGAGAGGGGAGTTTGAGCGTCAAAATACAATCTTAAATCTGATTTACGTGTTGCATCATGCCTTTACGCCATTGTTTTAAAATTAAGGAAAAGGCAGCATGAGTGTAAGGCTTGGTGTCTCTCCTCGTTTCAATACATAAACGTTAGCATGGAAATCATGAAAAGATTGGTTTCGCACGACGCACAATGCTGATTTTCTTTTGTTTGTGCACTAAACCATTCACATTTTGCACTATGCATGGTTCATGGTATCAAAGGAAAATCTCCTGGACTGCATAACAATTGTTTTCTTAGGACTTTGACCCACGATTGAGAGTGTGAGGTTATCCCTTGCCGTAGGATAGAGGGTCGGTTTCCTAAGGGACTGTTAAGTGAGGAAGCATGGTATATCTCCCGAAAATACGAGAAATATAAGAGAGAGAAGTTTGTGCTCATTTGTGTTATATGTTTAGCAGCGCATCAAAAGGGCCAATCCCTACAATGTAGGAGAGCTGCAGTGGGGCCGCGGTGTTTTTACCGTGAGGTTGCCTCCATATGTGTGTGATCGTGGCACTGCCAATGTGTATGGGTTCTCCCTATGAGGAGTTTAAGGGAAACGTTGGACTAGAAACTATAAATGCATGAATTAAGCTTTAGGGCAGTTTGTCCTTTAGCATTAGATTGACGCTCCTGGTCCGCGAGGCCGTGAGGGTGTTTGTGTGTCATGAGCATGAGGTCCGGCTAGTGCTATAGCCAGTGCCGGCCCATTTCAGGTCCCATCATACCCCCACCTATAACCATAGAATTAGGGCCTTCAGTATCCTTAGTTCCCATGTCATTGGGAGACAATTTAACAAGCTCCTCTTGCGTGCCCATCCACCTTCTTGTCGCCCAATCCTAGACTCTACTCAAGGTATCTTAAAACTTCTCCTTTGCTGTCTTTTTGGGAGCATGCCTTAGCAAAGTATCTAACATTGTTGCATACATAATAGACATCAAAAATATTTGAAAACCTAATGTCACATATGATGTCAAGCACTCTCAAATCATGGGTCTCTAGGACATCACAATACAAGGGCACAAAGACATATCAATGGTCATTTTGGATGAAAATTGGTGGAATTGCTATCTCTACGATGCAAAAAGCATCACAAAAAGCATCGCTAGGGAAATTGTACATGTTTTTCCACATAGATTTCAACTCATTTAGCGATTCTCAATAGTGTTTTGGGAAAAAAATAAGGTTCAAAACCCAGCATTGTATTTTGAGGGAAACAAAACAAAAATGTGCAAAAGAGAGAGGGAGAGAGCTTGAAGTTTTGAGAGAGAGAGAGAGAGAGAGAGAGAGAGGGAGGGAGGGAGAGGGAGAGAGGGAGAGAGAAACCAATCAACCACCACTGTTGCCACTATTGCCATTCGCAAGGCAAAAGAAGAGGAGCATGAAGGAGAAAAGGGAGGGAAGCCATGAAAGGAAAGGGTTTCTTCTTTGAGCCCTTGAGATAGATGCATTGTTTCTCCTCTGTTTTTTGTGTATTTTCTTCTATTCTCTTTATCTTCTTGTTTGTGAAGAGATGCATTGAGAGAAAGGGAGAGAGATAGAGAAATAGAGAGAGGAAGGGAGGGAGAGAAAGAAAGAATAAAAGAGAGAAACAAAGGGAGGAGAGAGAAATATAGAGAGAGGGAGGGGAGGGAGGAAGGGAGGGAGGGAGGGAGAGAAAAAAGAGGGGAGAGAGGGGGAGAGAAACAAAGAGAGGGAGAAAAGAGGGTGAGTTAAAGGAGCGAGGGAGGAAGAGAGAGAAAAATAGTGAGAAAGGGAGAGAGAGAGAGAGAGAGAGAGAGAGGAGGGGAGAGGGGAGAGGGGGGAGAGGGGAGAGAGAAACAAAGAGAGAGAAAAAGAGGGTGAGATAAAGGGGGGAGGGAGAGAGAAATGAAAAGAGGAGAGTGAGTGAGAGAGACAAAAGAAGGTGAGAGAAAGGAAGGGAGTGAGAGAGAAATGAAGAGAGGAGAGTGAGTGAGAGAGACAAAAGGAGATGAAGGGAGGGAGGGAGAGAGAAAAGCATAGAGAGAGGGGAGGAAGAGGGAGAGGGAGAGAAACAAAGAGAGAGAGAGAAGGGGGGAGAAGAGAGAGAGAATGAGAGAAGGGGAGAGAAAGAGAAAGTGATGGGAGGTAGAGAAACAAGAGAGAGAGAGAGAGAGAGAGGAAAGAGAAAAATAGAGAGATGGAGGGAGGAAGAGAAAGAAATAGAAACAAGGAGAGAGGGGGAGAGAGAGAGAGAGAAATAAAAATATAGAGGGGAGAGAGAAAAAATAGAGGGAGAAAATAGAGAGAGGAGAGAGAGAAAAATAGAGAGAGGAGGGAGACGGGGAGAAACAAGGAGAGAAAGAGAGGGGGGGATTACCATGGAAGACATGAGCAAGCATATTGGGGGGTGGACTATTAACATATGAGCCATTCTTATGTGGACCATGCTCGACTTTTTGGGATTCGAAGTGCTTAGGTATGTTTGCTTCCGTTCGTTGTTGGCATTGACTAGGTATAGATATTGTGACATGCCTAGTCACATTGGGTTACCATGTGTGTCCATTGTGTGGACTCTTGAAGGTTGGGAACCATGAAGAAGATGTCCTATCAAGGGCATGTTATATTCTTGCCAAAGGGCCATAAATTGAGAGTGGATTCCTTGGATGACTTCCCATATAAATGAATGCCCAAAGCTAGTATGAGTGGAAGATGGTCCAAGAAGAGTCACTTCCAAGCAGAATGCAATGGTTTTCAATTTTCTATGAGTTACCGTATTGGACCCATCTATAGATCAACCATTTGTTGGATCGCGTGCACATTTTCAAGAATGTTGGCAGTTTGCTGTGGGACCATATCACAGGAAAGAGAAACACCCTAGGGGAACGAATGGATTTGAAGAAGGTAGGGAAGATGGAGAAACTTTGGCCACAAACTGGGCTCTGATGGTTAACTACCTCATACTCCTTGGGTCTTATCTAGTAAAGAGAAGCAAAAGGTGAAACAAATTATCAAATCTATCCGTATGTCAATAGGTATGATGTGTTCTCTCAAGTACGCATTTTCTAAAGATGAGACCAACTAACAAGACTAAAATCCCATGATTGGCACAAGATATGCCAAGCCTTGGTAGTAAGACCATCTAGTACATCATTACATTCTGTCAATAAATAGTTTTTAATGCATTGAATTTCTAGCAGTTCATACTACCGATTGCAATCACATGGGGTGTCTCACATAGAAAATATATTTGACGATTTATAAGTTATCAAATTTAGTGCAATGGATCTTGCAAAAGGAGATCAAGACATCATATTCAAAGCAAAAAGACCATTTTATTTCATGTCTAGGTGCAAAGAAATGGCACTTTTAGCCATGACACACCACTTCTTTGGATGCGAGTATGGGAAAGTAGAACATTATGGAAGCTGAAAAGGACATTGACTCATGAACAACTTAAACAAGATATAGAAAAGATACAATGTACTGCTGAAATTGTAAGCTTTTTGAGATAATAGATGAATGCAAGCCTAGATGCCATGTCCATTCCAAGAAAGACCATGTGAACATGGTATTTTTGGAAGTAAAACTTGATGAGATCAATAGAACTAAATCATGGGATTGAAAACCCATTCCAAGCTTGCACTCCTTACATATTGTTTGTGGATATTTAAAGTAGCAAGAGACTAAGAATAAGAAATTTGGTATGCTTTTGTGGTGCTTGTATGCAAAGCAAGTGGAGATGATGCACAAATAGGTCATATTTGAAGCATGGACATATCATGTGCTTGAGTCTCTATTGGAAGACAATGAAAATGATGAGCCATTGTATGAAGGACACTATGGCATCCTTTTGATTCTTTGGAGATTGAAGACAACTTTGTAGTTGTTGTAGAGGAGGACAATGAGGAAGACATGGAGTTTTATTGTTGAGGTGTACATCACCAAAGGAGCATATCCCTAATGCAACGACAGACAACTGGGCAAACAAGATTGTTGCAAATATTTATGTGATCAGAGGACATTAGTACAAATAAGTGGATGGTATCTCTTTTAGGTTAATGGATCGACATGAAGAAGCTTTGATATACACACATTTAGTATATGCCATCAAGTTTCCAATGGGATTCATTTATACAAGGATGAAGTGTTACAAGATTTTTGCTCATGTACATGAAACAATTTATAATAATATGTCATATGATGTATGATTCTCATTATGAATGGCACTGATACTCATGCATGATAATGTTGAGCAACATTAGGGGGAAATATGGACTCAAAAAGGACCCTTTAGCTTAAGGTTTGATCTTTTTTTAAATCATGCAAGATTTGAGGTGGACCAATAGGAGTGGGGTGGTGTGTACATTTTATCCACTTCTCTCTACCATATTTGGCCTGCAACTCTAGTTAGGCTAAGAGCTCTTCTTGTGAAAACACATCACAAATTCCTTAAATAAAGCATAATTCAGGCTCCCTTCAATAATTTTTAAATGAAACCCACCAAACTTTTTGGTCAAAAACACTTTTTATTCATCATGAATTTTAGGCCCACTCAACTCACAAGATTAGAAAAAGTAATCATCTACTAATCCATTTTTATTAAAACCCTTTTGGAGTCCATATTTTGCCTAATGAGTGTATTCCTAATGTGCAAACAACTCCTTTCATTTTGATTAATTGGCCTCTAGTAAAACATGAATTTGCACACTAGCTCTCATTTTCATTAATTTGTGCATATAATTGTATTCATTCGACATGTTTGCTAACAGAAAGTTTATATGACACAAGCCCAAACAACCACCACACAGAAAAAAAAGTAAACAATGTTGTATGATACCAATACATATGAACAAATACATAACACAGAAAATGGGCTAAATTATATGTGAAGATCATATATTTTACAACTCTTTTCTTTCATTTCATGATATGAGTATATATGTGCAAATATATAACATAATAAAGGGGGTGACTTCTATGTACATAACAATCACTATCCAACTCTTTTTTTTCATATTTAGAATATTCTTCATGTCACCTTTGTATTATGTTGGCACTATCCTTGTCATAAGGATGTGGAAATGGGTGAGATGTTGCATACTTAAACTAATCCGGAGCCACAAGCCAATTGCACAACCATTGACACACATCCATTGTCAAGTAGTTTGCAATCTCTTTTGGTTTTGAGTCTTGAATTTGTTTCGAGGATTGTGTATACACTTACTCACTATCATCTACAAGTATTGTGTTTGAAGGAGTATTCAAGCCAGTCATCCCAAAATTTGTGAGATCTTATAAAACATTGACTTTCTTTTTTATGGTTGCTCAATCTCAAACCTTTTTTCAAGCACATAGTCCTCTTCAATGTACACCTTAATAAATCTTTCCCAATGGGTGCGGAATGCAGATTTCAACATGCTCATTGCTCTCTCTCACTTGACAACTTATGCAAGACCTCAGCATGATATTGACCATCCTGAATCCATGGATTTTTTCTCCATGTTGATGTGTTTTCCTTTCCTCAAATTTTGCAAAAAGTAAACCATTTAAATCCACTATCAAAGTATATCTAGTTTCAAAATTAGGGTTCTTGGGGTCCTCCCATGGCCAGTGCCACATGTCTTTGATACTCACAACAATGAGAGAGTCCAAAGGGTCCACAGCCTCATCTTCCATGGACTCTTTCTTGCCATGCTTGTCTCCCTATGCCATATTAGAGTTGCCACGCTCAAAAGTCACATTCTGAGACTCTACTAGGCCATCTTGAGAATCCAACACACCTGAATTTGCATGATGGCTACACTCATCTTGTGCTTTGAAAGAGCCATGGTTACAACCACCTTTATCTTTAGTAGGATGTGGTCTTTCCAAACCATGGGATGGCAAAATATCCATTCTATTATATAGCATTTGTGTCCTCATTGCCAGGATCCTACTCAATGTGCATACTTGCATTACAAATAGCAATGACATTCCGAGCATCTGACCCATGTGATGATAATGACTATGTTAACCAACACTTGACAATCATGCATCCCTTTTTTGCCATAGTCTTGCTTGCCCATCAAGCAATAAATTCTCAGTAGGCATGCCTTCATTATCACTATCTTGCACATCATCCATGGTTGGCTATGACATCTTGACAATCATGTATCCAATTTTTTTCCATGGCCATGCCCATCATGCAATACATTTTGAGTAGACATATCTTCACTATGAGTATCATGTATCCCTTTTCTGCCATGGTGCTACCCATCATGCAATGCATTTTCAATATGCATACCTTCACTACAACTATTGTGCACATCATGAATGGTGGATGTAACATCTTGACAGTGCATCTCTTTTCTTCAACGGTCCTGCCTATCATGCAATACATTTTTAGTAGGCGTGCCTTCACTATGACTATCATGCACAACATCAATGAATTGGTTGCATCATGAAACCTCATTGCCATTATCCTATGCATCATGGGTTGTGTGGTTCTCATGGTTTAAGTCTAAAACTATCTCAACATGATTGCCACCTCCATCAAAGTCAATCGTATCATTCATTGCTTCATTATTAGCATGCATAATATTACAAGTATACATAGTATTGAACATCACTTTTACAAGCATTGCCACCTATTACATGCTTTGTATGCATCCCATCCACTCTATGTGCCATAACCTAATTAGTGCACATTTCATCCTAATTTTGTTTTGCATTTATAGAGCCAGAAAGACTAAGTCGTTTCCTTGTCAATGCATGAGTCACACGAGGTAGACCTGTAGACATTGAATTCCACAACCATGAAACCAATTTTCAATTAATAAAATATCCCATACAAAAGAACAATTTGAAAATTTGGGGATTTAAAATTTGCATAAAAATACAATGTTTGAGACAAAGGAACAATCTAAAAATTCAGAGAAATGAAAAAATGGATACAACTAGGCGACCAAAATTTTCATATTAGAGAGCAATGGTCTAGGTATCTCAAAGGTTATGGCAATGCATACAAACTATAGAATAAAAAGGAGTGTTTTCATGCTACAAAATATAGGTTGACACAACAAGTGTGCACTAAGGTTTC
Organism: Lygodium microphyllum; assembly: GCF_053477565.2. NCBI lineage: Eukaryota > Viridiplantae > Streptophyta > Polypodiopsida > Schizaeales > Lygodiaceae > Lygodium > Lygodium microphyllum. Next base: position 28,517,234 of record NC_141135.1, read on the forward strand.
TAGGATTCTAAGCAGTATCACCATGTGCAAATGTGTGGGATGATATGTGCGACTTCTTCTTTCTAATGAACCTCAGGCTTTTCCTCACTTCCTTTGAATTACTACTAAAGACTATAGCCACACATCAAAATTTTCAAGTATCCAGAACTAAACAGTCAATATTAATTGTCATAATGAAAGAACAAATCACCTTTCTTGTGCTTCTTCTTACCGAACTCTATAAAGGACTTTAGAGAGTAGTCTAAATCATCATCTCCAGCGCCATCATCTTCCACTCTATCATTTTCAAAGGTCACAAATATGAACTTATCGAAGACATTTATCAGAAATCAAGAAAACCAAGGATTGGCTATGGAAGCAAGTATGCTTAAATGTTATTACCTCATGGAGTTTTTGGCCTTGATTATTGGGATATTGCAATCATTTGGAGTCTCCACATGTAAGTGAGGTTCACAATTTGATGAAAATACTTTATCACAACCATTCTTCTTGGGAGGAAAGTATGGATAACAAGAAAATAGATTGGTCAAGGTAGAAATAAAGTTAAAACAACAAAGGAGGAAATCGGGAAGCTCAAGGAGGAAAAATGGAAGAATCAAGTGGGAAAATTGAAATCCTCGCTAACATTAGTTGGCTTTAGGTTTAGGAAAAGGCATTTCAAAAGCCTTGACAATTTAGCCCTAAAGGGTGAAGGTTTCAAATGAAGAATAAACAAGATATCTTCAAGAATTTTCATTTAGTGAGGCAAATAGTACACAAAAACAAAGATGACATTATCCACTAGAAATCTTGATGAAATATGGCCTTGATGGCTTCATTGAAACGAAACCCAACTCTTTAATCTCTCTACTATGGAAAGATGTGTAGAAGGAGCTGAGCAAGGATTTTTAAAGCATAGTTGAGCCAATGGAAGTTTTGGAAGCATCTAACAACACTTCTATTAAGTAGACGACGGTATAGAGAAATTAACAAGGTGGTGGGTTGAAAAATCTTCGTCAACATCACCAAAGTGGTTCGGTTTTTCGTAGAGCATATATGATTGCAAAAGAGAGGCAAAGGCAAAACTTGGCAATCACAAGGCCCTTGGGTGGCTACAAGTAAATTGCAAATTCATTGCATTTTACAAAGGGAAGGAAAAAATATATATTGGTATTTTAGTATAATGAATTCAACAATGCATGGGTGGACTTAAAGAGTATGTAGGTCGCAATGGTACATGCTTATGCTATGACTATAGAGGATATAGAGGGTAGACTAGTATTTGTATTGAAACTAGACAAGACATAACTATTAAAATACCAAAACATGGTATGCATACGCATTGCACTCATGAACATGGCTCTACAATATGCAAGGGATTTGTCATCACAAGGAAAGGTTAAAAGCACTGAGAAAGCATTTAATGCAAAAACGATCTATGGTGGATAGGCGTAGCTTTCGTGCCCAACAAGATCCATGAGGCCCTCAAATGGCTTTTCAATCACACAGATATCCCATGCATCGTAGAGTCATAAGAAAAAGGGGAGCTACTTGAGGTAGAAGGCATTGGCTCATTTGAAGTAGAATGGCATTTAAGCACTGACTTGAAAGCCTTAAAATGCAAGTTTGGGATTTTTGGTGAAGTGATAACACCACATCCATGCTTGTATTGTATGGATGGAATGACCTCCTTAGATTTCTTTGACACAAGAAGAATAGGTATTGCCCCATCAAGGGACAAGAAAAATAGTACAGCTAGGGCTTTGAACAGTGTAGGAAGGAGGTTACAAAGTAGTGCTAATGATGAATTGCAAGATAGTAATTGGGAGGCTATCGTTCAAATTCCATTAGAAAGAGTATACATTTTATGTTGTATGTAGAGATCCAAATTTTTGATAATCCATTAAGGTTACATTTAGACAATGCCTACTCTATCAAGCCTACATCACTTTTAGATCACATTTTCTTGGAGAGCATTCACTCCTTATAACATTCTATAAATATGTTTAAGGATATTTTGTACATATGACTTAGAGATCAATCGAAGAGCTATCTTCTTTTGCTACTCTTTGCTTCCCCATATTCGATGACTTTCTTGTTCTCTAGGAAAAATACACTACTTTTGTTATGTAGGAGATATTTTCACCTTCTATAACCTTGCAAAGGGGGTTTCTCAAGGGATTGGCAACAAGGGTAGAAGCACTTTAATATAGGAAGTATCCACTCCTTGAGTCTTTGTATCCTTGAGCATAGCCAAAAAACCTAATTGCAATATTTTTTTTCAATCAGTATAATTTTATCTCTATTTGCAGATAAACCATGAAACACAATCACAAGCCAAACTAAAAAGAAAAACACTTATTTTAATGCTTAGTGGTATACAAAGGCAATTTGGGCCATTTCCTCCCATGGTCTGCAACCTTTTCACCTAAAGATATGTTCCTTTGTGGATATCCCGTATGGATTTCCTTCCCAAATCTCCATGCAATCTCTAAGAATGAGGTTAGAACCATTGTCTCAGCTTTTAGGAAAGTCCTTTATGTTCCTCCCCTACCAAACAATCAATCCAAAAGGAGAGCACCAGAGGATGCATCCTATGGGATCATAGGGTTGAATCCCCTGATACTACAAGATATGAGCCATACAACAATGTTTAAAGAAATGAAATTATCAATTTAAAAATTTCCCTTATCGCTAAAATCGTCGGTATATATGCCTATATAAAATCGATTGCAATATACATCGCTAGCAATGCAATTAGTGACACATATTGCAATACGAGCATTCATTTACAATCCTAATAGCAATGTGTACAAGTTTATTTGCGAATGTTAATAATGATGGTTACAGATATTTGTTCCATAAATCATTTATATACAATTGTTGTCGAAACACATGCATTGTGAGATGGTAGAAGAAAAAATTTCTTTGCTTTAGTTTTCAAATAAGCACAACATCGACAAATGACATCTCATAAAACTAAATGGATTGATAGGGAGTTGAATCCAAAAAATAGACAAATGTATGGACTATAGAGCCAAAAGAAAGAGCCTATATAGACTATAGAAAGAGCATGTATGGACTATAGGGAAAAAAAGTAAGGGATGCATGCTCCACGAATCCAAGTGACTGCTACAAGTCCTCATCTAAGAGCTTGTCTCGATACAATGGAGTGTCAACTCGACTCTATAATATAAAACAACCAAAGATTAATCTACATAACATAATGCATCACAAAGAAGCTAGAAATTAAAACTAGGAAAGAGGCATGACTTATCAAACCATCGCATGTAAACAATCTATCGATAAGAAAAGTGAGACCATACTTCTCTGTATAACGAATCTCCAAACCTATGGAATCCCATTGGCAATATGTATTTCTCAAATTCTTTGTGATTCTTTTGTTCTTCCAAAAGTATCATTGTAAGAAATAAGATTATTAGTACAAGTACTACACCAAATAAGAAAGTGAACATAACTAAAAGAAAACTTATTAAATCCTTCAAAAATAAGTTCTATGTCTGCCACTGCTAAGATAATGCACAACCCCTACCTCTAGCCATGCCCTTGTTGCCTCACACTATTATTGACATTATCCTAAAGAATCTACAGTCTCATCCCTAGGTATCTACCAATCCTCTACATCCAACCACTCAGGCTTTGGAGAGCCACTCTCTACTACCTTATGTGCATTTGATTGTCTATGTAATATATGTACATGCATACAATCCATCATCCATCTAGTAGAGAATTGATCAGCATACTCCTCATGCAAGGATGCAATCACATACTCCTTGGTTCTCTCTGATATAATTTTCTAGTGGTTTAGAATATTATGCCTAAATATTTGTTGGCACAACTCTCTCATGCATGCCATCACTCTTCTCCCCTCAACATTCATGATCACGACATAGATTTTCTTATTCATTAAGTATATATACCTTAGTGTGGTGGTTCTATGATTTACTCTTCCATCTACAACCACACTTTTAGGCATAACCAAGAGATGCTTGTCCATCTGGCATACTTATAGGGGTGGTATCTCTCAGAGTAGCACGCATAGGGGTGCCATATGGATGGTTGAGTGAAACATGGAGTTAGAGAAATAGACATCCCTATAGATGTAGCAAATCTTGGAGGTTATAAGTGTCCACTCAACTAATAGGATGGAGACACTGTATTGGTGTCTCCATAACTTACACTTGAGCTACTCTCCCTAGAATCACCAGTGTGGAAGCGAGGAGTAACAACCAATCATGGTGTGACAACATCTGTATCTCCACAATACCCCTCAGAACCACCCCCCTATGGTATTGCAAAGCACATAAATAAGACCATTCAGGAATGAAGGGAGTGAGCTCAAAGTGGAAGCATGCGAGCGAAAGTAAGAACTATAGTGGAAGGAGCAAGAGTAAGTGAGAGAGAAACAAGGTGTGGAAACTCCAACAATCACAATGTGTGACCAGTCTTTCCTTTATTCAAACGTCAATGAAAAAATAAAGAATGAAGTGACGGTGATGGCCACTCACCACCTATAGTATACAGATGTGTGGTACTATTAGTGTAGTAATACACATACGGCTAGACACAATCACCTTCTTTACTCCCAACAATCTCACACTTAAAGGTGATTGTGCCCTTAGTGATGAGAAGAGAACAAGAAAAAAGTGACAAAGTACAAATATACATAAGTACACTAGGATGAGAAAAGATGTCATCTCATTCAATGCCTATCAACTTCCTAAGGAAGGCAAAATGCTCTACCAAGAGACTTTTTGTAAGCAGATCTCTAGGATTTTATTCTGTTAAGATCTTGACAAGATCAACCGACCTATCCTCAATAACCTCTCTAATGAAGTAGTAACGCACCTCAATATATTTTATCTTCGAATAGCAAACCGGATTCATGGCTCTAACTAGATAGCACTCATAGAATCCGAATGTAGTGTAGGGACCACATCAGTAATACCAAGGTCAACCAAACCGAAGGGTCTCCTTGCAAACCTCAGTGATTACAATATACTCAATCTTAGTAGTAGAGAGGGATGTGCATTTTTGCACCTTGGACATCCAAAAAATAGCACCTCCAACAAAGATGAAGATAAAACCAGATGTGGAATTTCTATTATCTACATGTCCTGCATAATCAAAGTCAGTGTACCCCACGACTCTTATATCTTGGCCACCATAACATATATACATAGCTATTGTGTCCTCAGGTACCTCACAATACCCTTGATAGCATCCCAATGTTGTTTGCCAAGTGTAGCGATATAGCATACCACAACTCCCATTGTAAATGCTAGGGCAAGACGAGTGGCTATCATGGCATATATCAAATTATCCATGGTAGATGCATAAGGGATCTTGGCGATATTAATCTTCTACTCATCAAATTAGAGACAATTGGCCTAACTAACCTTCACATGAGAAGATAGAGGACAACAAATAGACTTACCACCCTGCATGTGAAATCACTCAAGGACTTTTCAGATATACTCCTTCTGTGAGATAGGCAAAGGAGCCCCTTAGAGCAATCACACATGATGCGCATCCCAAGAATATGCAAGTCCTATCTTATTTCCTTCATCTCAAAGCTCTTCTTGAGCTAAGTTTTCAAGGTATCTAGCTCATCATGAGCTCTCTTAGCAATAAGCATATCGTCCACATAGAGTACAAAATCATAAGACTACCATCATGAGCCGTCTTTGTGTATAAATATGGATCCATAATACTACGGCTATATTCCTATGATGCGTAAAAGCATCAAACTTGTGGTACCATTCCCTAGGTGGCTACTTAAGGCTATAAAGGCTCTTTCTCAACTTACACATTAGGTATTCCGTGTCTTTTTCTTCAAAGCTCTTAGGTTGCTACATATAGATCTCATCATGCAAATCCCCATGTAAAAAAAGTATCATTCTATCCATCTAATAAAGGTTCAAATCTTTTCTTGTACCAAGTTTAGGGTCTCTACTTATGCATCTTTTCCTCATAGAAAATGACATCATGGCTATGGATAACCTTGCAAGCCCATGGAACCCATCAATGATAGCCTATCTCACCTACATCCCCATAACCAAGAAAGATGAATTTTATGGACTTAGGATCCAACTTATTGTGCTTTATTTGGGAACATGTCAAAATGCCTCACAAAATCAAAGATGCACAAATGAGCATATGATGGAGATTCTCCACTCCATACCTCCTCTACAACTTGGCAATCAATACTAGTGCAAGGGGACCTATTACTCAAGTGTATGACAGTAGTAACTACCTTAGTCCAAAAGAATTAATTAAGCTTGCATGGCTAAGCATACTATGGACTCTCTCTTGAATTGCCATGTTCATGTGTTTGGCAATACCCTTCTGGGAATAGGGGGAATCAATTTACACTTAATACCCTACTCATCACAAAATTGCTCAAAAGCTTTTGAGACATATTCACCCCCATTATCCAACCTTAGGTATTTTAGCCTCCTATACCCATACTAGTTCTCAATGAGAGCAAGCTAACGTTGAAAGGTAGATAACATATCCAATTTCTGCTTATTAATAGGGCAAGCCGAGACCTTATGTGAGTAATCATTGGTGAATGTGACATAGTACTTTGCACCACCTAGTGATTGACAGAGTGTGGGACTACATACATTTGAATGAATAAGATCCAAAGGCTCACCCATGCACTCCATGCCAAAATTCTTATGCATACTATGTGTTTGCTTGCCATACCTGAGGAGGTTAGTCATAAATATATGTATGTATCACATAGGTTCAACATAAGGGATTTTTATAATACTATTTTTAGACATTTTTTACATGTAGAAGGGTCCCATATAAAGGGGTTACTTACAAATTGAATAGAAAAGGGCTATGTTTTATTAAGAAAAAACTCACATATAAGGATATTTATAAATAGGCTTGCGCATGTGTGATATAGAGGGTATACATACAGTGAATTACCCAGGTTGCCATATAAACAATGATCACAAGATTCAAAACACTTATAGTCTAGGAGGAGAAAATACAAAAACTTGTAAGCATTTTCAATCCTTTCAAAGACATGCATCCAAGGCAACGATGCCAAAGAGATACATGTGGAACTACAGCCATAACCAAAACATGGTCAACTAACCCAGATATAAGCAAAGGATAGAGGGTACTAGACTTAGCACTACATGCAACAACAAGATTCCCGTGGGAAATCTTCCGCGAGGAATCACCAAAACAGACTATAACCCTCATCATCGAAGGTGCTAGCAGAGATAAGGCTCTTCATAAGAGTTGATACATAATGTACATCATGAAGAGTGAATATATTGTCTAAACCAAAACACATATGGACATCACTAATGCTAATTATCTCCAATGCCAAGTCCTTACCCAAATGGATAGATCTAGTCATACTACGATAGGAGTGAGGCCACTCTCTATGAGGGGTTACATGAAAAGAAGCCCTTAAATCTATCAACCAACACTGAGTATATCCTAAAAAAGCATTAATTAGCTATGAAGCATCCAAAGAAGAAGCTACCAAGATAAGATCATTAAATACATCAAGCTACACCACATCAATCTCCTCAATCTTGACACTAGACTTGCTAGGCATAATTCTCTAATCATCATTCTTATCTTGCACTTTACCCTTTCTCTTTCCTTGCACTTGTTTTTGTGTATTTTATGGCACTGTGGATGAATATGACTTGGTTTTCCACAATAATGGCAAGTAAGATTGGACTTATTGTGAGACTATCTATGTATCCTAGACTGAGACCTATTGTCATTTCCATCATGTCGGCCTCTCACAGTCAATGAATCCAACATAGAGAAGCATCCACATTCTTCAAGATGGCACTCTCACCATTATATAATTTTAATCCATCCTTAACAAGAAAGCCATACAAAAGGTATCCCATGATTCAAGTAGAGTACCAAGTAGAAATAAAGGGTGCAAAGTATCCTTAAACTCAATCTCTTGCAAAGCTAAATGGATGATGATGGAGTAAAACTCATTCAAGTGTGCAGACATAAAAGTTGCTTCCTTCATGTAAAAGTCTATCAATTGTTTCAGCCAATACATTTGAGATGCAAGACTCAACTTATTATAAAGATTCTTAATCTATGTCCAAAGCTCATACGCAGTATGATTTCTAGTTACAACATTGTAGTGAACGTACTTAGAGAGTGATAAAATGATAGTGAACTTAGAGAGTGATAAAATGATAGCGGACTTAGAGAGTGATAAAATGATATGCAGTATGATTTCTAGTTACAACATTGTAGTGAACATACTTAGAGAGTGATAAAATGATAGTGGACTTACATAGCTCATCCAATTCATCCCAATCCTCGGCTATAGTGTTTTTGAGTTTGGCATCCCCATTTTTGAGTGGTCTAACCTACCATTTCTACAGTAAAACCTATCATATCTAGGTCTTCCAATAACTATATTTGGTCCCATCTAGTTTCTCAATATTGAAGATAGCACTATCGTGAGAACCACTAGCCATAATGAGACCAAGAAAATATAAAGAAGGGCGAGACAACTATTGTAATGCCTTGTAAATCAGCCCCAAAACCACTACTAAATCAAGCAAAAAACTAGAGATACTACCAAATTAATGAGCTTTTGCAACCTATAAGTAAAATATTGTCAAATCTAGGTGGCTTTCCTCTAATCGAATGCATAAAACTAAAATGACAAACTACTATAATAAACTACAGCAATATGTCAACAACCAACTATGAGCAACCGAGAAGGCAAAAGCTAGAAACAACCAACATTGAAGACTCTCACAACTACAACGTGTCAGAAAACATACATGCAATAGGCATAGACATACACAAGGTAGGTCTCAAGGGTAAATGAAAAGAATTTCTAGATGCATAACCCACTGAGTAAGCTCAATACATAACCTAGAAGCACATAAATACCAATGACAATAGCTTGATATACATAAATACTAGGTCCAAGACAAGAGATCAAATCAGCCCACAATAGTGTACCGTGTACATGTCACAATGAGTCCCACTACTATAATAAGCTCAAGCTCAACTGCATAAACCAAATGCTCTACAATACATCTAAGGACCAATGTGGCTCACTACATAAAACTAAGTAGCTTCCACTAAATCAAATGTCAAATGCCAAATGAGCAAGCAAAGCTCAAAACATCACGTGAATGACATCCAAGTATCCAAGATCCATAGAGCATATATCCAGAAGCATTGAACCCAAGTAGTCTGTAAGATTCTGACTGTAGCATCCAAGGATAGCAATGACAACCAATGTCACAGCATCCAAGCTCCAATCTCAGCTTAGGATCATGTTATAAACATATCCATAGACATACATGATAACCAAAATGTCAATACATCCAATATGTAGCACCAAGTAGCTTCAAAGCATAATGAGCATAATCTTTATCAAACAACTGCTTGTTGTCCACTATGAATAGTAGGGATATGAATGTCAAATCTAAGTGAATGAGATCTCAATCAAATCCCAAAATTGTTCTAAGACATGTGTCAAGCATCCCCAAGTGTCAAGCAAACATTCAGGCATCAATACTAAGCCCCGGAAGAATCAAATGACAAGAGGTATATGCTTTTTCCAAATAAATGATATTCAACCCTATTATTACAACAATAAAATCTCTAAGAAAATTAAGTCAAATTTGTGCCAAATCAACCCAAAAGTATAACCATACTATCTGGGCACCAAAATAGCATCCGCAAAGCATCAAACATGCATCATGGAGTTTATTGTTTACTATCCAAACCAAAATAGTTTTGTTCTATATGAAACAAAGAATAGAAAACTACACAGAATATGTACACATGATAGTTTATCACTTTTTTCTTATTTTCTCCACACTCAAGCACATTCACCTTTAAGTGGGAGGTTGTTGGGGGTTAAAGTCTACTCATGCCTAGCCACTTACATTTACTTATACCTACTACTCGATGTTGTTGTGAGTGGTGCTAACGAAAGCGTGAAGATTTGCACCAGAGGAAGTGTGTAGGTGAGTGAGAGTGACAGTGAGAGAGTACGATATGATTTGGGTGTACCAACAATGTATTGGTACACAAAGAATAAAATGTAGTTATACTTAGGGCACATAAGGATGCATTCACATGTACAATGTAATAATACATGTGTACGATACACGGAGGTGAATAAAGGACCTTTACATCCCAAAAACCTCCCACTTAAAGGTCCAAAGTGAATCTTTAACCAACTCCCATTAGTCGTATGCAATGCTCATGCTGAGCCTTGCTTAGAATTTTAGTGAGAACATATGTAGGGTTGTCCTATGTTTTGATCTTGGTCAATGTGATTAGACCCTCTTTCAGAATCTATCTGATAAAGTGATATCGCACATATATATGCTTTGTGCGTGAATGATACATGACATTCTTAGCCAAATACACAACACTCTGGCTATCACATCCCAATAGTGGAGTACTCATAGACATGCCGAGATCCTCTACAAGTCTGCTCAACCATATAGGCTCCTTAGAAGCTTCAATAGTACCTGATATGTATTCAACTTCAGTAGTACTCAGTGCTACGATGTTCTACAACCTAGAGCACCAAGAAACGGCTCCACCAACAACTATAAAGACATACCCGCTAGTGGACCTGCGAATGTCCAAGTCACTTGCTGTTAACCCCAAGCCAAAAACAAGGAAAGATGAATGAAAAAGCAGAAAGAAGATGGAAAAGGAGCAAGGACACGTAGGCGGACTCCAAAGCTAAGCTAAGGTCAAAAGCGTAGTTTTAAATAAAAGGCGCCTCAAAAACTCCGAAAAAATTTTGTAAAAGAGCGCTAGGTTCCCTCCTGTGCCACCTGTAAAAGAATAACCGAATATAGGCCTAGGGCATAAAGCAAAAAGAGGGAATTAGAAAAAGGGACCTTGCCACAATGGCCGGTCATGTAGAAAAGGATGGGTGCCCATGGGGTTTTAGGGTTTGTATATATAAAGTTCAAAAAAGTGAATGGAAGCTCATTCTTTGGTGTGTGCCCAACAAGAGCTCTTCTATTCTCCTCTTCTTCTCCTCTCCTTGCTTGTGTGTGTGCCCTTGTGAGAGTGAGGAGGGAGTGAGAGGGAGTGAGGGATCAAGGGGGTGAAGCTCTTCATCATCTTCTCTTCCCTTTCCTTCTTTTGCGCGCATGGATATGGAGGTTGGAGCTTGGAGAAGGAGAAGGCTTGAGCGTGCTTGAGCTAGCAACTAGGATCGTGGAGCTATCCGAGTGTGGAAGGGAGGAGGCAACTCATATCGGCATCAAGGTAAGATCACTACACTCTTATGATCGAGGGCGCGTTGGCTATGTGAGAGGTAGCCATTAGAGCTTGCTTGGAACGCTTGAAACAATAAGCAGTCCATGGGTCTTGGAGGTTGAGCGAAAGCTCCCACATTTTGGTTCCATTGCTGGGACCACGGATTCAAGATTGAGTGATTGCGCCCCCCATATCAGGCATCAAAGTAAGGGATTCTCCCCTGAAATGGAGCTTGAGGTAGGTAGGAAGGTTGGCTGTTTTGATCTTCGAAACAAGTAAGTATTTTGGGTTTGTTTATTTGTTTGATGATTGAAAAATAGGGAGAAATCATGTCAGTTTGTTGCTTTCGATTCTGGTTTCATTTAGTGTAGGATAGCATTAGGAAATCGAACCGGGAAAGGGTAGGGTTTATTGTTGCAAACAGGGCAAAACACGGCATAAAACATGCAAAAAATGGCAAAAAACTAGCTTGGAATGCTTAATGTCGGCAAATGAATGATTGAGAGTGTCAAAGCCCTACCCCGAAAGGGGTTTAAGGGTCAGGAGGCCAAGGGAGAGCTCATTTGCAACCATTGCAGTGAGAGAGAGAGAGAGAGAGTGAGAGAGAGAGAGCCCCCGCGAAGATTCGATTTTATCACGCCATCGGAGAGCTCATAGCTCACCCCAGGTATGCCAATCACTTCCCTTGGTGCCTTAGCCAGGATCTGGAAGTTTATAGAGGGAATGATTGCCTAACTAGGGAGATTCGATCGAAATCGGCATTGTGCGGCATTCATCGCACCGCGTTTGGCCCATCCAAATGGCCCTTCTGGGACTCGGCCCTTGGACCCGGCCCTTGGACCCGGCCATTCGGACCTCGATCCAAAAATCCTACTTGGCCCTCAGACTCGCCCGTCCAAATCACTCAAACTCAGCCCGTCCGAATCACTCGATTCGACCCGTCCGAATCACTCAACTCGGCCCATCCAACCAAACTCTCACTCGGACCCAGGTCCACTCGGCCCAGGGCACGGTACTCGGACCCAGGTCCACTCGGCCCAAGACACGATACTCGACCCTCGGCCCAACACCTGGGTCGGCTGTCCAAGTTACTCCACTCGGCCCTCAGCCTACAAAAAACCTTTTGCACTCGGACAGCGTCCGAGTCACCCACTCGGCCCCTACAACTCGGACCAGTTCGGCTGAGTGAGTGCCCCAACTCAGTCTCAGAGATTTGACCTAACCCAACTAGAGCCCAATGATGCAACTTGTCATAAGCCTTCCTGACGCTTGAAGCCTGATTCTGGTGCACTGAGTAGACAAAATCGTAAGAGATGACCGCTTAACAATTCGAGTGGGCTGTTGTGATACCTAGAAACCCAGAAACCTAGAGGTAACCCGCCGAGCCGTAAAACCTTGATTGAGCCCACAAGAAATGGCAAGGCAACATAGCGCCCAAGGGTGCATGAGGCGCTTAGGGGCTGGTTGTTGCACTCACCTTGAATTTTCGCACTTGAAGGGCACTTGAGAAAAATTGAAAGCCTGATTGAACACATGTGCACCAGAAAGAACACCCGCACGGAGTGGAGATAACTTGAGAACTGCATTTAATAAGCCAAGGAACTCACTCAGATAAGCCACTCAAGGAACCCACAAATAGGAGAAAACCCATGGACGGAGACAAACCATCAACACACAGAGTGGGACCAAGCAAGCGGTGCAAGCCCGATATGAGCACCGCAGTCGAGCAACAGATGCTATCATCGCAAACTAGGAGAGAGGAAGCTAGCCCATAAGGCGTTGCAAGGAATAGCCACATATAATAGAGACCAGTAGGTCAAGGGCCAAAGGCAAAGCATGGAATTGTGTGAGGTACAGCGAGTGCTGAACTTAGCTGGCCGAAACCAAACAGATCACGAGAGAGCCCTAGAAGGAGACTTAATGCTGAGCGAATTTCTTATGAAACGCTTGTTAGACAACACCGCAGCAGAGCAAAGTGCTACAGTGTTAGCAACCTCGCTGCTTGCAGGGTTAGGAGCAACCCAAGGCTCTAAGAGCCAGTCTAAAATCCCGATAGTCGCAAAGCAACTCGACAAGTACCAACCCCATGATGACCCATACAGCTTTGTAGAGCAGTTCGAGCAAGTCTGCGAAGCCAACGGCCTCAGCTACTTGACTCGACATTCTCAAGAGTTCAGACTCTACTTAGGGAACAAGGGCAGGACCTGGTATACAAGTTTAGACGCTGCTGAGTGGGCAAACTTCAATAGTCTCAAGGATCTCTTCATTAAGAGATTTTTTGAGCTTGGACACTCTGATAATCTACTGGTGCGATTGATGAATGTCAAGCAGAAAGAGAAGGAGGACATTCGCGATTACATAACCCACGTAAGGAGCCTCTTCAAGAGGATCCCTACAGGTGAACGATCAACTGAGAGAGCAGTTTCGACTGTGTTCATCAGCAGAATTCAAAATGAGAAACTGTATAAGGCTTTGGCAGCCAACTCGAGCCTATAGCAAGACGCGCTAGCTAGGGTTTTTGAGGAATCTATCAGAGTTGATGACCAACTGAAAGAGAGGGGTTCCAAGAACTCCAACTCAGAAAAAACCAGTTCACGAAGTTTGGAAAGAGCACCAACCTCTGATGAGCGACCCACACCATCATCCCAAGATAAGGGGAAGGCCACCGAGACGAGCCACAACCTGGCTGATGTCAAGATGGAGATAGTCAAGCTGCAAGACCTGTGGAGATGACCAACGCGGCCACACATCCAATGTGTATACTGTGGCGGAAATCATTTGCCAACCGAGTGTCAAGACCCTCGATCGAGACCTTGCGCTAATTGCGGCAAGTTCGGTCACGACGCTATGCACTGCGGATTGCCCAAGAGACTTCCGTACTCCCAACCATATGTCCAGCCTTACCTAGCCAATAGACCGCAACCACCTTTCGGAAGGGGAGCCCCATTGGCCCTTCCTGCACCTAATGACCTGAAGCCAGCTGTCCCCAGGATGGACATAAATCCCACAGGTATACCGAGGCCGCCCGGTCCCTATGTGACCCATCCACCAAGTGACGCTCCAGTCCACTACATGGAAGAGCCAAATGAGGAGAGACTTATTTATACCGTTATGTCTCTCACAACAAAGAGGGTAACACCGTCCTCATGGACTATCGACCAGTACCAGTGATGGCGTTAGGAAGGGGACAAGGTAGAGGCCTAGGGGGGCAAATGCAGGATCCAATCATCTGTGGACCTGTGGACACCCAGGCCATGTCTCTCACAACGAAGAGGGTAACACCGTCCTCATGGACTATCGACCAGTACCAGTGATGGCGTTAGGAAGGGGACAAGGTAGAGGCCTAGGGGGGCAGATGCAGGATCCAATCATCTATTGGACCTGTGGACACCCAGGTCATGTCTCATCGCGTTGCCAAGAAAGGGAGCACCAAAACAGAGATAAGGCTGACCTAAGGTGCGTAGAGTGTGGAATCACCCACCTCTTCGTCGATTGCCCAAAGTGGAAACCGTCCAAATCCAATCAAAGTACCATCTATCCCATTGGGGCTGTTCGGCATCAAGAACCTTGATGGGGAGGCCACGCCCATCCCATTGCGGGTCATGACCCATGCCCAGACAAGCAGGCTGGCATATCTCTACCAGGGCCTAGTAACCTCGATGTAGCCTCGACGGCAAAGAAGAGCCGTAATTAAAGGAAGAGGAGACTGGAGGCTAAAATCGCACTGAAGACGGAGAGTGCTACAACTCTACCTATTGGAAAGAAGGTCGAGGATGCAGAGACGGAAACTTCAGCCCCCAAGATGGCCGAAAAGGGGTGTGCCAAGGTAGGAGAGTACCCTCGTCCGAAGAGCCAACTTGAGGCCATAGAGAAAGTGAGGGATTGGGTAAAAGAGACACAAGCACATTTGAGAGACGCTGAGCCCATCCTACAGGATGGGAGCAAGGATCTCATCAGCATGACCTTGGTAGACTTACCCCCTCAACCAAAACCAGGAAGGGCAACTGCACCCCAGACAGCACCCCTGAGGGCAAGCCTTGAGGCTGAAGGGCCACAAATTAGTCACGGCCATTGGCTAGGGCAGTTTGGCATAGGAGAAGGATGAGCAACCGACGGACTCCTCACCACACTAGTGACCACCCAGTGACATTAAGCCTAGGAGACCTGCTTAAGCAGCACCCCACCCTATGGTGAAACCTTAAGCAATGGGTCGAGGAATCATAGGAGCAGGCATTGGATCTGCAGGATCAGGATGCAGAAACACAAATACCGAGTCTAACGCTACACTCTGTGCGAAAATCCTTGCACATTAATGCTTTCTGGGAAGGTACCGAGATGCATGCAGTGTTACCAGTCCTAGCCTTAGGAGACACAACAAGGAAGGGGATCATAGACATGGGAGCCGAGGTTAGTGTGTTGAGCCATGCGGTACTACAAACCTGGGGAAATCCATCTATTGAGATCGCTCAGTTTAACGTCACATTAGCAAACGGCATGAGGGTAAGGCCATTTGGGGTACTTAAAAACTGGCCAGTAAAAATCGCAGGTGTCCAGTTCTCGGTCGACTTTATAGTCATGAAGGGGATGGACTATGATGTTCTATTAGGCTGGCCCTGGATGCACAATGCCAGAGTTATTGAAGATTGGGGTAACGGCTTGATCTTCTTAGGCAACAGGATGGAAGCTGTGAGGGTGGAGATGGACACTTGGAAAACCTCACCGGTCAACTTGGATGCCATCTCCTCGATGCTCAAGGCCGACAATCATGTCAAGAAGTCTTATGGGCCCTTGACCAAGTATATCCCATGTCCAGAAGATGAGCATGATTGAATGCATGTCCTTGCTACAATCGACTTGCCATTCTCGGATGAAGAAGTACATGAGCAAGCCATCACGATGATGGGCACGATCGACGGTATGCCCACTATACCAGTGTGCATGATGGAAGGAACCCATCTTGGGAGACCTAAGCCAGTCACCCTCCAAGTGCCAAGCAATAAGAAAGAACTCAAAGAGGCCCTGGAATACTTAACAGACAAGCTAGCTAACAACTCAGAAAGCAAACCTCACGCCTCTCCAAGACCTCTTAAGCGAATCCGAGTGGCAATGGACTAGAGTGCATGACTTGAACCTTATGTACAATTGGGTCTTGGTCCTAGAGTAGCGATAAGAGAATGTGGGAGCTTTCGCTCTACTACCAAGACCCACGGACCGCTTATTCTTTCAAGCATTTCAAGGGAGCTCTAATGGCTATCTCTCACCTAGCCGATGCATCGTCGATCCTACGAGTGTAGTGAGCTTGCCTTGATGCTCAATCGAGTACCCTCCTCTCTCTTGCACTCCGGTAGCTCCACGATTCTTGATGCTAGCTCAAGCATCCTCAAGCCTCCTCCATCTCCAAGATCCATCCTCCATAGCCGCATACGCAAGAGAAGAGAAGAGAAGAGAAGAGAAGAAAAGGGGAGGAGATGGTGAAGAGCTTCACCCTCTTGATCCCTCACTCCACACACACTCACTCCCTCACACTCTCACACTCCCTCTCTCAAGAGCACACACAAGCAAGAAGGAGAGAAGAAGAGAGGAAGAAGAAGACTCTTTTTGCCACACACCAAAGAATGAGCTTCTCATTCACTTTTCAACTTTATATACAAAGCCCTAAATCCTTCTTGGGCGGTCATCCCCTTTTTCCTCTTTTACATGGCCAGCCATAGCCTAGGCCCTTTTTCCCATTTCCCACCATTCTAATTTATCCTATTCCCAACTAATGCATACACTTTGCACAGGAGCGAGCCTGGCACTCTTTAACAAAGATTCGGGAATGCTCCCACATTTTAATAGTGCGCCCTTTTTCTCTTTTGTTGTCTCGGCCGACACCGAGGCTTTCTGAGGGTTGTGCCCGAACATTTGAATTTTTTAGGGGTTGGTTACTGATCAAGGCACCTTTTTTTGCTTTTATCCTACGCCTTTTTTGCTATTTCCATTTTTTCCATTTTCCGCTCCTCTGTGCTACGGGAAACACGGCTCCTCTATGCTGCGGGAAACACGGTAACATTACTCCCCTCCTAGCCAAGTGCCAGTCCCATGGCACGGCTGTGGAACATAATGGCTAGTTAGGTCGGCTACTAGGCGGAACAGATAAGTGGGTGACATTGCTTCCAATGTTGTTGGGCGAATGATAGGTGATGGAGTTTAAGGACAATGACCAGGAAAGATTCCGGCGTGCTTTAGGCTCCACGAAGCTACTCGGCATCTTTCACAGTGTTGTGGTGCCCCTTATGTAGCCAGTCGTCTTTCGAGTATCAGAAAGGCTTGAAGCAATAAGCAATCCCTTAGGAGGATGGTATTGGAGGGATTTATAGTGCAGAAGCCCCCCCGAACTGTTGCATTGGAAATCTGTGTCTTTGATTTGAAGATCTTTGTCTTTGAGTTGAAGGTCTTCAGCTCTGAGTTGAAGGTCTTCAGTTTTGAGTTGAAGGTCTTCAGTTTTGAGTTGAAGGTCTTCAGTTCTTGAGTTGAAGATCTTCGGGCATGTGGAGTCAATAAGCGATCCGTGGATCTTAAGGCGTCGGCATGCCTCTTTGGAAGGCAAGGTTCCAAGATCTATGCCAATGGCAGATGTATTTTGGCTTGGCTTGATCATGGTAGCCATCAATAGCAGGTGGACGGCTGGACCCCGGCACAAGCCAAAAAATTTTGGTTATTCAGAGGATGCGGTGGGTGATCCTCTGCAGGGAAGTAGCCATTTCTTGAACTTGAATATACCCTGCAAGAAAAGTTGTGCACTCCCTAAGGGGTGTGTTTTCCTCTCCATGTAGTGCGTGGTGCCCGTGGCGGTGGAACTGGGAGATGGGTCTAACCTTGGGCAAGCCCTTGGTAATGTCCCACACTTGAGGACCCAGTTCATGCTTCATTGGAGGTGCGGTGCAAGTCTTAGGGTGACAGGTCTGGAAGTCCTACCCTTGATGTGCCCTAAGCGTGAAGTGGGGAAGGGGCTAGGGAGAACCCTAGGTGCAGTGACTGTGGTGCTTCTCTCTCTTTTTCTTGTCTTTCTTTCTTTCTTTCTTTCTTTCTTTCTTTCTTTTTCTTTTTTCTTTTTTCTTTTTTTAAATAATAATAACATAAATAAACGCATAGAGGTGCATACATGGAGACATGGGATACCAGGGCATGACGAGAGTTTACTCCTCGTCATCGGAATGGCGGGTAGGAGATGGTGGAGGGCGGGGGGCCTTGTTAAGGAATCTATGACTCAACAAGTAGCCCTTGAGGTTGAGGCGAGTTTTGAGAGTGTGGTAGAAAGGAAGGGGTGGTTGCACTGGGTGAATTGGCTATCACTCATATCTTCGAGCAGAGCAACACAGAAGGATGGCAAAAGGGAAGCACGCATCATGAGTCGAGTCATGGTGCTGCTGTCTATGGCGTTGGGATCGAAGTAGAGGGGTGGGAGGTGACGTTCTTGAGGTGCGGGTTCTTGGTGGACTAGGATCCTAATTAGTCTAAGGTAATTACAAGTGGTTATAAAGGCGGGGTCAGGGCAGGAGGTGAACTCGCTAAGAAACCTATCTATAGAGCTGTACAAATCAGGGAGGGTAAAGAGAAGGGCGTCCCTATGGGAGGTGCTATTGGTGTTATAGATAATGGGAAAGTCGAACCTACCGTGGATGGACGGGACCCCTACCCTTCAAGGATACGACATGAAAGTAGGCTCGTTCCTCTCAAAAGGGAGGGTGCTACAAAATGCCATCCACGCATCTAGGTTGATGTCAAAAATGCGTCTTCTCCAGGTGGGTTGGCAAGTATAGCCTTCCACCAACCTAGGCACCTAGAGGACTTTATCCTGCCAAAAGTCGCGATCCTCGGCCCCCCAAGCAGTTGGGTGGGCCTCTCGCTCCGTTAACCACTTGGCCTTGAGCCTTGAACCCTGTTGAGATATCGAGCTCCACTCGTGGTATGCCAGGGTGACCGTTGTGCATTTATGTCACCGACTTGTTAGTTGCAGATACGGTTGGTACACCGCCCATGAATAATAGCTAGATGACAGCTATCCTTATCTACTCTAGTTTGTGGCTCAGTTAGTATGCCACCTTAGTTAGTTGAGTTTGGTTTGAGACCTATATATAGGGTTCTTCTATTTCTTTGTACTAGAGTTCTTTTGGCTTACACAACTAAGAAGAGGAAAACTGTTTTCAGCCTCCACCTGTGAGTGTATTCCCCCATTGTGCA
The DNA here is from genome assembly GCF_053477565.2 of Lygodium microphyllum. Taxonomy (NCBI): domain Eukaryota; kingdom Viridiplantae; phylum Streptophyta; class Polypodiopsida; order Schizaeales; family Lygodiaceae; genus Lygodium; species Lygodium microphyllum. Next base: position 28,536,722 of record NC_141135.1, read on the forward strand.
AGCAAGAAAGCTACAAGTGAGACTCCTTCCATCTCTCCCACAATCTTGACATGGTATTAGAGCCTTATTCGTGGTAAGGAGCTCAAGAAAGCAAACCAATTTCGCTGTGTTCTGGTAAGAGGACCAGTGTTGCTTTCATTTTTCTGTTTTGGGAGCAAGTCTCTGCAGGTAGCACAATCGGAAAGTGCAAGAGTGCATTGTCTCAGATTGAGACGTCCTTTGCGGTGTAGCAAGAGGGCAGCATATGTTGCGGGAAGGGGCTTTAGCCCTTGGTTGCTCTGTTTTTTTTATTTGAGGCCATTTCGGGGCTGTTTTGGAGGCAGAAGTTTTCTGCAAGCACTCAAAAAAAGGCCCTGTTTTTTGCTATGCGACCATTGTTCTACAGGTTGGTGAAAAGTTACCGTAGAAATTGCATTGTATGCCTATGCGCAGAGACATTGGGAGGTACAAAATCATTCTTGTTGCATGTTGATGCAAAATCGTCACTAGGAAGTGACTGTGTGGTCAAATACCACTTTCGTCAGTTTTGCAGATTTGCCCTTGTGAGGCTGAAGCTGTGTTTTTACAGTGATAGAATGGGCATTCAGCTTTGACTTTTGGGGTGGAACCTTGGGTGGCGGTGGCAGTGGGTGTCATCACGATAGGAGTGGCTGGCATGGGAGGGAAGAGGGGGAGAGTTGGCATCATCGGATCCTTCCCTTTTCCTTTTGCTGGGGGTGGGGGTGTGATTTCCGGCACACTGATGCTGGAACCAGGTGCTTGTGCTCGGTATGGACTCTCCACGCCTTCCTCGTCTCTTTTTTGCTGCTTCTCGATGGAGCGACGGGTGGCCAGCTCTAGTTCTTCCTCTTCCTTCCTTCTCAGCTCCTCCTCGGTCTTCTTTTTTCTCTCCTCCTCATCCTTGACTGACTCTCTTCGAGCCCTCTCCAGATCTTCCTTCTCTTTCTTCTTTCGCTCCTCGTCTCTTTTTCCATGCACAGCTTTAGTTCGTTGTTTCGCATGCCTCCGTGGGGTGCTCTGGGATTCTCCCTCTTCATCTGCGTCTATCTCCGTTTCATCTGACGACCTTTACTGCTCCTCTGTGTGAGGCGGGGATTGTGATGGTGATTCTTCACTTCCTTCGTCACCTCCCTTCTTGTCTTCTCCTTCTCATCCGTGCCCTAGTGCTTTGTGGATGATTGCCGTAAGGACACCTCCAAACCCTATGGTTGAGGCTTTGGAGGATAATGCCTTACGGGTTGATCGAGACGACGTGGACTCCCCTCCCACGGCTCTTCCTACTATTGCCAGGGCCTTAGCCGAAGCCTCGATGGTTTTCCTTACAAACCCATTAAGGTTCACCTCATCCAGCGCTTGTGCCGCGATGCTGTCTAGCAAAGGTACATTGATTCGACTCGTTATGCTGTTGTACCTCTGGCTTGAGAACATGGCGTGCACCATCTTTGCCTGCAGCTGAATTTCTGGCTTAGGGATGTTCGCTAGGCTAATTCCATCATTGGTATGGACCCTCACTTTGTCCATCCCCAACATGGCATAGATGTCTCTTTTCGGCTTCCTTTCCACCTTATTCGATAGCCCTAATGCCCTTTCCACTAGCTCGGGGGTCAGCTCGATCTGCACCTGTCTGGTGGCTTCATTGTCGCGCACTGTGATGGTGCCTCTATTCCTATTGAAGGTGCTCAAGAAATCCGCGCACTGGGTGTAGTCCACCCTCCGGCCCACTGCGTCCAGGTACTTTTGCAGGTGGCACTGCTCTATGATTTGGAGTACCGCCGGCTCTTCGATGGCCATGTCTTCAAGGTTGAAGATGTGGCGGAACTTTAACTGGTTGAAGGCTCGCATTTCCACCGTGAGGCTCGCATTATATTCCAGTTGAGTGGCGCGGTCCAGATCAAAGGGTCGAATCCCTACATGTGTGATGTATGTGAGGACATCTGTGAGGAAGTCACCAGAGTCAACTCGACTTGCAATGTGGAGCTCTTCCTCTGTTAAGAGGCGGTCAAGATAGGGGTGCCCCGTGATCCATGGGTCGGTCCCAAAAAGTGGTTAGCACTCTATACGAGGTAGGCGCGACGTAGGTGGGATCATACTCTGCCTTTTTGATGGCTCGACGTTGTTCGGCGTTGGTCATTATGCGACATCCGTTAACCTCCCATTGCAACCTAAGAGTGTACCAGTGCCTCAAGAAGGGTGATCCAGTATCAGCAAGGTGGGATAACCTTGCAATCTCATGGTCAGTGATAGCAGAAGTGGTTCATGGATCATGTGACGTGATGAGGCATTGCTTAATGGCTTGCTCTTGGGAGACCTCGCTAGTGGGCAACTCAGCAACAAAGCGAGAGGCCTGTGCAAAGGCGAATTCAAAAGTCTCCCAAGAGCAAGGCATACTGTGCACTTCTGTTGCAAGGGGTTCCGCTAATAGACCTAAGTCCAAGTGGTCGTAGCTGAGGGCTAGCGACACAAAGGTGGCATCGAGCCATTTGATGCAGTCCACCACATCATCTCCGGTGTCCTCCGCAAGGTCAAGGGCTAGCACTAGAAATGACTTCCGTTCATAAGAGGGCGTAAGGCCGACGGGTGGCTGAGGTTTGCTAGGACTAGAGGCTTTAACCATACATAGTTGTGGTTGGGAGTCTCCTTGGGCCTACAACCGGGCTGTTTGGAAGGTGGGTGGGTTAGGGTTAGTCACAGCAGCTGGGCTACTGCAGTCAGCTTTGCTGCAGAGAGTTGGGTTGACTTGGTCGAATGATGCCACCTGTGATGGTGGCTGTTGCTTGGGCCGATAGGTTTGTGTGAGTCTCTTGGGCCGAAGCGTAGATGTGGCATATGACTAGTGCCTTTGGTCGTAGGGGCCTTAGGGATCCATAGTGAGGCATTTCCCTCATAGTAGCCTTGTGCACGCAAGAGGGTTTTAGGGACCCACATTTGCTTAATCACGTGGCGCTCTTGGTGATTGCATCTTGGCCTCCTAGATTTAGAGTTCTGGGGCTTACGCGGATAGATGCATCGACTTCTAGGCGGTTGTTGGTGCTGTTTAGGCACCCATTGAAAGCGAGGCTGTTGGGTCCTTGTTTTGGTTGTTGCGGCCTGCGGTTTGTGGAAGTCGGGGAGCGGTGGGGGCGCACTACCCCCCTCCTTAATTTTTCCCACGGATGTTTCTATTGGTGGCCCTGCGGACGGTGATGGTGTCGCGCAGCCTTGCTGAAAGCCGTGACAATGCGCACGTTGCCGATTGCTAGGTGGATGTGCTACAACTCATAATCAACATTGCAGTGAGTCTGCTTTTTGAAGGTTCGCTAGAGCAACGACTCCATGCCTGCATCTGTAGCACTGGGCAACATGTAAAACAGCATTGGAATAGTCTCAGACTCGGATAGAAACGGTGACTCTGCACTTGCCGAGAAGTGCGTACGATTGAGCCCCATATGGGCTCAATTTGGCAATTGTGGGTTGAAGTAATGGTTTGCCAAGTTGAATCCAATGCTTGTGCATTAAGACATTGAAGTTTGCTCCCTCATCAATCAAGGTATTGAAAGCACATGTTTGCTTGGCAGTGACCGTGACACGGAGGTAAGCGGGTTCTACAGCTTCCTCATCATCATCATTGATTTCAGTGAGCGTGACTGCTCGTATTTTGACCTGCGGTTCTAGCATTGGTGGCTCATGCAAAGGATGAGAGGGAGGGAAGTACTTCTTGACACGACTGTCATTGAAGAAGCCTATTCCTTCACCGTCTAGGGTCTCGAACTAAACATTGTCGGTTGGGCTGATTGCCCGAACCTTGAAGGGTCCGAGACCTTTGAATTTCATCTTTTGCTTATGTCCTTTAACTGAGTAGAGGAGGTACGAAAGGGGAAACAACATTACATGGCTGATCACATGTCCCGTATACCCACAGGAGAAGCCGCTGGACAAGGCATCATTGACAAGTTACCTGACGCCCACTTATTCCACCTGTCCAGTGAGAGAGATCTATTTAAGGCGGATCTGACGTCATATTGGGCAGACGACATAGTCCAAGTGCTCGAGCACGGACTACCTGAGCGACCAATAGAAAAGGCATGACTTAGGCGCTTGATCCTAAAGATCCAGCCCTACCAGCTGATTTCAGGCCAACTCTATAGGTTGGGGCAAGACAGATTGCTGCGTAGGTGCATGTGTGAGCATGAGATGCACGATGTGCTCTCAGAGGCGCACAACGGCATTGCAAGAGGACACTTTAGCGGAGACACGACAACATAGAAGGTGCTGCAGTCCCAACTATGGTGGCCCACACTTTTTCGCGACGACAAGCGATTCGTCAAGCATTGTGACGAGTGCCAACAGACAAAAGTCCCGATTCGTAAGGATCAAATGGAGTTAACCCTAATTATTTCTCGCCAACCCTTCGAAAAATGGGGAATTGACTTCATAGGACCCATCAGCCCTACGGCGCAGTACCCACAAGCCAAGTACATCGTGGTGGCTACGGGTTACCTCACAAAATAGGCAGAGGCAAGAGCCATACGAAAAAACGATGCTAGGACGACTGCCAAGTTCTTGTGAGAGCAAGTGATCTCGCACTTTGGTTGCCCCATCGAACTGGTTAGCGACCAAGGCACACACTTCATCAACGAAGTGATAGCACATCTCCTCTCCACCTTTCTTATCATCCATCGCAAATCCTCGCCATACTACCCTCAGGCTAACGGCCAGGCTAAATCAACTAACAAAATTCTTATCAACATCTTGACTAAGTAGTCTCAGCCTACGAAGCGACTGGGACAACAAGTTGATGGTAGCCTTGTGGGCCTACTGCACAGCTTATAAAACAACTGTTAGCCAAACCCCCTTTAGGCTGACCTATGGGACTGAGATAATTCTACCAGTAGAATTCTTTGTCCCCAGCCTGCAAATAGCGCTTCAAGAACGATGGGAAGGGAAAGAGGCTTGGACGCAACGCCTGGTCGAGCTCGAACGCCTATCAGAGACTCGTCTTCTAGCCACCCATGCACTTATCTGCGAGAAAGCCCGACGAAAGAGCTGGTTCGACAAGCATGTCAAGCAGCGCGAGTTTGAGTGTGTCTTGATTTTTAAAAGGATGTTCTTTGAAATTAACTAGAAAGTGTTGTTGCATTAATCTGCATGTGGAAGCCCATCAAGTCTAGCTATTGCTGGATATGATCTGCATGTGGAAGCCCATCAAGTCTAGCTATTGATGGATATGATCTACATGTGGAAGCCTAGTTAAGAGGTACCCCCTTGTATGCCAAGAAGGAATTCAAAACATTGATTGAATAGGGAGGTGTGACATGTTATGCCATTGTTGTGAAAGGTTCCGTAGAGAAAGAGGACATTCTTGTTATATCAATATATGTTTCCAACATTTGCAATGAAAGGGCTGAGGTCTAGAGCTAAGGTCTAGGGATAGATGTAGAACTTGATCAAAGGCATACCATTTTAGTGGGAGATTGGAACATGACGATGTCCCCAGAAGACCAGTCGCGTACCTTCGATAGGATGATTGAGGATGAAAGGCAAGAGTGGAGTAGGTGGTGGAGATGGGAACCTCTAGCTCTAGCCATTGCCTTGCACAAGTCACATTTTTGGTAATAATTAAGAGGTCAAGGGGTAGGGTCTCTCCCTCTCTTCATACTAAATTTCTCTTTTGCAAGAGAAGATCTACTGCAATACAATCATATGAATTTGGTTACAAATTTCTAATAATAAGAAACTTGAATCCCAAGCTAACTAGGAATGCTACATGAATGAGGTCTTTCTCCAAAGGGTATAGTTAAAAAATCATGGAGAAGGTGGAAATACTTACATGCAGTAGTGAAGTTTAGAGAATGTGTTTTGAGGTGTCTTGTAAAAGTAGCTTAGGTGACTTGATTCTACAGTGTTACTGCTAGACACTGAAAAACTCATGAAGCTACAAGAGAAAGCTGAAGTAGAAGCAACTAAAACATAGTTGAGATTCAAGTGGGATATCTATGGAGAGGCTCTAAATAAATTCTACTTTGATCCATTGAAAAGCAAGCAAAAGAATGAAACATTGGTATGCGTAGAAGATGAGGGAGGTAACATCCCCATATTGGATGGAGATACTATCCACGCATTCGACAAACTCCTCTCGGGAATTGTAGGCGGTCCATTTGAGAAGGGGGTTTTAGTCCATAGTAAAATAAAAGAATCGGTGTCTATTGTGCAATGTAGGTTGCCAATTGTGAAGGCTCTTCTATTTGAGAGGCCCTTCACAGAGCTTAAGCTAGAGTTTGTGCATGTAGAAATTTACAAATTCTTTTGGGATGCGGTAGTGGCAGACCTATGTAGACTACTGTATAACTTTGAGATGAAGAGAGAGGTATCTAGTGAGATAAATAAAGGGCTAATCAAATTTATCCCTAAGTTAGTGGGCTAGTTGAAGATAAGTGATTAGGGGCCCTGTGGGAGCTCTCCCTCAACTGCCAAGACCCACAGACTACATATTGCTCAACCATTTTGAGTCGAATGCTAATGGCTACCTCTCACATAGCTATGTTGTGCACCCTAAACCCTACGAGTGTAGTGAGCTTACCTCCATGCCTGATCGAGTACCCTTCTCTCTCAAACTTTTCGATAGCTTCACGATTCAAGTTGTGAGCTTAAGCAACCTCAATCCCCCACCTTCAAGCTCATGCTCCATAGCCGCATGAGATAAGAGATGAGAAAAGGGAAGGAAGAAGAAGAAGAGAGGAGAAGATGGAGAGCTTCTCCACCACGGTCCCTCACCCTCACACACTCACTCCCTCACTCTCACACACACCCTCACTCACTCTCTCAAGCAAAGAAAGAACAAGAAGAAGAGAAGAAAAAGAGAGCTACTTTTTGCCACACACCAAGAATGAGCTTCTCTATTCACTTTTTGGCTTTTACACATGCCCTAATCCCTTCTGGGAACCCATCCCCTTTTTTACACGATTGGCCATATGGCCTAGGTCCTCTTTTCCTATTCCCTTCTATTTACATAGTCCCTTCACCTATGCATGTCTACACATTACAAATTGCACAGGAGGGAGCTTGGTGCTCTTTTACAAAAATTTAGGGGCACTTTTGCATTTTAAAATGTGCCTTTCCCCTTTTGCATTTGCCTTGAACTTTAAGGGTTTCCCTTGTACGTTTGGCCTTTTCTCCTCTTATTCCTTCCATCGGGCTATCTTTTTTCAAATATTTGATTTTTCTTGAATTTTCTTTTGCTTCCATTTTCTTTGTCATGCACTAGGATTAATGTTACTTCCCTCCTCGTCGAGTGCCAATCCCATGGCACTTATGGTTAGTTGATGAGGGCTCGAGTAGTTAAAGGGTGGCCATGTGGATTGATGATTAGCCTTGTGGGGATTTGGTGTGGAGAAGAAGAATTTCAAAATGGTGGAGGTTGTGGAGGCCAGGAGACAGGGCCTCCAAAGTCGGTGGTTGGTTGCGTGGCACATCAGATTCAACTAAAAAGGAAAAGAAGGTGCACTTCCTAGGGGGTGTGTCTACCTTACCATGAAGTGCATTGTGTTCGTGCAAGTGAAACTAGGAGTTGGGTCGACTAGCCTGGGTGTTGTCCCACACTTGAGGACCAAGTTCATGTATAGGGGAGGTGTAGTGGGTGCAGCTTAGGGAGACAGGTCTAACCATAGGCGAGTGTGACCTCCCTAAGTGCTTCCTACCCTTGATGCACCCTAAGTGTGTGAAGTAGGAGAACAAAAGGGGCTAGGGGGTTATGGCCTACCAAGGCCACGACTGAGGCCACTGGATGCACCCTAAGTGCGGTGATTGTGGCGCTCATCAAAAGTGAGATATATTTCTTATTTCCTATTTGGTTTTCTTTTCCTTTTCTCTGCTCCTTTTGTTTTTTGTGGAGGTGCACAACTAGTCTGTTAAGACTTCAAGCTCTTTCATCTTTACTATGTGTGTAACTGACACTCTGTCTCTCTGTCGTATGTCTAGCTGTATCAGCAAGTGTGGGAAATTAAATAAGTTGGTGACTTTAGGTTGTGTGTGAATGGTCTGTAGACCTTAGAGTGTTGTATTCACTTCAGTTATGTGTGATATGGAATGATGAAGGAAATGAGATGAGAGCACACTGCTTCTCTCTGTTGCTCCAACCCTTCTCTCTGTCTCTCTCGACATGGTATCAGAGCCATGGATGGGCTCTATGGTGGATAGCATTTTGGAAGAAGACTTGAAGATTGAAGGCCAAGGGTTCCTGTGAATTGCAAGCTGCCTATCATTGTTGTTTTTTCAAGGTATGTATTGATTCATATGCCTCCATTGCTTCACAAACTTGGTTAAGGCTTGTCTCGAAGTAGTTGAAGGCTCCATAGAGCATACGTAAGCCATCACAAGGGTCTTCTTCATCAACACATGTTGCAGCACACTCTTGCCAGGTCTGTGTGATTGTGCTTGCTATCAAAATGGATCTCCATGGTTGCTAATCAAGACAATAATCACTACTCAAGTGATCTACGTCTTGCATACATACTTTGGAAGATACTTTGATGACCTAACATGCCAATGCTTGACTTGGAGATGAGATATGAACTGATTTACAGGTACACAGACCTGGAACAGAGCATGAATTCCTGTAAACAGTGAATGTACAACATAAACTAACATTGGAAAGAACTTGGAGTTCTTGGACATGCTTGGAAGGTCCCATTAGAGCATAGATATGCTCAAGAAGACATATGTATTGTGTCGTATGCATTTGAGTTGTAGTTTCTTGAAGAAAATACTTAGATCTGGAAGCATATGACAGGTTGAAAACTGTCATCAAACTGTCAATAGCAAGCACTCATTGGTCCTGAAGCATTACATAACATCGGTTGGCTTTCGTCAAATGTGTGACATGGCATATGTTTGCTGAATGTCTGGAGGATTGAGATGAGCATTGAATGCTCATGAAAGCTGAAGTTTGAAGTGTTGAGATATCGAGCTCCACTCGTGATACGCCAGGGTGACCGTTGTGTATTTATGTCACCGACTTGTCAGTTGCAGACGCGGTTGGTACACCGCCCATGAATAATAGCTACATGATAGCTATCCTTATCTACTCTAGTTCGTGGCTCAGTTAGTATGCCACCTTAGTTAGTTGAGTTTTGTTTGAGACCCATATATAGGGTTCTTCTATTTCTTTGTATGAGTGTTCTTTTTTGGCTTACACAACTAAGAAGAGGAAAACTGTTTTCAGCCTCCACCTCTGTGTGTATTCCCCCATTGTGCAAGCAAGAAAGCTACAAGTGAGACTCCTTCCTTCTCTCCCACAATCTTGACATGGTATCAGAGCCTTGTTCGTGGTAAGGAGCTCAAGAAAGCAAGCCAAGCTCGCGGTGTTCTGGTAAGAGGAGTAGTGTTGCTTTCATTTTCTGTTTTGGGAGCAGATCTCTGCAGGTAGCACAGCCGGAAATTGCAAGAGTGCATTGCCTCAGGTTGAGACGCCCTTCGCGGTGAAGCAAGAGAGCAGTATATGCTGCGGGAAAGGGCTTTAGCCCTTGACGACCTTGTTTTTTTTATTTGAGGCCATTTTGGGGCCTGTTTTGGAGGCGGAAGTTTTCTGCACGCACTCAGGAAAAGGCCCGGTTTTATGCTGTGCAGCCACTGTTCTACAGGTCGGTGAAAAGTTACTGTAGAAATTGCATCGTACACTTGTGTGCAGAGACATTGGGAGTTGTAGAATCATCCTTGGTTCCTGTATATGCAAAATCGTCACTAGGAAGTGACTGTGTGGTTAAATACCACTTTCGTCAGTTTTGCAGATTTGCCCTTGTGAGGCTGAAGCTGTGTTCTCTGTAGTGACAGAATTTTTTGCAGGATTCTGTAATGGCGTCTGATTCTCTTTCACAGATTGTAACTGAAAAGCTTGACAAGAACAACTTCCAAGCATGGAAGTTTAGAATGACGAATTTCCTTATGGGAAAAGGATATTGGGAATTTGTTGCAGGAAATGAAGAAGAACCAGTTCTTCCTGATGTTCCCAATCAACAGCAAATGCAGGCATTCAAAGCATGGCATGAGAGAGCCAGGAAAGTTATGTACTGGCTGTCTATCAGTATTTCAGACTCTATGATTGTGCATATTCAGGATGCAAGTACGCCAAAGGAGACATGGGATACTTTGTCAAAAATGTACAGCACAAATACTCAAGCCAGGAAAATGCAGCTCAAGCAAGAGTTGCATAATGTGCAAAGAGAAAATATGAGCATCAATGACTACCACATGAAGGTGAAGAAGATTGCAGATGCACTTGCTTCCATTGGGTCGCCAGTGGAAGATGATGATTTAGTTTCCGTGACCTTGAATGGTCTAGGAAAGGATTATGCACATTTTCGAACATCCATTTCAGTTCGTGAAAGATTTCCTGATTTTGAGGAGTTAATTGCTCTTCTAATTTCTGAGGAGCAGAGAAATGGTGGTGCATCTTCTTCAGGAGGAACTTCAAAAGAAGCTGTCTTCTACTCAAATGCTGGAAGAGGTAGAGGCAGAGGTAGAGGAGGCCGATTTGGAGGCCGTGGTAGAAATCAGAATATGCAGCAAACTCAAGAAAACCAGTCCTATGGAGGAGGATGTGGTAACTCTAGAGGCAGGGGGAGCCAAAGAGGTCGTGGTGGATGGCAAAGAGGCCAAAATGCAAACAGTAATGTTGAATGCTACTATTGTGGTAAAATGGGTCATATGGCTAAAGACTGCTATAAAAAGCAGAATGACATCATGAATGGAAAACTGCAACAAGGAAATTATGCATCTTCTAGTAGACAGGGTGATGACAGAAATGAGCATTTGTTTATGGTGCAGCACATGAACAATTCTGTGACAAGTGCAGAAGAAAGCAACGATGTGTGGTATGTTGACTCAGGTGCATCAAACCACATGACAGGTCATGCAGAATGGATGGAGGATGCAAGGAAAATGGAAAAACCAGGATTTGTGGAGAGTGGTGATGATACTGCACATCCGATTGTGCAGATTGGAAAAATTCCTTTGTCTATGCAGGATGGGAAAAAGAAATACCTGTCCGATGTATTTCATGTCCCGAATATCACCAAGAATCTGGTTTCTGTTGGTCAAATGGTTGAATAGAGCTTGCAGGTCAGATTTAATCCTCATGGATGCTTTGTTGAGGATATGAAAAATAAAGGTCGCTTGATAGCAAAAGGAAAGAAGAAGGGCAGAATGTTTACGTTGGATGCAGACATGTCTGAATTGAGTACAGCAATGTTTGCACATGGGACCGGTGTAGTTGCAGATATTGATATCTGGCATAAACGCATTGGTCATGTTAATGTACAGCGACTTAAATCAATGCAGGCCCAAAATATTGTTGCAGGATTGCCTAAATTCAAGGTTGCAGAAATGCATAAGGTATGTGAAGCCTGTCAGTTTGGAAAACAGGCAAGGAAACCATTTCCTAGACATGTTCAAGAGAGTAAGAAGCCATTGGAATTAATCCACTCTGATGTGTGGACTACTAAAGCTGCATCTCTTGGAGGCTGTCATTATTTTGTCAGTTTTATTGATGACTATAGCAGAAAAGTTTGGGTGTATTTTATGAAAAAGAAAAGTGAAGTTTTTGGGCATTTCAAAACTCTTAAAGCTATGGTTGAAAAAGAAACAGGCCTGCAAGTAAAATGCCTAAGGTCAGATGGAGGGGGAGAGTACCTCTCAAATGAGTTTGCAAGGTTCCTGCAGGAGCATGGCATAAAGCAGCAATATTCATGCAGTCATACCCCACAGTAAAATGGAATTGCAGAAAGAAAAAACAGGCATATTGGAGAGGTATCTCGTGCCATGCTTAATGAAAAAGACCTGCCAGATTTTTATTGGGCTGAAGCAGTTGCTACAGCAGTCTACATAATGAACAGGACTCCCACTGCAGCAATACATGGAATGACTCCAGAGGAGAGGTATACTAGTAGGAAACCAGATATTTCTCATTTGAAAATTTTTGGTTGCATTGCCTATGTACATGTGCCAGATGAGTTGAGATCCAAGTTGGATCCAAAAGCTGAGAAGTGCATCTTTATTGGTTACTCTCTGCAGCAAAAAGGGTATAGATGCTATAACCCTTCTACTCGTAAGTTTACAGTGAGCAGAGATGTTTTTTATGAGATGAGTAGCTGGTATAAACCAGTAAATGTGATTGATGATGTAGATGCACAAAATGGTAATGTTGCACAGAATTCACAGCAGCAGTCACAAAATATTAGTGGACCTGGAGCGTCCTCTAGCAGTGGTTCACATTCTTCGCCATGGACAGGCAGATTGAGATCAGGAGAATCTTCTCAAAGTAATGCAGATAGTGGTATGCAGGTATCACGAAAAGGAAAAGAGAAGGATGATCAGTCCATGTTTGATGTGAATGCAGGTCACTCTTATGTGGATGGTGAATCCAGTGGGTCAGAACAGAGCATTGATGATGAGTTGGGTATTCCTTCTATTGTTACACCTGGAGTAAGGAAGACCAGGGATGTTTTGAGAGCACCTGGGAGTGAACCCACTTTGCGCAGGTCTACCAGAGTTAGGTATCCTATGGATAGGCTGAAATATGATGGATTTACAGCCATTCACTATGCATATATGGTCAAGGTGATACAGGAACCAGAACCCACTTCTTTTGAGCAAGCCATGGGAAAAGAAAAATGGGAGAAAGCCATGGATGAAGAAATGGATGCCTTGGAAGCAAATGCTACATGGGAATTTGTACCTTTGCCTAAGGTAAAAATGCAATTGGCTGTAAGTGGGTTTATAAGGTGAAGCACAATGCAGATGGTTCTGTGAACAGATACAAGGCAAGATTAGTAGTGAAGGGGTATGCACAAACATATGGCATTGACTATGAAGAAACATTCAGTCCGGTTGCAAGGATGGCAACCGTAAGAGCAGTCATTGCTATGGCTGCATCAAAGGGATGGTCTTTATATCAGATGGATGTAAAGAATGCCTTCTTGCATGGTGATTTGCAAGAAGAGGTCTATATGGAGCAGCCACCAGGTTATGTGCATGCTGTTCATCCTGAGTTTGTTTGCAGGTTGAAGAAAGCCTTGTATGGCTTGAAGCAAGCACCTAGAGCATGGTCTGACAAGATAGGACAGTATCTTGTCACTATTGGCTTTCAGATTTCCAAGGCAGATTTCTCACTTTATGTGAGAAAAACAGAGAAAGGTATTATGCTACTTGTCATTTATGTTGATGATTTGATTATGACAGGTGATAGTGATGAAGATATCCTTCATGTGAAAATGCTATTGAAGCAGAAGTTTGAGATGAAGGATTTGGGAGAGCTGCGTTATTTCTTGGGCATTGAGGTGATTAGATCACCAAGTGGGATACAGCTCTTGCAGAGGTAGTACGGATTGGACATGCTGTCCAAATATGGGATGACAGGCTGTAAGCCTATTTCAGTTCCTTTGGAGCAGAATGTGAAGCTGAGCACAGATGCAGGTGAGCTTCTGGAAGACCCTACTATGTACAGACGCGTAGTAGGAAGTTTGATTTATATGACTATTACCAGGCCAGATTTGAGCTATGCTGTTGGATTGGTAAGTCAGTTTATGCAGGCTCCAAGGAAACCGCATTTGGATGCGGCTAGATGCATACTCAGGTATGTGAAGTCCACATTGCAGTATGGACTATTTTATGAGACTGGGGTTCAGATACAGTTGCATGGATACACTGATGCTGATTGGGCTGGTAGCATTTCTGATAGACGATCTACCAGTGGATATGTGTTCTCTTTTGGGAGTGCTGCAGTCACTTGGAGCAGCAAGAAACAACCTACAGTTGCCTTGTCGAGCACAGAGGCTGAGTATAGGGGTGCAGCAATGGTTGCATGTGAGGTAGCTTGGTTGCATAAGCTACTTTATTATATGCATCAGTCTACAGATGGGCCAGTTGTCATTTATTGTGACAACATGAGTAGTATATACTTGGCAAATAACCCAGTCTATCATGCTAGAACAAAGCACATTGAGGTGCATTATCACTATGTGCGAGAGAGGGTTTTACTAGGTCTTATTGATCTAGTTTATGTTAGCACAGAGGATCAGGTAGCTGACATATTCACGAAGGCATTGGGCGCAGAGAAGCTGCGCAAGTTCAGAGACCTGCTTGGTGTGCAGGAATTGGGATTGAGCTCGAGGGGGAGTGTTGAGATATCGAGCTCCACTCGTGATACGCCAGGGTGACCGTTGTGTATTTATGTCACCGACTTGTCAGTTGTTGCAGACGCGGTTGGTACACCGCCCATGAATAATAGCTACATGATAGCTATCCTTATCTACTCTAGTTCGTGGCTCAGTTAGTATGCCACCTTAGTTAGTTGAGTTTGGTTTGAGACCCATATATAGGGTTCTTCTATTTCTTTGTATGAGTGTTCTTTTTTGGCTTACACAACTAAGAAGAGGAAAACTGTTTTCAGCCTCCACCTCTGTGTGTATTCCCCCATTGTGCAAGCAAGAAAGCTACAAGTGAGACTCCTTCCTTCTCTCCCACAATCTTGACATGAAGTTGGAAACAAATGCATTGATATTATCTTGGCTGGTTACAAATAGGGAATGCATTCTATGACATTGCTTGTTGGAGACAGTGTCAGTTACACACATACTGAAGATAAAAGAGCTTGAAGTCTTAACAGTCCCCCTTCGACAGAGAGAAGGGTTGAGCAACAGAGAGGCGCAGTGTGCTCTCATCTCATTTCCTTCATCATTCCATATCACACATAAGTGAAGTGAATACAACACTCTAAGGTCTACAGACCATTCACACACAGCCTAAAGTCACCGAATTATTTAATGTCCCACACTTGCTGATATAGCTGGACATATGAGATAGAGTGTTGGTTACACATATACTAAAGATAAAAGAGCTTGAAATCTTAACACTCCCCCTCAAGCTCAAGACAACCTCTGTACACCAAGTAATTATTAGAAAATATTTAACTTATCTTTACCCAAATACTTGGTAAAGATATTTGTAACCTGTTCATCAGTCTTCACATGCATAAGATCTACTCTCCCTGCAAGAACGATCTCTCTAATAAAATGGTAGTATACCTCAATGTGTTTATTCTGGCATGATATATTGGATTCATTACCAAGAGTACACTACTGAGATTGTCACATAACAAAGTCATTGGAGCATCCACTGCTAGACAATGCAATCGTTGGTTGCTTCTTACTGCTCCAGCTGATCATTCCACTTCCAAAGCTGAAGGCATAACCACTCGTAGACTCGCGATCATATGAGCATCATGCCCAATCTACATCCGTATATCCAACCAATGTTAAGGGCTTATCTTTCACATAAAACAACTCATAATCTATAGTGGACTTTACATATCTCATAATCTGCCTAATAGCATCCAAGTGTGGCTTTCTGGGCTTCTGCATGAACTGACTTATGAGCCCAACAACATAATTTAAGTCAAGCCTGGTGATGATTAAGGAGATTAGACTTCCAATCATTTGCTTATACATAGTCACATCATCAATTAAGGCTCCAGTGCTAATGCCCAACTTCACATTCTGATCAAGAGGTGTATCCAGTGGTTTACATTCAACCATGCCATAATTCTTTAGCATTTCCATAGCATAGTATTTCTACATCAGCCATAAACCATTTTCAACCTTGATCACCTCAATATCCAAAAAATACTTAAGTCTTTCATATCAAATTCAGATTTTAGCATTTGCATAACATGCTATATCCAAGTCATCACCACATGTGATTATCAAATCATCAACATAGATAACCAACACTACCCTGTCTTTTTCGTAAACAGACTATGATCAGCCCTGCCAATAGTGAATCCCAAACTTTGCAAAGTAACTATTGATCCTTGCATGCCAGGCTCTCAGAGTGTGCTTCAGCCCATACAATGCCTTTTTCAACTTGCATACATTTAACATCCATCTGCTACAATTTCGAGCCTTTAGTAGTAGCCAATGTGATAATTGTTTGTATGGTTGCCATCTTGGCAACATGGCTGAATGTTTCCTCATAATCTAACCCATACTGCCGGGAATAACCCTTAACAACCAGCCTGGCTTTGTACCTCTCTACACTACCATCCGACTTGCATTTAATCTTGTAGACCCATTTGTAGTCAATGGTCTTCTTTCCTTCTGGCAGTGGCATAAGATCCCACATGTTCTATTTTCAGCTAAGGTAGATATTTCCTCATCCATAGCTGTGTACCAATTTTTATCCATCACTGCTTCAGCATATGTGGCAAGTTCTTTGATCTCCGTCACCTTTGTCATATAAGCATAATGCTTTGTAGAATAACCACTGTAAGTCAGCCTATCCACACGGTACCTAACTCTTTACGAGCGTCTAAGCTAATGGTGCACTACTCGATTCCCCTCTCTCATGAGGTAGAATGCACCTGTTCTGCCTAGTGCCATGCATATACACAATCGAAATACCAAGCTCACTATCTAGACTGTCGCTGAGTCATAGCCTGAAGCCATCTAGACAGGTGTCATCACACCACATGTATCATCAGAAGCGTGTTTTTTTCCTTTGCTGTCCACCACATCATATCTCCCTCTCACTGACATACTGGTGTCAGTGGATGATGAGCTAGAGCTCCACAACCTCCTTGTCCAAGGAGATACTACTGTACCACTAGGACTTGTCAATGCAATAGTCTACTGCGAATCAACTGTAGAAGCCTGTGCAGAAGACATATCTGATGGCATTGTAGCTGGTGATGCATACTAAGAGGCCATCTCATCAAAGATAACATCTTTGCTGTGACTAGTTCTCCCAAGTAGAGGGATCATATCATTTATATACCTTCTTCTCTTGTGAATAACCAATAAAGACACACTTATGTACTTTCGGATCCAGCATCTTCCTCTTCTCATCAGGGAATATGCACATAAGCAAGGCAGCCAAATACTTTCATGTGATTGATAATCAGGCTTATAGCCATACAACTTCTCAAAGGGCGTCATATTATGAATACCTGCAGTGGGAGTCCTGTTCAAGATATACATGGCTATCATAACAGCCTCAGCCAAATAATAGAGTGGCATATTCTTCTCATTCATCATTGCACGTGCAGCTTTCATTAAGATCCCATTCTTCCATTCAGCTACTCCATTCTACTGTGGAGTGTAGTTGCATGTAAGCTGCCTACGTATGCCATTTTCAGCCAAAAAACTGTCGAACTCATTTGACACATACTCCCCACCACTATCAAATCTCAAACAAAAGATATAGTAATCAAATTTCTTTTCAACATGCTACTTAAATTGCTAAAAAATAGCAAACACCTCATCCTTTTTTTTCAGTATATAAACCCAAGTATAGAAGACTGAAGTCATCAATGAATGTCACATAATACTTAGAGCCTCCCATAGATGCATTATGGGCTAGCCCCACACATCAGAGTGAACCAATTGCAACAATCGCATACTGTTTCTTACATGCTTGAAAGATGGCAACCTTAACTGTTTACCAAACTGATAAGTATCACAGACATGATCAATATTCGTGTAAGCAAACTTGGGTAGACCTGTAACAAACTGTTTTTTCTGCATCATTTGCAGCCACCGACTGTTGAAGATTAACTTGCCCCACTATTTTATGCCATATTTCTAAATCTCTAACCATGCCAGAGCCATGGGCAAACATGACTGATTTCAGTTGTGGCAAAGTGGCATCAAGGGTAAACATCCTGCCATTCATATGACCATGAGCAATCAATTTGCAGCCATTACCAAACTCCTCAATGAAGCAACCATGCTTATTAAACCTAACCTATAAATTCTACTCAGTCATCTAGCCCACAGACAATAGATTTTTAGTAATTGATGGGACATGCAATACATCATGTAAGTTCTTTTTGCCATCATGGATTACCAAAGGCACTTTGCCTTTATGTTCAATGCTATGCTACGTGTCATCCCTTGTGCATACATAGCCATTCCCGTTAGGCACCATCTCAATAAACCAATCACCATGAGGCATAATATGATTCGATGCCTCCGAATCAATATACCAAACAACATTTAGTAGACTTCTCAGCAGCCTTGTATTTCACATATGTTATGGCAAACAGTCTATCCCTAGAAGCATCATCTGTCTGATTGGATGATGCATAATGTCCATGTTGCTCACCCTGATTCTTCCAGCAGTCCTTGGCAATATGACTGTACTTTCCATAGTAGTGACAATCCTTATCCTTATTAGGATTGTCATATGGGCCCCTGCTCTGCCAGGAGCCTCTGCCTTTAGAGCTAGAGAGCCTGGCATGCAAGGATCAATAGTTACTTGCAGAGTTTGGGATTCACTGTTGGCAGGATTGATCATAGTCTGTTTACGAAAAAGAAAAACAAAGATCTGGTAATGCTAGATATCTATGTTGATGATTTGATAATCATAGATGGTGATGAGTTAGGGATACAGCAAGTTATGCAGATGTTGAAATCTGAATTTGATATGAAATACTTAGGTGAATTGAAGTATTTCTTGGGTATTGAGGCGATCAAGGAGGTTGAAAATGGTTTATGGGGCTGATGCAGAAACACTATGCCATGGAAATGCTAAAGAAATATGGCATGGCTGAATGTAAACCATTGGATATACCTCTTGATCAGAATTTCAAGTTGGACATTAGCACTGGAGTTGGAATTGATGATGTGACTATGTACAGGTAGATGGTTGGAAGTTTGATCTTCTTGACCATCAGCAGGCCTGACTTGAGTTATGTTGTTGGGCTCATAAGTCAGTTCATGTAGAAGCCTAGAAAGCCACACTTAGATG
This sequence comes from Lygodium microphyllum, assembly GCF_053477565.2. NCBI lineage: Eukaryota > Viridiplantae > Streptophyta > Polypodiopsida > Schizaeales > Lygodiaceae > Lygodium > Lygodium microphyllum. The sequence goes on from NC_141135.1 coordinate 28,555,496, forward strand.
CTGTTAGGCGGATTATAAGTTATGTAAATTCCAATGTAGATTATGGGTTGTTTTATGCGAAAGATAAGCCCTTGACACTAGTTGGATACACGGCTTGCATCATGAGTCTAGCCATTGCGTAGCTATCTATGCCGACATTCAAGTCAAAAAAGAGGGGCGATAGGCAATATTCCTGAGAGGCAAGAGCCTATGTGAGCAATAGCCTAAGTAGCCTAATGTAATTGTAAGTTTTAATGAAGGTTGGGTTAGGGCAAGAGGAGAACTCACTAAGGAAGTGGGAGATGGAGGCCTAAGGTCATCTACAGAGAACATGAGTGCTTCTTCTAATTTAGTGGTATTTACATTATATATTTTGGGAAAGTCATAGCAGCCATGGATGTTGGAATTGAAATCCACTCCTACTATTCGTGGATATGGCATGTAGGTCGGGTCATTTCTCTCGTAGCGTAGGGTGCTACAAAAAGACATCCACACATCCATGTTTGTATCCCAAATTCTTCTCCTCCACTTGGGTTGTGCTTCATACCCCTTCACAATCTTGGGCACTTCCATGACCTTATCTTCCCAATACACATTGTTGGCCCACCATTCTTGTCTCCACGGCCTCTGCCCTGCTCTCTGCTAGCATTCACTTGCTCTCCGCATGGGCTCGATGGCCTGTCAAGTCTTTCACTCTTTCCTCGCTCTTAGCTAGCCATTCTTCGGCTCTTTGCTTCATTTCTTCTAGACTCTCATTTTGTCTTTTGGCTAAGGCTACCATTCTTGGCTCTTGCTCTTTCCACATTTGGGTAGCCTTTCCTTTCTCCTCTTCCAAGCGCTTAATCTCACCTTTCAGCCTTTCTTGCTCTTCCAATGACAACAATCTATTCTCCGTTTCCTCCATTTCTTTATGGTGCTTTTCCTCTTCGCGAGCTTTTAAGGTGTTTTTTTACTGCAAGCCTATCTGTTGCCTCCTCTATAGTTTCCAATTTCTCTCTCAATTCATCCTATTGCACAATAAGGAGCTTATACTCTCTTTGTAGCCCTATGAGCTCTTGTCTTTCTTTCTCGAACTTTTCTTGCCAATTGTCTTTTTCTTCCTTGGCTTTGAGTTTTTTCTTTAGCTTCTTATAGGTCTCCTTTTGATACCCTGCCACTTTACGCATTCTTTCCAACTGGAATGCTGCAAAGGCTTCCTTTTTGGCCTCCAGCTTAGCCACAACCATCTTCTTTTCTTCTTTTGCTTTTTCCAATTGCGAAAGGAGTTCCTTGACATACTCATTTTCCTTCATTGACGGTGGCACTATTGTAGGTATCAATATTGCTGATGCCTCTACTTTCTGCTTTTTAGGATTATGCTGTGATTTGACTTTCACAGCTGCCGATCTCTTCATTCCCGCCGTTGGAGCTCCTCCACTTGAGTCTGAGGCTATTTCTTGCACTCTACCCCACCAAATACTACACCAAGGCCATTAGATTACTTTAGTTTAGTGTGTTTGTGGTGCCTTGGGTGATTGCTATGGCTGTGGTTGGAGCCATGAGAATTGGTGGATCAGATGTAGCAAGCCCTTGCCCTTTCCTTGCTCAATATCTATAGCCTTAGTATTGGTGCTTGGTCCTTTGTCTATTAGTGGGCTCGTGGTGGTTAACTCCTCCTCCTTGGCGTGCTATTCTATTGACATGTGAATAGCTTTCATTGTGTCTTCTTCCTCTTCCTTGCATAGTCTTTCAGCTTCTTCTTCTAATTTCCTCACCCTCTCTTCTTTGGCCCTTTTTGACTCTTCTCGCGCCTTTTATAGCTTAGCCTTTTCTTTCCTTGTCATTCTCTCCTTGGTTACCTCTTGCTTCTTCAGAGGAATCTTAATTTGCAGCTTCTCTGGCCCTCCTCGGCTAGGTGGTGTCTCTTGTTCTCCGCCCTCACTCACTATTCTTTCACTTGATTGATCCTGTTCATGGAGTGGTGATCTCTCAAGGGTCTTCCCCACCTCCTCTTCACCTTCCACCTCTCCCACCACCTCTTGGATAATGGCGGTTATTAGCACCCCACCAAACCCTATGGCTGATGCTTTGGATGCATGCATTCTGTGTATCGTATTCAGAGGTGGCAGCTGGTGACTCACTCCCCGCCGGTTTTGGCTGGACACTAGCGTTGAAGTTTCAATTGTCCTTTTGACATAAGCATTCAGGTTGACTTCCTCTACAGTCATGCTGTGATGCTTTCAAGCATGGGCACTTGGATTCTCGTCATATGTGCATTGTACCTATGACTGGAGAAGAGTTCATGCACATTTTTGCTTGCAATTGGACAGTAGCATTAGGAATGTCCGCTAATATAATTCCATTGTTAGTATACACCCTTGCCTTCGTCATCTTCAACATGCTGTAAACATCCCTAAAAGTATTTTTCCTTGGACATTGGCTAGCCCTAATGCTTTCTCCACCAGTTTTGGTCTTAATGCAACTTCAACCTTCCTAGGAGAGCCTCCTCACCTGATAGTTACAGTGCCACTGCCCTTGCTTGCATCGAAGGTCCTCAAGAACTCTGTGCATCGGTTGTGGTCGATTTATTGGACAAATTTTTCCTCGTATTTGTGAAGGTTGTACTGGTCAATCATCCTCTTTACTGCATCTTCAACATTTATCAATTCTTTTAGGTTGCCGATGCTATGGTATTTGAGTTGGTTGAAGACCCTTGTCTTGACAGCCAATCGGTATCTATTATGCTCTTCTTTCGAGAATGGAATTTGTGCTACCATTTTTGGGTTCATGCCAAGATACAACGACTTCTATTAGCTTACTTGCAAGGCCAATTTCCAACATGAAGATAAAAAGATTGCAACTTTATGTAATGAAGTAGTCTACAATGAGACTTCTATTAGCTCACTTGCAAGGACTTCAAAGATAGAATGTAAATTTTTTGCTTCAAACAGTCTGTAAAGTCCAAGCAAGCATTTCCTCAATGTTTTTCTTAAGTGCAAAGTCTCTTTATCCGTTTTTTTTGCTTTTGGGTTTTGATTTTAAAGTTTTCTTCATGTTTCTTTCCCTTTTTGTGTTTTTATTATTTATATTTCTATGAGGCTTTCTTTTCCAGTGTACCCCTTTCCTTTCCACCTTACTATCCCCTCCCCCTCGAGAATTATGTGAATCCTTCCTAGGATTGAGGATGAAGGGTTAAGGGCATTAAGTGCATGGGTGTGATACTTTTAATTTTGCATGAGCCAAATGTAAAACTATGGGTTATACTCTAAGGTAGCATGACTGTCCATGTTCTGAGGTCTAATACCGATGCATGTAATGTAGGTCAGGACATTAGTTACGAAGTCACTAGAGTTGATCCGGCTAGCAAAATGTAGTTCTTTCTCACTCAGGATGCAATCCAAGTAAGGATGGCCATAACATGATCTTCTAAGGGTCGATTACTGGTGATGGCCAATACTCTTCATGAGGTAGGAGCCACATAAGTTGGATCATACTTTGTGATTTTGACGGTGCATTTTTGCTCAGCATTGGTCATGATTGGGCAGCCCTCTTGTTCCCATTGAAGGCGGAAAGCATACCATTTTCGTAAAGAAGAGTCAGAATTGGCTAGTGTTTTTAGCTCTTCTAGTTCTTGACTGGTTGTAGAGACCTTGCTCTTGCTATAGGATGTGATTAGTCGTTGTTTACGAGCTTGCTCTTGAGAAATTTAATTGGCAATCAATTCCTTAGCTACCATGGGGACTTTAACAAACATAAATTTTGATTCTTCCCAGGTGCATGGCAACGTGCGTACTTTCGTTCTAACAGCTTGTCTAGGAGACCTAAGTCCAACCGGTCATAGCTTTTAGCAAGCATGGTGAAGGTGGCATCCAAGCGTCTAATGCATGTGATCAAGTCATCCCTCGTGTTCTCAGCTAGATCAGAGGCCAAAGCAAGAATGGATCTTCGTTCATAAGAGGGTCTAAGGCTTGCAATAGGAGGTTGGGGTTTGACTAGGCTAGATAACTTAGTAATAGCCGGTGGCTCTACTGCTTTGGCTGACCCTTAGGACATGTGTTAGTCACTTGTGTGATAGACATTGGTTGCGACACAGATGTTGTGCTGCTTGCTCCTTGTGAAGTTGTTGGGATATTAGCAGCATTGGGTTGAGTTAGTTTAGGGGCAGCAAGTTTCCGTATTGGTCAAGAGACCTGTTGCGGCTCTATGGATTTGGGCACTTTTGGCTCAAGTGGCTTGTCAGTTCTAGGTGACTTACAAGGTCTTGGAGATGGATTAGTAGTAGATGGCTGAGGGGCACATATGTCACTTGTGGGCTTAGGCAACCAAACCCAACTGTTGCCTTTGTAGTAGCCTTGAGCATGCAAGAGATATTTGGGCACCCATCATGGCTTGCTTGTTTTTTGGTTCGATAGTGCCAATTGCATCTCCTTGGCATGGGGTGTGATGTTTTATGGTTACAAATTCATGCTCTTTGGCTTCTAGACAGTTGGGGCTATCGTTTTGACACCCATTTGAACTATTTCTCTATGGGCTTGTGTGTGTTTTCTTTGGGTTGCAGTTGGTCGGTCTTGGCAGAGCGGGACGAGTCACGACCTCCCTCCTTCAACTTTGTGCTAGGTACTTCTATCGGTGGCACTGTGGGCTTAGGTGGGGCCATGTTGCCCTTGTTAAAAGCTGTCACTATTCACACATTGCCAAGGGTAAGGTGAATGTGTTGTGAGTTGTAGTCAACATTGCAATGTGTTTACTTTTGAAGGCGCATCCTAACAACGATTCCTTACCAGCAGCCTTCGAGTTGTTAGGCAATATATAGGTAGGCTTTTAGTCTTGATAGAGACTGCTGCTTGACACTTTCCTAGCAGTGGTTAGGATTGTCCCCCAAATGGGTTGAGCTTCGTGTTAGTGGGCTATAGTTGGGGCTGACCAATGAGAGACCAATGCTCATGGGTAAGGATGTTGAAGTCAGCTCCCCCATGGATAAGCACATCAAAGGTGTGCATTTTTTGAGTAGTGACTGTGATTCGCAAGTAAGCATGTTCCATTGCTTCCTTGTCTGTATCCTCGATTTCAGTGATGGTGGCTACTCTCATGTTGACAGGTGGTTGTAGCATTGGTGACGCATGCAATGGATGGGTTGGAGGGTAGTACTTCTTGAGATGACTACTATTAAAGAATCCTACCTCTAAAGTCTTGAGCTCTAGGTTGTTGGTTTGACTAATGTTGCGGACTTTGAAAGACCCTAATCCTCTGAAACTTCATCTTCTGCTTATTACCCTTCATTGACTATAACAACACTAGGTCACCTCACTCGAAGTTACGCTGTTTAACATGCTTGTCAAACCAACTCTTGCATCTTGCTTTCTCATAAACTAGCATGTGAGTGGCTAAGAGTCGTTATCTCAGAGAGACATTCTAGCTCTACTAGGCATTCCATCCATGCCTTCTTTCCATCCCATCTCTCTTGCACTGCTACTCTCAGGCTAGGAATGAAAAACTCTATTGGCAGAATCATTTTGGTATCGTAGGTCAACTTGAAAGGGTATTTTTCTGACTGCCATCTTGTAGGCTGTCCTATAGGCCCATAGCACTGCCATGAGCTTATTGTCCTCCCAATTGCTGCACAAGGCAAAGACTACTTTAGTTGGCACATTCACCAGGATCTTGTTTATGGATTTTGCTTGACCGTTAACTTGAGGGTAGTATGGTGATGATTTCCTATGGATGATCAAGAAGATGGAAAGCACATGGGGAATTACTTCGTTAATGAAGTGAGTGCCTTGTTTGCTAACTAGTTCAATGGGGTAGCAAAATTGTGAGATCACCTGCTCCCAAAGGAACTTAGCTATAGTCCTAGCATCATTCTTCCTAGTGGCTTGAGCTTCAGCCCATTTCGTGAGGTAATCCGTTGCCACGATGATGTACTTGGCTTGGGAGTACTCTGCTGCGGGGCTGATTGACCTAGTGAAGCCAATGCCCCATTTTTTGAAGGGTTGACGTGCTATAATTGGGGTCAACTCCATGAATAGGGACCTTAGTTCTTTGGCACTTGTCACAATGCTTGACAAACTTAATAGCATCACGGAATAGGGTGCACCATGCGCTTTAATCATCAGATCATGCAATTTGTGTTCACATACGCATCTTCACAACAGGCCATCCTGTCCTAACCTATAGAGCTGGCCGGAGATCAATTGATAAGGTTGAATCTTAAGGATGAGTTGCCTTAGCCTAGACTTCTCAATAGGTCTTCCAGGCAATCCATGCTCTAGGATTTGGACTATGTCATCTGTCTAATAAGGCATTAAATTGGATTTGAATAAGTCATTCTCACTGGATATGCTAAAAAGATGTACATCAGGTAGGTAATTCACAATGCCCTGTCCAGCGGCTTCTCCTATGGGTATGTGGGATAAGTGGTCTGCCATGTAATTCTGCTTGCCCTTACGTACAACTACATAGAAGTCAAACTCTAAAAGTAGAAGCAGCCATCGAGCTATGCTTCATGTAGCCCAAGGTTTGTTCACAAGATAAAGTAAGGTTTGATGGGTCAACAAAGAAGGTGAAGGGCGTAGCCAAAAGATAATATCGAAATTTCTTCATAGAACCAAACACCATGGCTAGGCCTTCTCTCTCTATCGTAGAGTAATTCATCTCAATATCTATGAGTTGTCTGCTTGCAAAGCTCACCGGATAGTCAAGGTTATGTTCGCTAGGCTGATACTAACAGAATAGCTCCCATGGCAAACTTCAATGCATCAATGTGCACATGGAATGTTATGTTCCATTTGGGGGTTGTAAGATTGGTGTCGTGGTAAGAGCCTTTTTCAACTCCTCTTCATAAGCATGTTGGCACTCCTCGATCCACTCGATACGATCAACAACTTGTAAAGTGGTCTAGCAATGGAATGTTATGTTCCATTTGGGGCTTGTAAGATTGGTGTCGTAGTAAGAGCCTTTTTCAACTCCTCTGCATAAGCACGTTGGCACTCCTCGATCCACTCGATACGATCAACAACTTGTAAAGTGGTCTAGCAATGCATAATTTAGGACGAAGCGTCGATAGTACCTTTTGTGTCCTAAGAAGCACTAAACTCCCTTATAGTTTGTTGGAGGTGGCAAGTCAACAACTCATCTTGGAGAAGTCACTGGCAATGCTTTTCTTGGACATCACATGCCCTAAGATACATATGTGTTTCACCTAGACCTGGCACTTTAAGGGGTTCAAATAGAGACTATACAATCTATACCGTTCAAAGATTATGTGAAGCTTGTCTAGGTGTTTCCTCCAACTGAAGTGTACACATAGATTCTCAACAACTATCTCCACCTCTTTCCAAAGCATGTCCTTGAAAATGGCACACATTAGACATGTTGAAAGGTAGCAGTCACGTTTGTTAGTCCAAATGGCATTACTATGTAAGCAAACATGCTTCACTCCATTGCGAATGCCGTCTTATGCCTGTCATTAGGGTGCACTTGAACTTGGTTGTAACCTGAGAAGCCATCCAAGAAACTGTTTGCTCCTTTTCATGCTACTCTCTCTAGCATGTGCTCTGTGTCAGGCAATGGGTAATTCTCTCTCTTAGTTGCTGCATTGACTTTCTTATAGTTTACACACTCGAATTTTACCATTCTTTTAGGACAATCACAATGGATGACACCCAATTCGTGTGCTCAATCTTGTAAATGAATTCGGCCTTTAATAGTTTATCGATTTCTTCCTTTATGGCATGAGCATGCTTTGAATTCATCGGGTAAGGTTGCTGTTTCACTGGGGTTGCATCAGGAGTCATTGGGATATTATGCGTTATGACTCTCAGATCGACTCCCTCGAGTTTTCGTCTAAGGATCAAGCAAAAAGGTCTATGTACTCTCGCAAGAGACTGATCCAATCTCGCTCGTCCTCAGGGCAGAGAATATACTTCATTAGTGGTCCATAAGAGTTCCTGGCTTGTGAGTCTCCCTTCAAGATAGAGAAGATGACATCTAAGTTGACCGATGTGATCTTCCATGTATCCATCTTGACTCTTACTGCCTTCAATTCTGTTACCTAGGAATATAAGACCGTTACCCTAGTCTTCGATTACTTGTGCATTCCGCATCCATCGTAGTCTACTCCCTTCATAACTATGAAGTTCACGGAGAACTGGACACTTGCTATTTTCAAGGGCCAGTCCTTCAATACTCTAAATGGTTTAAATTTCATGCCATTAGCCAGTGTGACATTAAACTTTGTTGTCTCCACCAATGGGTTACCCCAAGCCTGTAGGATTGCATAGCTAAGCACATTGACTCCCGCTCTTGTGTCTATGATCCCCCTTCTTATGATGTCTCCTAATGCTACCACATGGTAGGACTGTGTGTATTTTTGTGCCCTCTTAGAAATCATTTACATGCAATGGTTTAGGCATTGGGTTTAGTGTTAGGCTAGGTATCTGAGTGGCTACGTCATGTTTGTGTAAGTTAGCTGCTCTCGACTCATTAGATCCCTCTACCCATTGCTTTAACTCTTGTCAAAATGAGGGACTTTGCCTAAGTAGATCCTCCATTGGTAAAATTATAGGGAATGATATCAATGTTGTAAGCAGACTGCTAGCCACTTGCCTTTTGTCATGCCCTACACTCTTTTGCCAATGATCTTGGGTATTTTGCCTGCCTATGGCATCTAAGCCTTGTCTTCGTGGTGTTACATGAGGTGTAGATGCATCTCTTGATTCTATACATGTCAATGAGACATGCGTGCTCACACTGGAGAGTTTGTTAATCTCATCTTCTAGGATAGGCTCAACATTCTTTAGATGCTCTTGGGCTTCTCACCCACTCCTTAACCTTATCAACCACTTCTAATTGGTGCCTTAGTTCAAGATATTCTCCAATATTGGCACTCCCCTTCTCTTCTATCTTGGGTGTTGAACTCTCAGCCTTTGTATCTGTGACTTGCTTTCCCCTCGTCTCAGTGTGGTCACATTATCAATTTTTAGTGTTATTTTGGTGTCATCGACGAGTCTTCTTCCTATTGAGGTTGCATCTAGATTGCTAGGTTCTAGTAATCAAATGCGGGCCTGCTTCGTTTGTGCTCTGGTCAGGACGTTCAATGAGATGGGAGTGGCATTGTCATCAAGTCTTTTGACTCCAAATAGTCCCAAAGGTACAGATGGCATGATAGCCGAGCTAGTGGATGGTTTTTGCCTAGGGCATTCGGCATACAAATGAGTGATTCCACACTCAAGGCATCTCAGGTTGGCCTTTTCTTGATTGGCTTGCTCTCATTCAGGGTAGCAAGATGAGATGTGCCCTGGGTGGCTACAAGTCCAACATGCAATTGGTTCCTAGCTTTGTCCTCCTAGACCTCTAACCCTTCCCCGACCTAACGCTATCATCGGTATATTGGTCTAAAAGCCATCAGAATGGGGTTACCCTCTTCATGTTGTAAGAGACGTAAGGGTTTATGTACATGTCGTCCTTGTTCGGCTCCTCTACATAGTGTATCGGAGCGTCGCTCAGCGGATGGGTCATAAAGGGTCTAGGTGGTCTAGATATGCATGTGGGGTTAATGTCTATCATGGGGACAACTGGCTTGGCATCATTAGGCATTGGGAGAGCTAATGGAGCCCCCCTTCCAAAGTTTGGTGGTCTATTTCCCGAGTAGTATGGCTGGCTATATGGCTGTGAGTATTGTAATCTCCTCACAGTAAATGACAATGCATAGCATCACAACCAAACCTACCACAGTTGGCACAAGGTTTGGATCTAGGATCCATGCACTCGGCCTGGAGGTGGTTCCCTTTGCAATGCACGCATTGCATGTGAGATCGAGTAGGCTTTCTTATCATCTCTTGGAGCTTGGCCAACTCTAGCTTTACATCTGCTAACACTTAGCTAGGGTCAACACTCTTTTCTTTCTCTTGGTTACTCTGGCTAGATCTCTCGCTAACAGTCATAGCTCTCTCTGAGGTTCTAGAGGTTGCACTCTCTTGACTTGTGGCCCTTGAGCCTCTCTTTGAGCAGGTCGTCCACACGTATAGCTTCTTCGAAGACCCTAGCTAGCAGGTCCTTTTGCAAGTTTGAGTTGCTCACCAAGGCCTTGTAAAGCTCTTCAATCCTAATTCTGCTTATGAACATGGTAGAGACCGCTCGCTCACTAGGTTTTGCTTTGCGGGCTGGGATTCTCTTAAAGAGACTTTGCACATGGGTGACATAATCTCGAATATCCTCCTTGTCCTTTTGATTGACATTCACTAGTTAGAAAATAAGGTTATGCGAGTACCTTGCCTCAGAGGATTTCTTGATGAAGAGACTCTTGAGATTGTTGAAGTTGTTGTGTTCATAAACTAGTTTACCATGTTTGTCCTTTATCCCCAAGGCAAAAACCAAAAGCTTGCACACATTGAGCAAGGTCCGTCAGATTGTTCGCCTCGCGTACCTGCTCGAACTGCTCTACGAAGCTATATGGGTCGTTATTGGATTAATACTTGTCAAGTTGCTTAGCAACTATGGGTATCTTTGTTTGGCTCTTCGAATTCGGAGTGGTTCCTAGTCCCACTAGCAATGAAGTTGCTAGGGCCGCACCGTTTTGCTTGTAGTCGTGTTATCTAAGAGTCACTTTGTGAGAAGCTCACTTAGCGTAAGATCAGCTTTTGGTGCTCTCTCCCTCTCCACATTTATTCATGTCCTAGTTCGGTTAGCAAGCGCTAAGATGGGCTAGACCTCTCGCATTTTTTTTTCTTGCCTTAGCCTTTGAGTTCCTTGTTCCTGATTGTAAGCGACTATGTCTTGCAATGCTTTCCTTGCCAATTTTCGCTCTTCCTCAAGGTCAGTTATGATGTCCTTAGCTGGCCTACCATGATGCTCCATCTTGCTTTGTAGGTCATATCTATTGATCATCTGCTGGATGTCAACTGGAAAATCTCCCACGTCAAGCTCATCAATTTCATGATTTGGTGCTAGAGTGAGATAGCTGATTCTTGAGCCACTAAGGTGTCGATTAGGTTAGGTAACGTCGAGTCCCTAATGGTGATGTTCCTCCTTTCTCCAAGCGATTTGGCTCCTTGAGCCTCTTGCCTGGAAGCTTGGGGTCTTCTGCTAATGGTGGGTTTGTTTAGTTAACGTTATCTTGTATGAGTTTCTTGTTATTTGAAACAATCCTCTAATTAAAGCAATTGCCTTGTGAGTAGTGCTCTCGACTGTGCACCGTGTGTAAAATCAGGCTTTCAACTTTTTATGTGCATTTCAAGTTATTAAATAATGTGATGTGCAAATGCAACCAATTCAATGCAAGTCTCACCTCCCCCCTTTCATTCAATTTCGGCCCACTGAGGATTTGAGGCACGAATTATGGCCGGGTCTGCTCAAGGTCTCTATTGGGCCCGGTTAGTGGTTGTAGTCAATCCTGGATTATCGAGTGCCAAATCTTTGGGAGAATCCGCCCTTTGTCCTATCTACTTACTTGGGAGCACACTGGGTGTCCTACGGCTAGGATTTGGCCCCTATCTGGGTTTGGTCAGGTTAGAGTAGGTCAAAAAATTGGGTTCTCTTCATCTATTTGATTTTTCTAGTTTTTGTTTGATTCCCAGAATCGGGAATCCAATTTTCGATTTACACTATTTGACGTTCGATTTCGATTCCGACGTCCAATTCTGGTTTCAATTTCGTGTCTGATTTCGATTTCGTGTTCGATTTTGATTTTCAAGAACTGGATGTTCTTGGTCGAATCAAATCGTCCGACCTCGCCTATCGTGCGAACTCATAGCGCGGCTCAAATTTGATTTGTTTGGACTTGATTCCCAACCCTAGTGTCCCTCAAGCTCCAGATATGATCTATGACACATAAACAACTGAGGTAGCTCACTTACAAGCGTTGTATACACTCGAATCGTGCGAATCGATGTGATTTCCACTCCCTTGGTCTCCTACAACAACCTGTCAGTTCTCTGTCTCCCTCAAACCTGCAAGTGAATATGAGCTCTCTCTCCCTTCCTCAGGGACTTAAACCCCCTTGCCAACACTCCTTTGATGCCCCTTTCTCTTTCTTTTCAGATTCTAACCCCGTTTTCCTCTTTGCATCTTGATTTATATCTACTGTTACAACAAAATCCTACTATTTTTTCTTTATTTTTCCCTTATTTTTTCATGCCTAAATGCCTACAAATCACAAGAAAATACTGATGCTAATCAAACTGACCTATCTAAACTTCAAGAATCCAAAACACTTACTTACAATGAAAATCAAATGCCCCTTCTTCTACCTATCTAGTTCAAGCACCAATTCGGGGAAAATGCTACTCCAATGCTTGATTCGGGTGTCCAAGCACTCAAGGCTCGAATCCGTTGGTCTTAGCAATAGAAGCAATATGTGGGAGCTCTCGCTTGACCACCAAGACCCACGGACCACTTATTATTCAAACATATCGAGTCAAATGCTAATGGCTACATCTCAAATAGCCATGCACACTCTTAACCCTACAAGTGTAGTGAGTTTACCTCCATACCTGATGAAGTGTCCTTCTCTCTCGAACCTTCCGACAGCTCCACGATCTAAGATGCAAGCTTAAGCAACCTCAATCCCCTACCTTCAAGCTCCATGCTCCATAGCAGTGCGAGATAAGAGATGAGAAGAGGGAAGGACGAAGAAGAGAGGAGAAGATGAAGAGCTTCTCCACCATGATCCCTCACCCTCACCCTCACACACTCACTCCCTCACTCTCTCATACTCCCTCACTCACTCTCTTAAGCACAAGCAATAACAGGAATAAGAGAATAAGAGAAGAAGAAGAGCCACTTTATGCCACATACTAAAAATGAACTTCTCTATTCACTTTTTGGCTTTTATACATGCTCTAATCCCTTTTGGGCACCCATTCCCTTTTTTACATGACCGGCCATCTTGCCTAGGTCCTATTTTTCTATTCCCTTCTATTTACACTATCCCTGCCCATCTATATGTTACAAATTGCACAGGAGAAAGCATGCTACTCTTTTATAAAAATTTAGGGGCCCATTTCTCCTTTTGCATTTGCCTTGTATTTTAAGGGTTGCCCTTGTGCTTTTGGCATTTTCTCCTCACTCCTTCCATTGGGCCGCATTTTTTTGTATTTTTGAATTTTCTTAAATTTTCTTTTGCTTCCATTTTCTTGGTCCTACACTAGGGTTAACACGCCCCCTCACGATGCTGAATACAATGCATAAGAAAATGGCAAAGGCATCAGGATGATGAAGAATCAAATTTCTATGCTTGATCTCATACAATTGGCTAGGTATTTGATGCCTTGCCCACTCTTTCTCAATGTTGATTGCTTGTTGATTCAAGGGCTTTTTTTCATGTTACCTTGCATAGGGATTGGTTTCACTCCTATCACACGACAAGATCTGTGAGACTAGGAAATGACTCGAAATTTGATATTATTGACATTGGTGATGTTAGATTTGCTTCATGTAACACCTTTATTTATGATGTACGCTATGTTTTGGCTTTGATGAAAACCCTACTCTCTACTAGATAGTTGGATGATGCAAGATATCATGTATCTTTTTAGTGATTTCATGTGGAAGATTACTCATGAAAATCTTGTCTTTGCTCGAGGTGCCAAGGCTAGTAGCCTTTATTCCTTGCATATATTTAGGTCTATTGACCATATTTTGGTTGTGGTTGACATACCACATGTATCTTTATGGCATCGTTACCTTGGATGCATGTAAGATGTTAAGCCTATTGGCTATTCTTTACCTTCCCAAGTAAAGGTCTATCAAGCCGATTGTCCTTGGTTAGGGTGAGCAAAAGGCCAAGATGGCCAAGATCCCTTATGCATCCACATAAGGATGTTTAATGTATACCATGATAGCCACTCGCTTTGATATAGCATTTGCAACAAGAGTTGTGACGGCATGTTATATGGCTACATTTGATCACTGACATTGGAACATTATGAAGGACTTTTTTTTATACGAGATACTTAAAAGACACAACAGACATGAGTATTTGACATAGTGGTCAACATATTGTAGTTGTGGATTACACTAACTGTGATTATGTAAAACATGCAAATAGTAGGAAGTCCATCTTTGGTTATGTCTTGACTTTTACTAGATGAGAGATGCTGCTTCTTGGATGTTTAGGCGTAGAAATGCACGACCTTATCTACTATTGAGATAGAGCATATTGCAACCATTGAGACTTATAAGGAGACCTTATGATTGCCATTAGACCTTGGTATTACTGTTACTTCTTCACTGCATTCAAATTCTATGAGTTCTATTTAGTTGGTTAAGAATCTAGTCTTCTATGCAAAGACAAAGCATATTGAGATGCACTATCACTTCAACAAGGAGATGATAGAGGACAAGTTTATTGAGCTTTTCAAGATCTCAATTGATGAGAATCTTGCAAATTGAGAGTCTCTTATTAGAATATTTTGTATTTCTTAAAAATATGATGGACATAGGATGAGTTGACATCTATTCCTCATCATATTATACTTTATATACATTTATATATTGTCACTTTTTTAACTCTCCTCACTCTAAGACACATTCATCTTTAAGTGGGAGGTTGTTGGGAATAAAGACACATGTGCTTGCATTGCTCTTTATTTACTACATACATCGTGACTGCATACTTGTATACTGTAGGCTCACCCATCATTGTCACTTTCTTCTTTATTTTTTCAATGATTATTTAATAAGGGAAGATGGGTCACACATTGATTGATAGAGTTCCTATATAGTCTCTCTCTCTCTCTCTCTCTCTCTCTCTCTCTCTCTCTCTCTCTCTCTCTCTCTCTCTTTTACTCTTACTCCATCTGCCATAGCTCTTACTTTTACTTATGTGCTTCCACTTAGGCTCTACCTTTTAGAATTGATCCCTGAGGCTTGTGGCATGATAATAGTTGAATAGTATTAACCTATTGCAAATGAAATGCCAAGCAACAACCAACAATAAAAGGTTGAAAGTGATGGTGATAACAATCTAAACCAACTATTAGGTGTGGCAAGGCAATAAGAAGACTCTTGTGACCACCACCTAAAGTTGATGACTTGCTACAAATGATAGCGATACTTTGGAAATGATGGTACCAAGTAGCAACTAGAGGGGACTTGATTTTGCTATTACATATGGTAAAGAGGAATAAACAACAATCATTGATATTACTATAACAGAACAAAGCAAAGAGACGTAGTAGCAATGGATATGGGTCCCAAATGATATATTAAAGCATGTACACGAAGAGTGTTTTCAATGATGATACATCACATATTAAAATTTAATGGACCTCAAAATGGTTTAAAACATCTGACTTGGTTTTTTAGCCTATTGGACAAGGCCACAATTTTCAGTTCAACTTTTTAACTTTTCTTAGTTGCAAGGCTATTGTTTATACCTTCTAAAAGTCTTTACAAATTGCCATGTCTATTTGAAATTCTTTAACCTTTGCAAGTTGTTTTACAACAACACACCACTAAGTACATAAACACGCATGCACGCACGAACGCACGCACGCACACACGCACACACACGCACACACACGTGTTCACACATTTATATACTATCTACATTACATAGGTAGATTCATGCATGCTACCTATATCTATATTCAAACACACACAAAGTAAACCTATAAAATCCATGATATTTGTCTATAGTTGCACATAAGCTAACACTACACCAATGTGAATATGCATATACATGTGCATTTAACTCAAATAATGTTTTTCAAATAACTACCAATAATATTACCTAATGGAGGAGTTTCTTAAGGACTAATACATGTGTATGTATCTGTAAAATATTACACGGCGCAGCGAACAGAATCTGAGAAAGAGATAGAGAGTACACAACAGATAAGAGGAGAATCAGTAAAATTCTTTAACTCCAAACAACTGATACAAAGATGGCTCTGTCCACCCGTGCGCTTCCACTGTGTGAAGCTTAGATGGCGATCTAGACAGAAGATAGGTGAAGAGCTTAAGGCTAGCTGGAACAACAACTCTGACTGGGTGAAAGATGAGTGTGAGATGGCTGCGAAGGGGTTTAGCTTTTATAGCCCGCGAAGGTCGTTAGGTCGGCCTGCTGACTGACCTACCATATGAGCCTCCACTAGTCGGCCAGGGAATATTCCAAGGAATATTCCCTTTACCATCGGGCCGGGGGCGCTGCCCCCGGACCCCCGCCAGGGGGGCCGCTGGCCCCCCTGGGACCCCCCAGCCAGGGGCCGCTTCCGCGGCCCCCGGACCCCACAATAGGGGCCCCTTTTAACTCCCTTACCACGCAACTCAATGCAATGTGCCTCGAGTTGCTACCAGCTTAACCACTCTGTCTAACCCAAAGATTAGACCCACAACAGTCACCTTTTTGCCATCCGGTCACATAGACCTCATCTGATATACAAGTCAGGACTCAACCAATGTCCGGGCTCACATTTGGCTTCTCCTCATAATGGGGGCCTTACAACTTTGAGCACCATGGATCATTGGTAGCACCTAATGAGGGTGGGGCATTGATCATATCTAACACCCCCCCTCAATGTCCACCCATAGGTGAACTATCTCCTCGGCCCAATGCCGAGTCTCTGAAGATGAACTTGAAGCAGATCCTTCGTAAGTGCTTTGGTGAAGATATCTGCTCCATTCTCCTCTGTTGGACAGTAGACCAATTCCACTATCCCATCCTCCATCAAATCACGCACATAGTGATACTGGATCTCTATATGTTTGGTGCGTGCATGAAACACTGGATTTTTGGCAATGGCGATGCAACTCTGATTGTCACATCTCAGCACAGTTGGTTCTTCATCCTGCACTCCCATATGCCATAGAATCCTTCTCAACCATACGGCCTCACATGCAGCAAAACAAGCTGCCTTGTACTCTGCTTCGGTAGAAGACAATGCAACTGTTGGTTGCTTCTTACTAATCCAAGAGAAAATTCCTGAACCCAAAGAGAAACAATAACCAGAAACTGACTTCCTGGAATCAATGTCTCCTGCCCAATCTGAGTCACAGTTCCCCACAAGAGAAGTTCCGAAACTGTATGTGATACCATAGTCAAGAGTTTTCTTCAAGTATCTGAGCACCCGCATCCCAGCCTTCCAATGACTCTCATGAGGTTTGTTTGAGAACCTGCTCAAAACACCAACAGCAAAACTGATATCTGGTCTGGTGTTACACAAGTAGATTAGACTGCCGACCAACCTCCTATACCTCCCAATGTCTGCTAGTGCTGATGTATCCTCAACGGATAACTTTACATTCACCTCCATAGGTGTAGCTATCTCCTTGCACTCGGTCATGCCAAATGCCTTCAAGATCTCCCATGCATACTTCTTCTGAGAGATGAAGATCTTTCCTGGCTCTTGCCAGACTTCAATCCCCAAACAATAGTGCAGCAAGCCCAAGTCTGTCATTTCAAACTCAAAACTCAAAGCCTTTCGAGTTTGGTTGATCATATCTTCATAGTCACCTGTAATAAGAAGGTCGTCCACATATAGGACAATCACTACAGACTTTTTACCATCCCTGTAAACATACAAGTTAGCATCTGAGGCACATCTTTTGAAGTTTAGGTTTAAAAAGAACCTATCTATCCGCTGGTACCATGCTCTGGGGGCTTGTTTCAGCCCATACAATGCCTTTTTCAGTTTACACACTTTGTTCTCAGAATGGGGGGCCTCAAACCCTGGTGGCTGAGCCACGTACACCTCCTCCTTGAGGTCACCATTTAAGAACGCTGACTTAACATCCATTTGGTACACTGGCCACTTCTTGTGGGCACCCACTGCAAGTACCGTGCGAATAGTGGTCATTCTGGCAGTTGGGGCAAATGACTCTTGAAAATCAAACCCTTCAACTTGTGAAAATCCTTGGGCAACCAGTCTAGCTTTGTACTTTTCTAAGGTACCATCAGCCTTGTACTTTACCTTCCAGATCCACTTGGTGCCAATAATCTTCCGCTTTGCTGGCCGATCCACTAGCTCCCAAGTGTCATTCTTCATTATGCTGTCATACTCCGCCTGCATAGCAGCCTTCCATGATGGATCTGCAAGTGCTTCTTCTAAGTCAGTTGGCTCCTTTACTTCTCTCATAATCTCAACCATCAAGGCCATGTTGACTATGTGAGCAGAAGCCCTCCTTTGCTCCTCTATTCTCTGAGACCTCCTTGGTCCGTCTGCCTTCTCCTCAACAGATGCAGGCCTAGGATTATTGTGGTCATAGAGCTGCTTCACCCAGCGCGGCAATGGCTTTTCCGGTGGGGTGATGTCAGGTTGGTGAACTTTTTCCTCATCATCTGAAGATGATGCTTCCTCCTCCTTAAGGATAGGGATAGCTCTCGGGACAGGTTCATAGTGGACTACTTCTTCGCTTGATGATAAAGTGGAAGACCTTGCCTTCTCCTCCTCCACTGTATGCGGCTCCTCCTTGAACACCACATCACGGCTCGCGATGATCTTCTTTGCCTCTTGGTCATATAACTTGTAAGCCTTCTGCTCATCACTATAACCCAAGAAGATACATTTTCTGCTTTTTGGTTGTAACTTGTTTCTCTTCTCATCTGGAACATGTGCATAACATTCACATCCAAAAATTCTGAAATGTGAAACAGATGGTTTCTTACCAGTGTAAGCCTCATGAGGTGTTTTTCCCTTGAGAGCCTTTGTGTAGCTCCGATTTAGAATGTAGACTGCAGTATTAACAGCTTCAGCCCAAAAATGGTTAGGCAATCCCTTGCCCTTTAGCATGCATCTTGCCATCTCCACAATGGTACGATTCCTGCGTTCCACAACACCATTCTGCTGAGGTGTGTGAGGCGTCGTCAATTGACGCTTGATCCCTTTGCTCTTGCAAAAGCCTTCAAACTCCTTTGAGTTGAACTCACCACCACCATCTGTTCTAAATTTCTTCACACTTTTCCCTGTTTCATTCTCAACAAGTATTAGCCATTCTTTAAACTTACCAAAAGCTTGAGCCTTATCACGAAGGAAGTACACCCACATCTTCCTACTGTAGTCATCGACAATCAACATAAAATAAGATCCCCCCAAGGCCTGTGTAGGCATCTTACCACACAAGTCAGCATGCACCAACTCTAGAGGAGCATGTGCTCTATTCTTGCTTTCTTGTGGAAATGCCTTTCTCTGTTGCTTGCCCATCATACAAGCTTCACATGGTTCCTTCAATTCAGTTATTGTAGGTAGGTGAGCAACCATACCTTGCTTTTGCATCTCCTTCAATACTGCAAATCCGATGTGTCCAAACCTTTCATGCCAAAGCTTACTTGTGCCCACTCCAGCGGTGGCTGTAAGAGCACTTAGCTCATACAGGTTGTTCCTTCTTTCTCCTTTGCCAACAATTGTGCCAGCACTATCAATAATTTCTGCACCTGTCTTCTTGAACCTCACTTCATGACCAAGATCAGTTATGGCAGCAACTGATAAGAGATTTCTCCTGATTTCGGGAACATACAACACATTTGAAAGCTTTTTGACTTCACCATTTGCAGCAACAAAAGAAATAGTACCTGTGCCCGCAGCAGGGCATTTAGCATCATTTCCAACCGTCACAGTGATGGATTCTTGTAGAGGCTGCATAGAACTGTATAGACCTTTCTTGTTGGTCATGTGACGGGAGGCCCCACTATCCAACACCCAAGAGTCAGTGGTAGATTCTTCTTGCGCCGAGGAGCACACTTCCTCAATGGTCGCCATGAATAATTCCAACTCTGCTTCAGCCGTATTGGCTGTCTCTTTCCCTTTAGTTTTAAGGGTACCATTCTTTTCATCTGCCTTCTTGACACGACAATCTGCAATTGCATGTCCTTTCTTCTTACAGTAGAAGCACTCTCCTTGAAACTTCTTCTTGCCGCCCTTTTTCTTTTTGTCACCATCATTTTTGGTGGAGGAAACACCTTTGCCTTTTGCATTGGCAGAGAATGCAGCATCTCCATTGTTGCTTCCTTCTCGGGCTTTCAGCCTCAACTCCTCCTCCATTAATAATGCACAAAACTCCTCAAAAGTCAAAGCTTGAGGTCTCACCTGAGTATTAAGGGCAGTTACTAGTCCATCAAACTTTTGTGGACAAATCCGAAGACACCTCCGAGCTAGCTCTTCGCTAGTCTTTTGTATCCCAGCGCCAGCCATCTGGTCGCGCAGATTCTTAATCCGAGTGATGAATGCTTCAACCGTCTCTCCTTCAGCAAACTTCTCCGCTGCTAGTTGATTCTCCAAGTTTTGAATCCTTGTTTGGTTTCGTGTTTCATACTGACTCCTTAGTACATTCCAAGCCTCTGACGCTTTGGTTGTATGCTGAATCAGAGTCAAAACACTGTCAGAACAGCTTGTAACTAAGGCACACAATGCATCTGCATTCCTTCGTTTCCAAGCTCGTAGAAGATCTGCATTCGGAGGAATCATCACACTAGGATTTGATGGGTCGGGGGTAGGCTGTGGTTCTGCGTCAGTCCCCAGCACAGTCTCCAGAAGCTCATAAGAATCAAGGATAGTTGTAATTTTGAACTTCCACAAGGTGTAGTTTGTACCATCTAACTTGCCTTCGCTGAAGGTTGGTGGACGAATCCTCAGTGTTTGAATAGCCGGTACAGCAGCACCACCTCCTGCACCGCTTCCTGATGCGCCAGAACTGCTTCCCGGAGTCGACATTGTTTCTCTTTGCTGTTGAAGCCTTTGCCTCTTGCACGCTCTCCGATCTCTAGAGCCCCCTGGGCTCTGATACCATGTAAAATATTACACGGCGCAGCGAACAGAATCTGAGAAAGAGATAGAGAGTACACAACAGATAAGAGGAGAATCAGTAAAATTCTTTAACTCCAAACAACTGATACAAAGATGGCTCTGTCCACCCGTGCGCTTCCACTGTGTGAAGCTTAGATGGCGATCTAGACAGAAGATAGGTGAAGAGCTTAAGGCTAGCTCGAACAACAACTCTGACTGGGTGAAAGATGAGTGTGAGATGGCTGCGAAGGGGTTTAGCTTTTATAGCCCGCGAAGGTCGTTAGGTCGGCCTGCTGACTGACCTACCATATGAGCCTCCACTAGTCGGCCAGGGAATATTCCAAGGAATATTCCCTTTACCATCGGGCCGGGGGCGCTGCCCCCGGACCCCCGCCAGGGGGGCCGCTGGCCCCCCTGGGACCCCCCAGCCAGGGGCCGCTTCCGCGGCCCCCGGACCCCACAATAGGGGCCCCTTTTAACTCCCTTACCACGCAACTCAATGCAATGTGCCTCGAGTTGCTACCAGCTTAACCACTCTGTCTAACCCAAAGATTAGACCCACAACAGTCACCTTTTTGCCATCCGGTCACATAGACCTCATCTGATATACAAGTCAGGACTCAACCAATGTCCGGGCTCACATTTGGCTTCTCCTCATAATGGGGGCCTTACAACTTTGAGCACCATGGATCATTGGTAGCACCTAATGAGGGTGGGGCATTGATCATATCTAACAGTATCTAATTGTTTAAACTTAATATTGGCTTAAAAAGTATGTGTTTATGTATAAGAATTGTCTTAATACATATTCCCCCACAACTTCTCATGTAGATAAGTAGTTACATGATCTTTTTTCTTGATAAAGCTTGCAAAAGAATTTGGTCATTTCTAGAACTTTGTTAAGCAAGGATTGTTAGTGCTTACCATTGATTTAAATCAATACTTTCAATTGTTATTATGACATTTGAAGCTTCTTCCTTCCATGTGATGTTTAAAATCACAAAGAACTAGTGCTAGAATTGGAGTGCATGTGACAACACATATTTGAAGAATTTCCTCCAAAAGGAAATGGAAGGGTGCACTACTATTTCCATGAGGACAAATAATTTCAAGGCTAATTCCATTTTACTTTGTGGCCCTTAGAAGACTTGGGCAAATCACCTTGACACGAAAAATTAGTATGTAACAATTCTAGCGTTGCTTTAGGAGAGAGATGCTATAGAGTTTTGAGTCAATCATGCAACCCATTCTATTTATTGATGAAAGGTGAGAGGATATGCTTGACACCAAGTCATTGAGATACCACTTTCATAAGTTTTGGTAATGAGGTGAAGGGAAGACTTCATATCACCACTTCCTTTCATCCAAATTTAGTTCCACAAAGAGAGGATGTTTCTATTGCTATGCTTATTAATGCAACATCAAGTCACACTAGCTTTGCTTACATTGAAGCCACATTGTTGCCGACTATGAACTAGCAACCAACAATGTCCTAAGCCATCAACCAAAAGGTGGGTCATTACAATAGGCAAGTCCATACCTTAAGAGGTTTGCAACTGTTGTCCATGCTTTATACAAAATAGCAAGAATAAAAAATATAAAGTATCTGATCTATTATGGTAAGCATAAAATCAAGTCAAGAGCCCCCTAGTTTAGATAGATAATCTTGCGAAGGCATTAGTTTAATTTAATCTCTCTCCTTAGAGGGATTCATATAGTGAATATTCGAACTCTTTGGGACGTGGTCATATGGGCAAAGGACTTTTTGGAAGAACCTAATTGGACTTATAGTAAGCCTTGTGTTCATTTTCTCCGGTGCTCCGATGTATGTATGGAATAACCACGCCAAGCATTGCTCAAATAGAAACATTTAGATGCACATTCAAGTTCCTCAAACAATGTCCAAGATGTCTACGACAAGATGAAACTGGAAACCACACAATTGGCCTTGGATCAGCAATACACCTATGTAAGAAAGTTAGTTGTGACCACTTCAACATGGAAATTGCAACTGGTGGACTTGTCAAAAGAACCACCACTTGCATCTTCTTTCAAGGGTTCATTTGTTAAAGATCTTTGCAACCATGAAAGGACATGTGCAAGACAATTGGTTGTGCTGGAAGGCAGATGGTGATGTTTAATGCATGAACCAAGGCGCCTTGTTAATTCCTCTTAGAAACTATACTCGGTTGTGCTGGAAGGCAGATGGTGATGTTTAATGCATGAACCAAGGCTCCTTGTTAATTCCTCTTAGAAACTATACATTCCCAATTGGCTAAACTGAGCTGTTCTAGAGATGTTTTATTTCTTTGCAGGAACTTTGGCGTCGGGCTTCTTTGCAGGATCCTTAACATCACTTGCTGGTTCTGGCTCTGATTTATCCCAATCCTGCCACACAATAAAAAATGAGGGTTTGTCAAATTTTTTGTTCTGTGGGCAAAATTCACTGTATGTACCGGTGTGCCTTAGAGATGTCATGGTTATGTTATCCAATTCCAAAAAAAGGAATGATTGCTTGAAGAATGATGTTACAATCACATCAACTATAGTGCCGCCATTATGTGATATGAACAGAAAGATGCCTTGAATGTCCTCCTGTCATACTTACACGAAGGGCTGCATGAACAGCTTTGTCCAGTGGCATGACTTCATATAAATGGTCAATCAACTCTTCTGATGACAGTGGATGGTAACGCAACTACATCCATTGGGAAACAGGCGAAGCTCACATTATAAAAGCTCAAGGAAAAGAACCTATGGTGTTACCACTGTACATAGCATAACTGGGTCTAACACACTACATAGCATATGGAAATTGATCAAACTATTTTATTCAACATTGTGGTGCCTTCTTATCTTAGTTGATTGTGCCAAGAGTATTACCAATAAGGTTCTTTTCACAACTTGTGCTACCAATTGAAATATTTCATGCTTCCATCTTTCTACTCTCTCTAGCAACAATGTGAGATGCTGCAAGACCAAATCTCCATACCTTGCGGAGGCGCTTCTTTGTAAGAACTGCTTTGCATATTTCTTCAATGCTACCAGGGCTGTAATCTGCTGAGAGGCGTGCTAGTATAGATAGATTGAAGTTACAAGAAAGCACTGCCCCATGCCGTTCAAGCAGTGCACGCCATAGCAATAGTCTGCTCGCATAATCAGGGTAAGGAACATATATTCTCTTTGTGAAGAGGGTGAATAGGTTAGGTGGTTTTGCAGGAGCATCCTGTTTGATTTCCGAATCCAGAAAAAAGAAAAAAGAAAGGAGTAAAAACCAGCCCGCCCCACCTAGAATAACGAATGGTGTGGTAAAAAGGAGCAGCAGGGAGACTCGTGCTTTGTTTGAGGAGATCATATCTTACTTGAGGCCTAGAGGATGTCCCAATGAGTAAAACACGGTCTCCAGGCTGAATCAATGCCATTTCTTTCAGAAGGGATTTCTTTATCTTATTGCTCTTATCTTTCAACCCACTTGCTTTTAACTTCTTCTTGTCTTTAACGAAGACCTGTTGGATAAAAGGGACCAAAGCACCCATATTGATCACAAGATATAAACAAGCCATTTTAGATTTCATAAAGAACCCACTCTTTACTTGACAAAGCACAAAAATACACTCTTTACTTGACTCTTTGTCAGAACGTGACACAAAAACATTAAATAAGATAAATTCTGGCCAAACAATGGTATGGGAGTCCAGGCATTTTGAGATATAGCAGCACTGTGGTAGTCACTCCCAACATAGGCAGTGGAAGCAGCAGGAATAGCAACGATATGATCATCATAAACATGAGACAGTGACAGCAAAGTAAACAATATTAGACATATTCATAGCTAACGAAGATTATTTGCTGCCAGACACAATTAAGACAATGAAAGGGGACTAAGCAACGTGTATGAAAGAAGACAATGCACATGACAACAAGAAATGGTGCAGTAGCAACTGAAAGAAAAATGAGTTAATTGGTTTTCCTTTCAGAAAGAGGACATATCTACTAACCAATTCAGCTTCATCAATGTATATTATTGAGGGAGCCATGATCTTAGCAATTTTGAAAGCCATCTGCACCATTTTCCCTGCTTGACTTCCTGGATACTTGCCATCTGTATTTCTTGGTGAAAGATTAATGAAGGTTGCTCCTGCTGCAGAACAAGCTGCATGGACCTGCAAAATGCTTGCAAGTTGGCACAAGTGGTAACTTAAAACGTTTCCCAAAAACATCAGTGATATGAAGTTGTCTAGAAGATTTATATTTAGAATTGGTGGTGTTGCAGAATGCTACTGATTTACAAGCAGAGTCTTGCCATTGGCTTCTCCTCCATAGAGAAGCACGGACTTGACAAAAGGTGCATTTTTGTGGACAAAATCGGAGGCCAATGGAAGCACACAATATTCAAGGACAAGTTGTCTGATCTGTCATGAATAAGCAAGACACAGTAAAATAACATTATTTGCAGTTCTTGAAGAGCTTAGTTGATTTGGATTAGGCAATGAACCTCACTAAGGGTTTTTTAGGCAGTTTAGAAACTGACTAATGCTAGAAATGGCAATTTTGAGGAGCTGAAAGTTTGAAATCTTCTAACAGCAGAGAAATTTGGTAGATTTAGATTAACCTGTGCCATGGAGGGATCCTGCTTAGAGGTAGAATCATCTGCACTAGGAGGTCTAACCGAATCAGAGCCAACATACTCTTGAAATGAATTATTTCGACAAAGCTGAACAATCCCATTTGCTGCAAGCTCATTGAATATTGATTCAACAGTTCTTTGGCCAGTCTTATCTTTTGGTGGTTTCTTCTTTGATTTATTGCCCATGTCAAGCACTGTGAACTTCACAGTCTCTTCTTCACCTTTCCTCGTTTCTTTCTTTTGATCTTTATTTTTCAAAGCCTTAGATTCAGCTAGCAGTTTTCTCTTGACATTATTAAGGATGACCCTTGTATCCCGATCTACTTCAATTCTTACCTGTATGCAAAGTAACTCACCTTTTATAAGGAGGCACAAAAAGCCATCAAGACTTTGATAAGCCCCCCTTTCTACAAAAAAACTTCCTGATAATTACCTCTTCAAAAACAACTGGCCGCAAAAATGATTTCAGCAAATCTGGATCATATTTCTGAGGTAAATTGGAAGAATCATCCTTATCATGCCAATTAGTGTTAAACACTTCTACACATTTCGTTATCTGGTTTCTGAAGAACAAAGGGCAAGTAGGTTGTGTCTCTTCCTCCCCTTCTGGTATGGGTACCTTCTTTAGCATAGATGGCCGTTTCTTTGTGGCTTTAGCATCTTTTGATTTCTCCTTTTTATCTTCCACAAAATCTATCCTTGGAGGAGGTCTAAGAATATATTTGCTCCCCCCTTCATCAGGCTTGGGAAAAGCTGGATCACGGTTTTGAAGCAGCCATGCATTGATTTCTTCCTGTATGATTTCACGCATTTCTTGCCCTTCTAATTCTTTGAGCTTTTCCTTAGCAAATACAAGTGCCTCATCATAATTTACTTTGTTCAATGCTTGGATGTTTTTCCTTCTTTCTGTGTTCTCTTTCAGTTTTTCGTAAACTTTTACCCTCTCAGGATCATGCCAAAAGTCATTCATGCCTGTCTACAGAGAAACCAAATAAGCAGATTGGACTTGAGGGTTTTTCATGGCTAGTCACAGCCCTATATATGAAAATGGAAAAATCTCAGCACACAATGATAGGGCTAAGAAATTACATGTTGACCATAATTGGTAAAGGCAATGGATACTTAGGAGCCTGCCTTATGTTGAAAAATGCTACTTTTTAAAATATAAAGAAGTTTGCTTGCACTAGAATAAGCTTCTGTGTCTTATAACGAAGAAAAGTTCATGGGATCAATCGGCAGAAAAGTTTCAGGGGGATTGATGGGCCTAATTTCCTGAAGAGAACACACTTGACAGGTTTAGGCTGAGGAAAGTCACTCTCCTCCTTTGGCTAAAGCCATATAGAAGTCTGGCAGCAGGTTTTGATTAGGTTTTGGCAGAGCTGCAGTGGCTTGCGCAACATAGGACATTAGAGGCATTATAACTTAGGATTTCCCTAGGAATTAGGAGGTTGTGGCCAAGAAATGACTAGTCACACCAAGAAATGATAGTGACCTGTGGAGCAGTACCATGGGTCACAGATCAAGCACTTGCTTGTGGATATGATCACTTCCAGAGGAGTATTGCCTTGCATATATCGAGTTGCAGCTGCGAGCCATCCATGCTCTTGATTTCTCTTAGGCAGAGGGGGACATGAGGACACTGTTATAGATGGGACATTAGAGGCATTATAACTTAGGATTTCCCTAGGAATTAGGAGGTCTAGAGGAGAGACCCT
This sequence comes from Lygodium microphyllum, assembly GCF_053477565.2. Taxonomy (NCBI): domain Eukaryota; kingdom Viridiplantae; phylum Streptophyta; class Polypodiopsida; order Schizaeales; family Lygodiaceae; genus Lygodium; species Lygodium microphyllum. The sequence goes on from NC_141135.1 coordinate 28,582,513, forward strand.
AGACAAGTCACACCAAGAAATTATAGTGACCTGTGGAGCAGTAGCATAGTTCACAGATCAAGCACTTGCTTGTGGATATGATGACTTCCACAGGAGCATTGCCTTGCATATATCGAGTTGCAGCTGAGAGCCATCCATGGTGTTGATTTCTCTTAGGCAGAGGGGGCATGAGGACACTGTTATAGATGGGAGATCATTCGCAGCATTATTGCTTGGTACATGTGGAGAGCTATAAAGAAGCAGCACATCTTTACTTCCGAGACTGTCTCACACACAATTTTATACTACTACTTTGACTGATCATGTTAAAAAACTGACAATCTGACAAATTGACTCACCTTATCTTCAAGGGCAGTGGAGATGGACTGGAGATTTACTCGTACATGTGGAGAGCTATAGAGAAGCAGCACATCTCTACTTCCGAGACTGTCTCACACACAAGTTTATACTAAGACTTTGACTGATCATGTTAAAAAACTGACAATCTGACAAATTGACTCACCTTATCTCCAAGGGCAATGTAGATGGACTGGAGATTTACTCAAGGGAGACTAATCACTTTGCTTGGAACTGCATACAACATCCTAACAAAACTTATCAGTCTTAGACAATCTCTTCTTATGCCAAACATCATTCCTCCCTTACGTAGATAGGTTTGTTCAGGTGCATAGCATTCTGAACAATACTGCTATCTTCTGGGAATCCACAGCTCTCGTGTGACTCAGGAAGCAGGACCTCATTGTGCTATTTCTCAATTTTGAGAAGATTATGATACAGTTGATTGAAAATTTCCAGAGGGCACTTTGCTGAGAATGGGGTTTTCCAAAGGAGCAGGTCAGAGGTGGAGCGGCTCTCTACTTTGTTGAGGATGGGGTTTTCCAAAAGTGGCTCAGAGGTTCTTATCAGTGGCTCCAAGGGTGACAGGTTTAGCATACAGAGGTCGGTGATATAGGGGTGCCCCCTTGTCTTCTTCTTTTTATTTATAGTAGAGGCCATGAGCTCTTTTTTGAGGGATATGCGACAGGTATTTGTGACATCAGACTGCCCATCCCACAGTTTGAGGAGTTAAAGAATGTAGAGTTTGCAGATGACACATCTATTTATTTGGATGGGGATAAGAAGAACTTCCAGGCTTTCGTGGCTGCAATGGAGATTTTCTTTAGAGCTTACGGGTTCTTATCAATTGGCACAAATCCTACTGATTTAGGATTTGTGACACTCAGCAGCCAGATTAGAGGTCACATAAGCATTTTACTTGGGTTCCTCATCATTCATGGTACTTCAGCGAGGTACCTGTTGGTACTGATATCACATTAGAGAAGTAGCTGGCACTCCTATTGTTGAGCATAAGGCAGAAGCTTTTGTATTGGAGCACAATGAGATTATCACTAGCAAGGAGGGTGGTAGTGGCTAGCTGTGTTCTACTTGCTACTATGTGGCATATTACCTCTTGTTGGGCCTTCTCTAGGTCATGCATTGGCCATGCGAAGCAGCTCAGGAACTTCGTTTAGGGAAGTGGAGATGGTAGTCCTACGAGGGCTAAGGTGTAGCTTGGGATGTCATTATTCAGCCCAGATCTAGAGGCAGTTTGGGGATCATTGACCCAGACAGTTAGAGAAGAGCGCTGATGATGAAGCTTATTGTGAGGAGCCTTTTTCCTGGAGAGGAGGCATGGAAGAAGTTATTGCTATGGAGATTACTGATCATTGTTCCTGCTCATGGGGGATGTCCAAACTCTATTATTGTTACACGGGGGATGATCGCTTGGGTCATGGATAGAGGCCTAGCTTGTGGATGTGAGGATGTACAGGGGTATCATGCTTTCCTTGTCTCAGGGAAACTTGTGAGTAGGATTGCCATGCCAGATTTGTCACAAACACTGTGGACCTGTGGGCATTGTCACAGATGGGAGCTCACAGCTAGCATTATTGCTTGGTATACATGGACAGCCATATGCAGTCATGCCACAGATTTATTAGACATATCTATTGCAGATTCTCTCTCCAGGATTTGGACAGAGATTGTCCACACTCTGCATGGAATATGAGAGAGGATTACACTGCAATTTGGAGACTATTAGGAGGAGAGATGCTTTTCTCAAGACTTGGGATTTTGGCACTTTCTTTCATTGCAGCCCCATATGGTCTGGCACTATAGACCTTTCCACTGGTTATTCATTCACTATAGACCTTTCCACTGGTTATTCATTCACTATAGCCCCATATGGTCTGGCACTATAGACCTTTCCACTGGTTATTCATTCACGCCTTGTAATAAACTCCCTTTGTTATATATATATATTTTTGGTATGGAAGTCCCTTGCATAGCTGTTTTGCAGTTTATATTTTGCCTTGACATACATTGTCCCAAGGGGAAAAAAAAAAGATTTAGCTTGATATATCGCATACATATGATTTCTGTCATTAATCACTTTCTCAGGTAATATGTACCATTTTTATTGATTCATATGTCAATATGTGTATGTGTCCATTGGGACACAGTCATAGATGTTTGGTGATTCATGTATTAGGGGGACTGACGTTTTGGGTGTTCCTGGTGAAAATTGAAAGAATAGGGGAAGCAAAGTCAGCTGGTTTACTCTACCTTCTATACAGTAATTTATAACCTCCTGAGTCTTGCAGTTTTTGTTAAGCTGAACTTTGAAAATCTCACTTATTTCAATCACTATAAAGCTACTACCTTCCTTCTAGTGAAACCAACGTGTTACAATATTGCAAATAACTATTGATGACTTCTCCACATAAAAATGACCAGTAAAATAAGCTTGACAAGAAAGATACTCTACCTATTAATATAAGTTCATCCTCTGCACTATGCTTCACATGACGTCTAACAATAAATCCTCGGGCTCTTTTTTGTTAACGTCAAGGTTGCAAGAGGTTAAAGTTATGAAACTGTGGACTGAAAGTTTGAAACCAGTGTTCTGTGAAGATTCTGAGACCAAGTTGCAACCTTTCAGCTGAAAAAACGCAGATGTGTATATGCTAATTGCAGCATGCACATATTAAAGAAAAGTGGAAATTCATGAACACTTGAAGAAAATGCATGTGCATTTATATACTCTGCAATCTTGTCCATGTAGGTACCATTTAGCTTGCATAGAAAAGATGACAGTGTTACACAGCACAAATCTCTCTCAGGGTAACCCCATAAGTCACATTCATGCGTCTGACCACCTGAGCTTACGTAAAAATGCCAACTAGAAATTTTATCTCAGAGGGTGAAAGAAATTGTTGATAATGCATTGGATACAAAGCTTGAATTTTTCTAACAGCAACCTCTGTGGAAAGAGCCTCACCTCCGGAGTGTTTGTGATGAAGTTCCTCTTCTTGCATTTTCCTTTCAAACAGAGTAGGTAGATACCACAAGGTAAAGTACCAAACAAGATATCAAAAAGTACTACCTTCAGGTATAATTGACAGGACTCTTGAAGAGAAAATATTCACCAGGCATACAACACGCACGATCTACAGATTATGAAAATAAATGATCACCTTATCTTAATTAATTCTGCAATCCTTTGTCGGCTTTGGCGTCCTCTTTCATTTGCCTGAAGAGGTGAACTCACTCCTGATGAGTTAGCTTAGTGCCTAAATAATAACTATGAATTCACAAACATAATTCATGAAATGGTATTTGTTAAATGAGCTAACCTGTATAATTTTTATAGCAGCTTCCTCAGGCATGGGGACTTGCAATTCAACAACAGCAATTTGATCATTTTCAGACTTCTCTGCTACAGCTGCCTGCCGAGTTGTATTTTTTAATGTTTGACAGAAAAGAAACAGCAATTAATAGGGAAAACCCTTAAAGTAGTTTTTGACAGCATCATTACAAGCATGTGATCGTGTGCATGTGTGTAATTTTGTATGTGTATATGCAAGCATGCATGCACTATGTATCTTTCTCTCTCATATTTTTCCCTCAAAGGAATCACACTTCTGTTTCAACAGCCTGCGTGTGGGGATTTCTTCCAGCTTCACATAGAAAACAGTGTAAAGATGGGTCCACACCCTCCATCCGACTCTGATCAATGTCCCCCACTCTGACAATTAGAACTGAATTGTTTTTATTGACAGATGAAAGTAGAGTATGTGTCATTTTGTGTGGAACAGAATAATCCTCACATGGTTATTGACAGCATCATTACAAGCATGTGGTGTGTGTGTAATTTCATATCTATGTGTCAGTTTGTGTGGAACAGAATAATCCTCACATGGTTATCGACAGCATCATTACAAGCATGTGGTAGTGTGCATGTGTGTAATTTCATATGTATGTAGATGATTGCAATTAATATGAATAGTGGAGAATGCCCTATATTCTGGATAATTCGAAAGCATACGAGACATAATAGTGCATGAAGCCATGCAATACAGATTGGAAGCCTTCTCTCAGCTAGAGTTTCTGCTACAAGGGGATGTCTTTAAGGCTACAGGTCATTGATGCCCTGATGGCACTAACACAAAGAAGCCTCATGAGGTGAGAAGTGGGGTGGTCTAAGACTTTAAATAAACATGCTGACAGACAATCAGGCTGCTCATAGATTTGGTGTGTGCCAAACCTTTCATTTGAAAGCCTACCAGAAGCATTCATCCCCCACTTCAGGAATTCCCTTATGGATCCTTTGGACAGAATGATGCCAAGTAGAAGCTTGCTAACAAAAGTAAGTTGAAATGTGAGTCACAGTGGCAAGCAGGCCCAAGCTTCAACAGTGGGGGATAGTGGCATAAGTTGTGGTGGTTCAGTGTCAGTGCCTAGTGTCAAATCTTGGCTAAAGACATTATATATCCTCTACTCTTGGGGCTTGCATCAAATTGGCGTGTGTTAGTTGGATTCTCCTACTTCAAGTCGGGACTGCAGTCGGGGCTGCACGTAGGTTCCCTAGGCAGTGCACTACCTTTGCTTCCATAAGGTGGCTCATATCAACCCAACTAAACAAATCCTTCATGTGGTGGATTCCATCCAACAAAAGCTCACCTTTGTTGGGTTTGACTCATGCCTATGCTCACAGAGGAGTGTCAGTGATCAATAGTAGGACATTGGGGCACTTTTTACTCTCCATAAGAGAGGTTCTTTCCCCCACTTACATTATTCTCTATTTGTGTGTTTATGTTACATAGTTCAGTCACTTACAGCACTTTACACACTTTCGGGTGCGAACAAACCGTAAGGCAGTTACACAACCCTAAGGTCTAAGGTTTGTACTTTGTACTTTCACTTACACACTTGGAATTGAATTGTGTGTCAAACCGTGTCTACACTCTCACTCTCTCTACTGTCTACACTGTGTGTTGAGCTGATAGCTGCCATCTCCATCTTCAACATTTGGTATCAGAGCTCCTAGGTTTTCCAAGCTCTTCATCAGCCCAGCTCGAGGTTCCTCAGCTCAGCCTCATCAAGTCTAGTTCCTCCTAGTCTACCAGTAGGCTTGCCAACTTGCTGTTGCCCCTGACTAGTCAGCAGGTGCTGCCTGTAGCACTGCCGTCTTGAAGTGGCTGTCGCTCAGTAGCCACCTTCGCCTCCCTATTGAGCAGTGCTGCTGTTGCCTCCGACTAGTTGCCAGCAAGCAGCATAACTAGCACCGCCTAACTGCTCTGTAGTGGTCCCCTCCTGCCTTCCTATCCAACTACGCTGCCCCTTGGTCCAGTGCCCTGTCCAGTCCTGCCGCCACCCTATACTGCGTTGTCTGTGTCCCAGCCAGCGCCACCAGCACCGCCAGCTTCTGCCGCCTGTTCGCCAGCTGCCGCCAGGTCTTCCAGCTCATCCAGGCCGCTGCCTGCCAGCTCGTGCAGTTCCACCTCTACACCTGGCAATCTTGCTCGTTCTCTGCCTGCTGTCAGTTGTCACAGGTATATCTCATTATTTTTATCTGAAAAATCAGAGCTATAACAAAGGGTTTCTACAAGGAGAGGTGCATTTCTACTTCAGAAAGTGCTTTTGGGCACACAAATAATAGAAATTTCTTGGATTTCCAGTCAGAAAATTTGGGGCTTTTGCATGTTTGGCAAACATTGGCACATGTACTGAAGATTCAGTCTGAAATTGACTGAAATTTTGCACTTTGGACAGTTAAATTTTCGGGCTTTTGCATTTTTTGTGCTGCTGAGCACTGTTGGTGCATTGGACAGCCTGCTATTTGCTGAGATCTGTAAAAGCTTCAGCACATCGGACAGTAGTGATCAAGTGTGACACAGTTTTGTTAATTACAGCTTGGTGTTTGTTGTAATTTCTGGAAATTTGCATATTTCCAGGTTATTCCAGCTTTGGTTATTGCTCTTGTGCCTTTCAATCAAGGATAGAGTGATATATTCACTTATGTATCTAAAGAGGATAGATTGGATGGCAATAACTATTCTCTGTGGTCCTTCATGATGAAGAATGTGTAAAAATCTTTGGGAGTATGTTAGTGGTGAAGAAGTCCGTCCTTGAGTTGTGGCTCCTGCAACTTCTCCCCCAAGAGGATGTGGTTAGCCACTACCCCAAAGAATAGTTGCATAAAAGGCTTGGGACTTAGGATGCCTTGGCAATTCAGCGATCCATAATCCCACATATATAGTTTGCTACTTCTTCACGAGTAGCATGACTTACACTTGAGCCAATGTTGCTAGAAAAAATAAGACGTATTTCTTTCTTGAAAAAGGAGCTTGGAAATGTGAAGATGAATGAAGGTGATGCTATGCAGGATCATCTTAATAAAATTCAGGACTTGCATGAGCAGTTGATGAATGTAGATGAGTATTATTTTGATGTACAGATGATCTCTACTACTTTGAATTCCTTGCCACCTTCTTATTTGGCCTTTCATATGGCATTGAATCTTACAATGAGAATTTCTCTGTAGCCACTCACCTTTCTTCAGTTGGTTAGTTTATTGCTAGAAGAAGAGCAAACAAGGAAGAACAGTGGGGTGGATGTTGTAACCTCAAAACAGGCTTTTATGGCAAGACAAAAGGGTAAGGGTAGTCAGTCTTGGAATGCTCTGTAGAGTTCTAAAGTTCAGGTACTTCACAGAACAAGAACCAGGGAGGCATGCAAGCCAAGAAGGGTAAGTGTCATTATTGTAAGAAGCCAGGTCACTACATCATAGAATGCAAGAAACGCATTGCCAAGGAGAAAAAGGAGTAGTCTGGGATGTTTGTTTTTTATGCACCTTCTACTGCTACTGCTACAGAGTCCACTCTGTTTGTTGTTAATTGTGACTACTGTTTTTACACTTGCAGTTATGATTCTTCTTGGGAAAATAGAGCATTCACCTCTACATAGAATGCTAGCACTTGGTTCTTTGATACTGGTGCTTCCAAGCACATTACATCCCATAGGGATTTGTTTGCCTCTGTTGTTGCAGCTCTTGTTGGCATATTTGTGCAATGTGCCAACAATGCATCTTATCTTGTTAGAGGTGTTGGAGAGATTGTCTTGAAAGCCATTGATGGCTCTACTCTCCGTCTGCAGGATGCATTATATGTGCTAGGAACAAAGAAGAATTTGTTGTCTATTTTTTCTTTAGAAAAATGTGGAATGCAAGTCACATTTGATGATGACAAACGCATGGTTAGGGAAAATGAATTCTTGACACTGGTATTGACTAGCACATTATTTCATGGACTCTATGAATTAGATCCTCATTTGATCGATCAGTAAGTCTATTTGGCATCTACTATTACTCCTGCTATGTCACAAGCAGAGTTACGGCATGCTTGCATGTGGCAAGTTCAATATAGTAATTTGATGCTAATGCAATGTACTCAGATGCTAGTTGGTTTACCTCTTGGAGAGACCTCTTGAGCATATTTGTGAGGGAAAATGCATCGGTTCTCTTTTCCTCATGATGTTGCTTTTAAGGCAACGACCAAGTTATAGATTGTGCATTCGGATGTATGTGGACCTATGCAGACAAAGTCATCAGGTGGATATTATCATTTCGTTACCTTCATTGATGACTTACTTGCTTTTGTTGGGTCTATTCATTGGTGAAAAAGTCAGAAGTGTATGATGCATTTATGGAAAAACAATTAGGCTGTCGGATTTAGACTCTCCGTTTGGACCAAGGGGGGAAATACATGTCTTCTTTATTGAATAATTTTTTGAAGCAAAAAGGCATTGCATATCAATATACTACTGTATATACTCCACAATAGAATGGGGTTGCAGAAACAAAGAATCAATCACTTATGGAGGTGGCCAAATGTATGCTAAAAGCTAAAAATTTACCACATGGTTTTTGGATGGAAGTAGTTATATGTGCTTGTCACATTTTGAACAGGTGCCCTACCAAGGCATTGAAAAATGTCACACCTTTTGAGGCTTGGAACAGCCGTAAACCTTTAGTTGGTCCCTTTCCTCATATTCCCTAAGTATTGAGAAAGAAGTTGGACAATAAGGCTGCCAAGTGCATATTTGTGGGATACAGGAGTGAGAGCAAAGGGTACAGATTGTATAATCTTGTTTCCAAGAAAGTCTTTGTTAGTAGGGATGTGTCTTTTGACAAAAAATCAGAATTATCTCTTGCTGGTTTTGACACATATCAGGCTGCAAATGATGTGTTTGAAGGGCTGCCGCCTATTTCTTTTGGTAACATAGTTGAAGTGTCATTAAATGAACAAAATGCTCAGCCAGTTGCTCCATTAAACAATGCAAAATTCTTTTTTTTTGCAAGTCAAATGTGACTGATTATATTACTCAAAAAACTGATTACAACGGAGTGCTCATGCTCAACAGACTAGCTGGAGTTGGTGCAAAGTCACAAATACATCATGTATACAAGCCTCTCAAGGCGGTCTGGGAGGATGGGGGCAAGAAGCCATGGACGGGGGGTGTATCACTATCTGGGGCTGCCTGCTTGCATCACGAAAAACAGGTCCTAGCCGCCCCAAGTATGCATTGTCAGATGGGAGAGGATCGAGGTGCAGCTGAAGTGCAGTAGACAGTGTGAGAGTGAGAGACAGAGTTGAGCACGACACCCAATGCAATAGTACTGAATAGAGTGTTAGATGAAAGTACAAATGATAACCCTTATACCTTAGGGTTATAAGGGGCTGTTCACACCCGAACACAGTAAGTGCCCGTAAGTGTGCACCACAAGCACATACAAAATAGTACACATAATCTGGGGGAAAAAACCTCTCCTACCGAGAGTAAAAAGTGCCCCAGTGTCCTAGTGATCACCCGCACACTCCCATATGAGCGTAGGCGTAAGTAAGGCGTGTGAGATACCCAACAAACCCCCCTGGAGTGAAGAGTGATCAAGTGTACAAGGATCATCCGCCACCAAAGGGCGTCAAATTCAAAGCATCGCGAAATGCTTCAAATTTGTCTCGTGGAAGAGCTTTGGTGAAGATGTCTGCCACATTGCTGGTGGTAGGACAGTAGACAAGGCTGATATCACCTGCATGTAGCCTCTCTCTGACAAAGTGGTAGTGAATCTCTATGTGTTTCGTGCGAGCATGAAACACAGGGTTCCGTGCCACTGCAATGGCACTCTGACTGTCAGTATATAAAGGAGTAGGCTCCGTAACAGATACATCCAAATCAGCAAGTAAGCGTCTAAGCCATACGCACTCAACTGCAGTAGTGAAGGCTGCCTTGTACTCAGCTTCACATGACGACGTGGCAACAGTGGATTGTTTCTTGCTAAGCCAAGAAATGCATGACGAGCCAAGAAAGAAACAATTGCCACTAGTGGAGTGACGAGTATCAAAATCACCAGCCCAATCAGAGTCACTGTAAGCATGTAACTGCAGTGGTCCCCCCTTGGCATAAAGCAATCCAAGAGCTCTAGTACCCTGCAAGTAACGAAACACACGCTTCACAGCTTGCCAATGCGACATACGAGGCTGATGCATGTACCTGCTCAAAACTGAAACGGCAAACTGTATGTCTGGCCGAGTGTGGCATAGATAGATGAGACATCCCACTGCTGGAGCATAAGTATGGATATCAAACAAATCACTGTCATCATGTAATGACAGTTTGAGCCCAGGTTCCATGGGTGTACAAACTGGCTTGCAATCCTGTAAGCCAAACTTCTCAAGAAGTTGCCCAATGTACCTTGACTGACATAATCCAATGCCTCTAGCATCATGTACAAACTGGATGCCCAAGTAATAGTGCAAAATACCCAAGTCAGACATGTCAAAAGTTTGCTGTAAATTATTTTTGAATGCTGAAATCTGATCAGCACGTGTTCCAGTGAGCAAAAGGTCGTCTACATATAGACACAAAATCAGCATGGATCCCCCCTCTTTATGTACATAAAGGGTAGACTCAGATGGGCTGTTTACAAACCCCTGACTAAGCAAGAAAGCATCTATCTTTGCGTACCAAGCTCGTGGAGCTTGTTTCAAACCATATAGAGCTTTTTTCAGCTTGCATACTAAATTTTCTGAGCCTTCAACTGCAAAACCAATGGGCTGCTGTACATACACTTCTTCCTGAAGTTCCCCATGTAAGAATGCAGTCTTTATATCCAGCTGATGCACTTTCCAACCAAAATGTGCAGCCAAGGCAATCATAGACCGAATGGTCGTCATACGGGAGGTAGGAGCAAAGGTCTCCTCATAGTCAATGCCCTTTTTCTGTGCGTAGCCTTTAGCTACCAGTCGTGCCTTGTACTTATCTATGGATCCATCTGCATTCCTTTTCAATTTGTAGACCCATTTCGTACCAATGGCACGCTTGCCAACTGGCAAAGACACCAAATCCCAAGTATGATTCTTATGAATAGAATCCAATTCAGCTTGCATGGCTGCCATCCAATGCACACTATGTCGTGCATCCTCAAAACATTCAGGCTCCTCATTATCATGAGTACATGCTGCCATAACAAACTCCATGGAATGTGCTGAATCATGCAGTCGAGTTTGCCTTCGAGTACGACCAGCCAAGGGTGTTTCCAAATGACTATCTCTCATAGTCTGCGTGTACCATCTAGGCACCTGTCTTGCTTCCTGACTGTGTACAAGTTCCTGCTGAATTTCAGTTTCAGCAATGTGCTGATTTTCTGCATGTTCCATAGGAGCAGCTGGCTGAACATTAGGTTCATTTGCTGAAGTACCAGCTGAATCACCAAATGTGATGGGCAGCAGCCCTTCAAAGACATCACGGGCAGCCTGATATGTATCAAAACCAGCCAAGGATAATTCTGATTTTTCATCAAATACAACATCCCTGCTGACAAAAACCTTCTTGGTCACGGGATCATAGAGTCTGTAGCCTTTGCTTTCGCTGCTATATCCCATAAAGATGCATTTTACAGCCTTGTTGTCCAACTTCTTTCGAAGTACCTGTGGAATATGGGCATATGCAAGACACCCAAAAGTACGGAAGTGGCCAACAGAAGGTTTGCGGCTGTGCCAAGCCTCAAAAGGTGTGACGGTTTTCAAGGCCTTGGTAGGGCATCTGTTCAAAATGTGGCAAGCGCACATGACGGCTTCCATCCAAAAACTATGAGGCAAACTCTTTGCCTTCAGCATACATCTGGCCATCTCCATGAGTGACCGATTTTTCCTCTCTGCTACCCCATTCTGCTGTGGAGTATATGCAGTAGTGTACTGATGGATAATGCCCTTCTGCTGCAAATAAGAATTCAGCATAGAGGACATGTATTCCCCCCCTCGGTCCGAACGGAGAGTCTTAATCTTGCAACCAGACTGAGTTTCCACAAGTGCACTGAAAGCCAAAAATGCATCATACACTTCTGACTTCTTTTTCAAGCAGTAGACCCAGCACAAACGTGTAAAGTCATCAATAAATGTTACAAAATAGTAACAACCACCCAATGACTGTGTCTGCATGGGCCCACAAACATCCGAATGCACAAGCTGCAATCTGGCTGTTGCTCTAAAAGCAACATCACGGGGAAAAGAGAAACGATGCATTTTCCCCAAAATGCAACCCTCGCATAAATGCTCAGGAGGTCTCTCCAAGAGAGGTAATCCATCCAACATCTGAGTACGCTGTAATAGCATCAAGCTGCCATAGTTTACATGCCCCAAACGAGCATGCCATAACTCTGCCTCTAACATAGCAGGAGTAAGAGTGGATGTCAAATATGCAGACTGATCTACCGAAAGAGCATCCAACTCATATAACCCATGACACAGAGAACCTGTCAAGACCAATGTCATGTGTTCCTTGTCACGGACCATGCAACGGTCATCATCAAAGGTGACCTGCAAACCACAACGTGCCATAGAAGAAATGGAAAGCAGATTCTTCTTAATGCCAGGCACATACAAAGCATCCTGTAGGCGGAGAATAGAGCCATCAATGGCTGTAAGCTGAATCTCCCCAATACCACGAACAGGGTATGATGCATTATTAGCACACTGAACAGACTTCCCAACGGGAGGTGCACCAAGAGAAGCAAACAAATCTCTACGAGATGTGATATGCCGTGAGGCACCACTGTCAAAGAACCAAGTGTCAGCATCCTCTGTAGAGCTAAATGCTCTATCAGCCCAAGAGACATCATAACTGCAAGTGTAAAAACAATAGTCCCTGTCTGCAACAAAGGACGCGGACTCACTAGCAGTGGAAGGAGCTGCAGAAACAGACATCCCTGACTCCTTCTTCTTCTCTTTGGCGATGCGCTTCCTGCACTCAGTGATGTAGTGGCCAGGCTTCTTGCAGTAATGGCATTTTCCTTTCTTGGCTTGCGTGCCCCCCTGTTTCTGACTTGTCTGTGAAGTGTTACTACTACCAGAACTCTGCAAAGCATTTTTCCCTTGGCTGTTTTTACCCTTCTGCCTTGACATAAAAGCCTGCTCAGAGGCTATACCATCCACACCACTGTTCCGTCTAGTTTGCTCCTCCTCTAGAAGCAAACTGACAAGCTGAATGAAAGTGATGGGTTCTTTCGAAATCCTCATAGTGAGGTTCAAGGCAGTATGAAAAGCCAAGTAAGAGGGAGGCAGTGAATTCAATGTCGTAGAAATCAGCTGTGCATCTGAGTAGTACTCATCCACATTCATGAGTTGCTCCCGCAAGTCCTGAATTTTGTTGAGATGATCCTGCATAGAATCACCCTCATTCATCTTTAGAGTCTCTAGCTCTTTCTTCAAGAAAGAGATGCGAGTCTCATTCTTTCCTGCAAACATCTGCTCCAATATCAACCAAGCTTCTTGTGAAGAAGCTGCTGAACGAATATGAGGAATGATAGAACGCTGAACTGCCAATGCAATCAGCGACATAGCCTGTGCATCCCGTGTATCCCAAGTTTTCTGAGCTGCAGTTCTTGGGGGAAGTGGCTGAGCGGGGTGAGGTGGAGGGGGCTGAGGTTGCCCTCTTGCACGTCCTCCTGGAGGAGGAGTAGCGGGAGCCACAACTCCCGGTCGTGCTTCCTCTCCACTGACATAATCCCACAAATTTTTTGCCACTAATACATTCTTCATCATAAAAGACCAAAGGGAATAATTGTTCCCATCCAATCGGTCTTCCTTGGACACATAGGTGAATACATCTCCTCCCTGATTTGCCATTATTTCCCAAAAGGCAATAGAGCAATGTCAATGCAGTACTGGCTGGAAATCTGCAAATTTCCAGAAATTGCAGCAAACACAAGTCTGCAATTAATGTGCAAAGGGTACTCTGTCACAAAAAACTGTCACTGATGCACGCTTCCCAAGGTGCAATTAGTGCTCAGCAGCACTAAAACATCAAAAGCCCCAAAATTTTCTGCCCAAAATTTCTGTCACAAATGTCTGTTACAAAAGCCCCAAAATGTGCATTCAATGTGTCACAGACAGACACAGCACGTTTCCCAATGTGCAAACAGTGCAGTGCAACACTGTTATGAATAAATCCCCAAAATTTTGCCAAAATCTCTGTCAAAAACAGTCGGTCTGTGACTGTATCAGCAGTTTAAATGCATCTGTCCTCCAAATACACAAAAGCCCCAAAATTTTCTGACCATTCAGTCAGAAATTTGCATGAAATTTACTTTTCCAGTAAATCTGTGCCAACTGCGTGTGAACCGCCGCTTCCAGAATTTATTCTGGGCTGAAATAATAAAATTTTTGAAAATTTTACCTGGTCGTGTGGCAGAGTACTGACGTGGAGCAGGTCGTCTGACGGGCGGGCGGACTGGCTGACGTGGAGCTTTACAACGGCGGTAGGCAGATTAGCGGGCTGCGCGAATCTGAAGCGGGCAGGCAGGTCGCGATCAGGCATTGACTGCGCCTGAACGAAACAGGGCCCTGGCGGACTGGTCGAGCTGCTCGCGAGCTGACGAGCGACTGCTGACGGGCAGCTGCTGACGTGGACGACTGTAGTGAGAAGCCTGCGCTGACAAACGTCAGCACCTGCAGCTGACGCGACGTGCCTGCTGGTGGCGCGCTGGGACAGGGCAGTGTTGCGTGTTGATTGTTGGAGCTGCGCGCAGGGCAGATGCAGAACAGAGGTGGCTCGAGTGCGGTCAGGACTGCACGTTGCAAGCAGAAGCTGAGCTCAGAGCTGAGCTCTGATACCAAATGTCAGATGGGAGAGGATCGAGGTGCAGCTGAAGTGCAGTAGACAGTGTGAGAGTGAGAGACAGAGTTGAGCACGACACCCAATGCAATAGTACTGAATAGAGTGTTAGATGAAAGTACAAATGATAACCCTTATACCTTAGGGTTATAAGGGGCTGTTCACACCCGAACACAGTAAGTGCCCGTAAGTGTGCACCACAAGCACATACAAAATAGTACACATAATCTGGGGGAAAAAACCTCTCCTACCGAGAGTAAAAAGTGCCCCAGTGTCCTAGTGATCACCCGCACACTCCCATATGAGCGTAGGCGTAAGTAAGGCGTGTGAGATACCCAACATGCATGAAATGACAACGGAGCTCTTGATGAGCCCTAGACTCGCCCTGTACCCAGTCCCATCGGCCGCAGAGGGAGTGGATGATGGAGGTCCAGAGCTTTGTCAAGGTCGCTTGTACTAAAAATCTCTCTCAGCCGAAAGCCTCCTGACACTGCGCCTTCCAGATATGCCATCCAATAAGACTCCCTATGATCTTCCATACCTCAAAGCGGTCTGCTATGGGCTCCAATCCCTGGCGGATGGGTAGAGCCTCTAAACCGACCTTTGTGCACGACCCTGCCTCGATGATGAATATCGTGTCCTGCATCCCAGCCTCATACAAAAGGTGACGGCCCTGGCTAACTACGTGCCAGCAGAAAGCTCCCCATGAGATACATCCAAGGATGGGTGCTATACGACGAAGGATACAGCATACTCCTCTCCACACGAGTTGTG
Organism: Lygodium microphyllum; assembly: GCF_053477565.2. Classification (NCBI taxonomy): domain Eukaryota; kingdom Viridiplantae; phylum Streptophyta; class Polypodiopsida; order Schizaeales; family Lygodiaceae; genus Lygodium; species Lygodium microphyllum. Next base: position 28,597,777 of record NC_141135.1, read on the forward strand.
CCTCCTCACATGACCAAAGGCAATGCTTTGGGGTTTCCAGAGGCTGCTGTGTGCAGCACTTACAACCTCTCTCCTGCATTTGGGCAAGCCAACTTCCCACCGGCACGCCTCCATGTGCCACCAGCCATAAGAAATACGATACCTTCCTCGGCCTCCAGCTATCCCATAGGCGGCGCCAGAAGGTCCGTCGAAAAGGCTCCGTGATGCTATGCTCCACCCAGTGCCTGCTATGTGAAGGCGCCCAATCCATATTCTTCTGCATCAATATGTGTCTGCCAATCCTGGCAGTGTACTCCAGGAATCTCGGTGGCTTCTTGGCAACTGCAGTGGCCGGCCATAGCCACTCTCCTAGATCCCACTCCAGCTCATCAAGTGGTCCGCCCTTCCAGATCCAAAAGCGCCACTCCCTGAGCTCCTCCTAGAAAACATAGGGGTCCCCATGACTTCCCCTAAAGACCCACCACCCGAATTCTTCTCCATGAAAGGGCAGCTATCCCCTCATCTTGCTGCTCTCTGTCAAGGGCCAGATGCCCCCCCTCTTGAACGGTGAAGAAAGTCCCTTGCGAGGCGCCGCCCACTCTACCTGCCACTTGTAGGGGGATGCTTGCTGGTGAAAACCTTGCGGCCCGTACCTCCCCGGGCTCTATCGGCTCTCATATCGGGAGAGCGAGCCACTCCAGAGGTATTGTTGGGTCTATCTCCCTTTTCCTTAACTCCACTCCTCTTTGGCAGCCTGATGCTTGCTGCAGCACCTCGTTCGCCGTCCTGTACACCTCCCGCCATGTCTTGATGATACGAGCCGGGCCAGCCTCCCAACCAGCCCACTGGATGTGGGGGCGTTCGGCGATCTATGCCCCTTCCCGATCTTTGACCTGGGGGTTCCAGATCATTGGCTGACGGTCTATCTCCTCCTAGCAGCATGGGGGGCTTTGGATTATGGCCTTATGGAGGCCCTGCCACAGCGTAGTAAGCTGCGTAGGAAAAGTGATCTGAGGGGGGGTGATCTGAGCTGACGTGAAGATCCATCTCAAGGATGGCCTCCACTCACTGCCAAGCCTCGGTCTACAATCCTGAAGACCCTCCTGCAATAAGATCTTCTAGGTTTGCTCGCCTGGTGTGAGGCTACGGACAACTAGCTTGCCCAAGAGGGCCATACTCTGATACTTTGGGTCTATGATACCAAGCCTTCCCTCTAACCGATGCCGTATGATGGTCGCCCATGCCACCTTGGCCCTGGAATCCTTGGAGCCATTTGACCCTGACCACAGGAAGTTCCGCACTAGGCAGCGAAGTTGCATTATGCAGGATGAGGAGAAGCACCAACACAAGGCGATATACCAGGCCGTCGCTAGGAGGATCTGGTTAACCACCAGGGGTCGGCCGGCTACTAGTGAGAGGCAACTTGTGCTCCAGTAGGTCAACTTCCTCTGAATAGAGTCAAGGACAGGAAGAAACTACTGGGCAGGAGTGATGTCGAGTCCCACCTGGAATCCTAGGTACCGGACGGTCTGCCCTCTGCTCACCCATCTAAATCCCAGGTGGACACCCCACTCCGTGCTAGAGTCCGGGTTTGTGAGGAAACCAACAGACTTTCGCCAATTGATTTTCGCTCCTGCTACAGAGAACAAAACACCTCAATAGCTAGCCTCACTCTCTCCAGCATCAACTCATCATCCTCTATGTAGAGTGCTGTATCATCTGCATACTCTGAGTCTAACAACTCAGTCTCCTCGCTCACTGGAAGTCGGAGGCCGCGTAATCCGCTCACCCGTGACTTGAGGAAGTGGGACATCGCCTCTGCAAAGAGTAGGAATAGGTATGGGGCCGGGGGGCAGCCTTGTCGGACCGATCTCTCCAGCTGAAACTCCTCCCCTCGCCTTATACCTTTGAGAACCCTGTTGGTGGCCGATTTGTAAAGTGCGAAGACCCCGCAAATCCAAACTTGGGGGAAACCCAACCTCACCATGGTGCCCTCTAGGAAATCCCAGTCCACCCTGTCATAAGCGTTCTCAAAATCCAAGAGTAGTACGGCCAATCTCTGCCCACTGTGCTGAGCCCACTCTGTTGCCTCAAAGAAGGTAAATACATTGTTTAGGATGCTCCTATCCTGGACAAAGCTTATTTGTGTGTCATGGATGATGTCTGGGAGCACGGGGCGTAGTCGCCTATCAATCATCTTTGCCGGTGCCTTATAGGCCACTTACAATAAGGTAATCGATCTCCACTGGGAAAGCTCCAACCGGTCTCCCCCTTTGGGGAGAAGACTGATAAGGCCTGCCGAAAGACTCCTTGGCATCTGTCTTGAAGTGAAAATCTCCTGGAAGGCCATCATTAGGGGATCCTTCACCACTTCCCGGTAGGTAGTGAGGAAGGCCTTAGAGAGGCCATCCTCTTCCGGGCATTTCTACCCATTCTGTGTATGAAAAGCCTCCTCAAGTTCCTTCTCTGTGAAGGGGGACTAGGAGGGAGCGTCCCATCTCCTCTATGACGAGGAACGGGATATGATCCCAGACCTACTATCTACATTGCAGTCCTCTAGCTGAGGCTGTCTCCTGCTGGAAAAGGCGCTTGTAGTAGTCGGTGGCAATCTCCATCACCTCTAGGCTAGAACGAGTCCTCCCAAACTGATCTCGAAGGTTGCGTATTTGCTCTCCAACGGTGCGAGGCTGGTGCACTTGGAAGAACTCCCTGCACATCGAGTCCCCCTTCCACGCCTAGAAGGCTGCTAAAGTACGGAAAGAGACTCCGAGCACCTGTCCTTTAGGCCAGCAATGGCTGCTCGTGTACACACCTCTTGTGCGTGGCGGGTGGGATGCCTTGGTGCCTCCTGTAATAATTTCTGTGTGGCTGCAATGTCCCGCTAGAGTGCTCTCTCCTCCTCCCAGCTCTGCTGTCTGGCCTGTATAGCTGCCTCTTGGTAGATTCTGCTCGACTCAGCTAGGACCTCTGCAACCTCCTTTGCGGTCCGGTTCCTCCTGCCCCACTCCTTGGTCCAAATTTTCTCAATCTGACTCATCACCTCCTCCCTCCTATAGATCGAGTCCAGGATCCAACAGGATCGTGCGGCGTCAAGGGAAGATATTGGAGGATCAAGTGTCAAGAGAACCAGGAAATGATCGGCGGACAGCGTGGTGCCCGCCAATTGCCCAATCTAGCCTTCGCGAGAGCAACCCCACTCTCCCACATTAAACCTGTCCAACCGCTCTAGCAAGACACCACCTAGCTGTTTGTATCCCCAAGAGAAATCCAACGACCTCTCCCTCCTGTGGAAGGCAGGATCTCTCCAGGCATCACGTGCTCCTACTGCCAGTAGGAAGACCTCCCATGCCACTTGCTCCTCCCCAGTCATGCCATGGTAGTTTTTGCCTCTGCCTTGCTGGTCCTTTAAAGCCTCCAGGTTGTTGAAGTCTCCTCCAACGATCCAAGAGTCCATCTCTAGGAGTCCATCCGCGATCTCCATCCAGAACCTACTGCGTGCCCTAACCTCAGTAGGGGCATAGACATTGAGGACTCCAAGGCATGAGTCCCCAATATCCAATCTGATCCATAGAACCCTCCCTGCCACTATTGTCCCGTGGTCTCGTACATAGGCACTGAGACTTGGGTCAATAGAGGTGCATACGCCTGCGCTCCTACCATGGGCACCGATGGCGTGCTCCTGGTAAGTGTGCAAGCCGCTTGGAAGTACCTTCCCAACCCTACGAGCCTGGGTGTGGGAGTGAGCTTGTGCTCTTGTAGAAGTAAGATGTCGATCCGCCCGGCAAGGGCAGGCTACAGCTCTTGCCAAACATTCAACTTCCTGGAACCACGTGCCCCACTGTAGTGGAGGCTATTCACGTTCCAAGATGCAAGGTGTATACTCATGGGGATATTTGTGATTGACCAAACAAACATCTGTTTGGTGTGGACGTTGCAGATGAAGAAGAGCTGTGGGGCATGCGGATGTGCTTTGCTACCGGCTTGGATGGTGAACTCCATTCCCCCATGGTAGCCCTAGGACGTCGTACCATGGGGGTGATGGATACGCCTGGTGGTACCACCAAGGCATCAAACAACCAAGCTGAGAGAGGCGAGACTCCGTACACTGGTAGAAACGGGCCACTTGTGCCAGGGACCACTCAATCACATCTGTTGGTGCCCTCCATTACAGGGGGCTCGAAAGATAATGCTCAAATGAGGAACCTCGGCCCCTATCCACCAGTTGATGTCCATCATGCAGCCTGGCCACTGCTGGAAGAAAAGTGTCAAACCCCCTTCTCCCATCCACTGGGAGATTGGCTTTTCACCTCCTCTACCTGAGTCGTCGTCCATCCTCTTGTGTGAGAGGTCTGACAAAAGAAGGCGTAGTTTGGTTCATCCGGTGGTGCTAGTAAATGGACCTTACCGCTCTTAGCCTTGGGTACCATGAAGATTCCCACGTCTAGGGGTAGTGGGAAAACTCCGTGCTCTACACTTCTCAAATAAGACCACGGCCCACTGTGAAAAAAAACCTGCAGTAGCAGCTGCACTTGTCTTAGGTAAGTGTGGTGTGCGGCATGGAAAGATGAATTGGTGGTTGTGTGAGGGAGGTAGGTGGGGCTAGAGAGTCGATGGGTAGAGGATGTCGACGTCTGGGGCTCCTCATCTCCTGTTTGTGGGGGGGGGGCACGGGGCAGCAAGGGTGATGGTGGGGAGGTGAGGATCGAGAGACGGTAGGGGGGGATGGAGGTACCTGGTGGGCGTGGGGGGGGGTCTGTCTCTGGGAAGGGGTGTATGCTAGGGTCATGGAGGGGCCGTGGGGAGGGGGTGGGGGTTGTGGGCCCTCATGTGAGGCGGCTTGAGACACCTCTGTGGGGGGTGGATGTGGAGATCTATGGACCTGTTGGGCGGGGCGAGGAGGGGGGGAGGACGAATGGTGCTCTGCCGGAGGGGGGGATGTTGCTATCCATCACCCTGCCGTGGTTGTGTCTGAGGAGTTCCCTATAGTCCCCCCTGCCGTCTCTCTTTCTGTCATCTTTGTACTCATGTGAAACCGTTCGCATCCACCTGTGGGCCTGTAGGAGGAGCCGCCCTTGCACCGAAGCCTGTGCACTCTGCTGCCTGGTGCCCAAAGTCATGGCAACGCAAGCACTGCCCTTGCTGCCCAGTCACAATGACCTGTTGCCTAAAGGAGTGCTTGCCCACCTCAATCTCTAGAAACTGTGGGATACTCTTGACCTTCTTCATTGCCACCCCGGACCTTTGGGACTCCTGCGGCTGTCACTGCGTTCGTGAAAGACACGGGAAGGACAATGTCGAAGAGCCGTCTTAAGTCTTCCACTAACTGGCAATACTCTATCACGAAGCTGGGGAAAAGAAGGGTGACGAGGTGCTGAAGAAACTTGTTGTGGAATGCAAATGCCTCCACAGTAAAGCCACTATACCAAGGGACCATGTATATAACCCCCTTCGTGGACATATATGGTGAACTGGTAAGTAACTCACGAGCTGCGTCTATAGAGCTGAGCCGAACCATGAAGATCCCTTGGTCCAATAGGACCGCCTCCATGATCTGCGCTGTGCCGATGCGCAGCGTGGAGTGAAGCCAGTCCCGAAGCTGGGCCCTGGCTCGGGAATGTCCTACTACCTGACCATATATCGCTATTTCCTTTAGCTCCAGCTCTTTAGCTCGGATGGCTAAGAGCTGCTCCTCAAAGAGAATGATGCACAAGGTGTTTAACTGGGGGGCACTCGTAGAATGCACCGATGTCTGACTAGAGGTTTTTATTGCGTGTTCTTGCTAAGGACCTACCAATCTCGCTGTTGTGCTATGGGGGGAGGGAGGTTGCTGCAGAGGGAGGGAGCAACTGGGGGGGGGGCGGGGGGGGGGAACAGATTATTTTGTGCCGGTGGGAGGGGGGGTGCTGGACACTGCGCGAGGCCGGCTCTGATTACGTGAAACGTATAAAAAGAGCTTCATTAATTAAAAAGAGTTCTTTTATGCACAATTGTTCATTTGCGTAATTTACTCATGGACATACAATCAGAATAAAACAAATTCATTGATTATATGTTGTAGGGTGGCAGGTGGGGGCGGGGGGCTGTTGCGGGGGGCCAGGCAGAGGGCTGTGCTAGGGGAGCAGGCGGGTGGCCAGGTGGAGGGGATCAGGGCTAGGCGGAAATGTTGGGGGGGAGGAGGGGGTGCGGAGTAGAAGGCGGGGGGGAAGTAGGCAGACCAGTGGTGTTGGATGAGGGAGCCGGACTGGTGAGGGAGTTGGAAGTGGCGCTGGACGAGGGAGCCGTTGAAGCGACAGTCGGATGGGGGGGGAGGGGCGCGGAAATGCTGTGTCACTGGGGGGGAGGAAGCGTTGGGCCGGCCACGGATAGTTGGCAAGGGGAAGCACAGGCGATGGCGGTGGCATAGCGTAGCACAGTAATGCGACAATAGGAGTTTTTTTAACAATGCAGAATTCAGCCTATGGCTGATCTAAATATTCAGCAAGATGCTGAACTTGATGTTCATCAAGAGCATGTACATAATCAAGAGGTTAGACAAATGCCTAGATGGTACTTGTAGAGTTTAAAAGATAGTCATTTGGATGCTCCTTTTGCTGGTCATACTAGAAGACAAGCACATCTTCATGATCATGCTAATACAATGGAGTTTATTATGGCAGCACACACACTTGATGATGAGGAGCCTGATTCTTTTGAGGATGTACAATACCGTGTGCATTGGATGGCAGCAATGCAAGTTGAATTTGATTCTATCATGAAGAATCAAACATAGAATTTAGTTACATTGTGTGTTGGAAAGAAAGCCATTTGTACTAAATGGACCTATAAGCTGAAAATAAAAGCAGATGGATCCATTGATAAGTACAAAGCCAGGCTTGTGGCAAAAGGCTATGCACAAAAGAAGGGTATTGATTATGAGGAGACATTTGCTTCTACATCCCGTATGACCACCATTAGATGTATGGTTGCTTTGGCTACCTGTTATGGTTGGATTGTGGAGCAGCTTGACATTAAAACCACATTTTTACATGGGGAACTTCACGAAGAAGTGTATGTTCAACAACCCATGGGTTTTGCAGTTGAAGGATCACAACACTTGGTATGTAAGCTAAAAAAGGCTTTGTATGGTTTGAAGCACGCTCTACAAGCTTGGTATGCAAAAATTGATGCCTTTTTACTCAGTCAAGGGCTCATTAGTAGCCCATCAGAGTCTATTCTTTACGTATGCAAAGAGAGGGGATCCTTGCTGGTCATTTGTCTTTATGTGGATGATCTTCTATTTGTATGGACACATGCTAATTAGATTTCAGCATTTAAGGAAAAACTGCAGCAAACTTTTGAAATGTCAGATTTGGGGCCTTTGCATTACTATTTGGGCATTCAATTTATTCATGATGCTAGAGGCATTGGATTGTCACAGTCTAGATATATTAGTAAACTCCTTGAGAGATTTTGGCTTCCACGATTGTAAGTCAGTTAGCACACTGATTGGAGACTAGACTCGAGCTGTCTTTGCACATGCTCCAACAGTTGGGTGTCTCATTTATTTATGCAATACAAGGCCAAATATTCAGTTTGCGGTTTCAGCCCTGAGCAAATATATGCACAGCCTACACATGACACATCGGCAAGCTGTGAAGTGTGTTTTTCGTTAGGGTACTAGGACTCTTGGATTGCTTTATGCCAAGGGGGGACTGCTGCAATTACATGCTTATGATGATTTAGATTGGGTTGGTGATTTTGATTCACTTCACTCTACAAGTGAAAATTGTTTCTTTCTTGGCTCATCTTGAATTTCTTGGCTTAGCAAGAAACAATCCATTGTTGCCACATCATCTTGTGAAGCTGAATACAAGGCAACTTTCACTACTATAGTTGAATGTGTATGGTTGAGACGTTTGTTGGCTGATCTTGATGTATTTGTCATGGAGCCTACTCCTTTGTTTACTATCAACTAGAGTGCCATTGTAGCGGCACGGAACCCAATGTTTCATGCATGCACAAAACAGATAGAGATGCATTATCACTTTGTCAGAGAGAGGCTACATGTAGGAGATATCAGCCTTGTCTTTGATCTCCTTTGGTGGACGATCATTGTATGCTGATCACTTTTCACTCCAAGGGCGTTTGTTGGATTTGACTCATGCTTATACTCATAGAGGAGTGTTGGTGATCTGCACTAGGACATTGGGACACTTTTTACTCTCCATAAGAGAGGTTTTTTCCCCTACTCACATTATTATTTATTTGTGTGTTTATGTTACACAATTCGGTCACTCACCGCACTTTACACACTTTCGGGTGTGAATGCACCTTAAGGCACTTACACAACCCTAAGGTCTAAGGGTTATACTTTGTACTTTCACTTACACACTTGGAATTGAATCATGTGTCAAGCTGTGTCTACACTCACTCTCTCTACTGTCTACACTGTGTGTTGAGCTGATAGCTGCCATCTCCTTCTTCAACCACCTTAAGTTCCACTAAACTCTCAACTGCAAAGAAACCTTTTGTGGTTACTAAAGTGCTGGTAACTCATCAATGGTTTGTTGTTTCTTCTTCATGCTTCTCTTCATGCGATTTTTGACAGCTTAGACCATTGGTCCAGAGTTTTTTGTGGGCTGGGAATGATGGAGCTTGAGATCTAGAGTCAAAGTGGAATGGTAAATGGTGTCCTATTAAGAGACCAGAGTGGGCCTGGGATGCACTCTATTGGCCGAATTGACCATGAGAAGATGAGGAAACAGTAATTTAATGCACTTGTGTTTGCGAAGGCTAGGAAGGGTGCAGTGATACCCATCCCTGAGGTAAAATACGAAGTAGGAAATAAGCCTTATAAAGGACCATAAAGTACATTAGAGATAGAAGGGCTGAGTAAACAGCAAGTCTGGCAGGCTGTAGTGCTAGACCATTTGTAACTCTTGGCACTGGCTAGTTCTTTGAGCCTCTTTAATTAATAAGAATCCCACCATTCAAACCTTGAAATCAAATACAAGGAGGGTGCCAAGTAGCTGTTGTGCAGTGCAGGCAGGTTCCCCAGAGCAGTATGCTCAATGCTCACTCTACTGTACCAGACCTTTGCTAGGCAAGAAAAGCTCTTTGAAGTCTCTTGAATTACTATGCAAATGCTCTACAAGAAGGCTCCAATGAATGCTGAGTTTGCAGAGAGTCCCTAAATCCAGAGAGAGATGCGAGTCTACAGAATTGCTAAGTCCAAAAGATAAGCCCAAGAGGCATTCAAGACCAGAAAAAATGCAAGTCTGATAGAGGGCCCACCTACAGTAATGCTGGAGAGTAGAGAGAAATTCTTACAAAAATGTTGGAAAGAAAAGAGAGAAATGCTGGAGAAGAGAGCGAGATGCATGACTCTTAAGTCTACAAAAAATCCATGTGTGCTGTTAAGCCTACAGAAAATGCTAGATCTGCAAAAAATTGCTAAGCCAACAAGACCAATAGGGGCAAATATGCAAAATACCTGTCTGGATCCAAGACAACTGCAAAGGAAGCAAAGATGCGCAGGGAGCAAGGCAGGGAGATGACGTAGCACTTTGCAACCAACCTGGTAATCTTCCTAAGCTCCTTTGAACAACCATAGTTATGGCGATGAAACCTGCACAGAAACTCTCATGCATGCTCTCTATTGCTTTGAAAACCCAATTAAGAGTGGTCACTCCTATTTTGGACTCACCCTTTATACTAGCACCTCTTCAGCAAATGTAGTCGAGTGGGTGATTGAGAAGGCCCAAAAATAATAATAATTCCTGTGCACCATAATGCACCTCTAATAAAATATAAAATTAATTTATCTACGTGACTCCACCTAATAATCTCCTCACCAAAATATGAGCCACATTAGTTCCCTAGTCTCTACTTAACCAAGTCTCTCGAGAAATCCCTGATGTTGAACAAAAACATGATTTCTAAAGAAAGACAAACCTTTATAGGCTGAGACACATCTCTCATGTGGCGTGGAGCAGGATAACAGTAGGTCCGGCTTGGACAATTGGCTAGTGAAGGGGGGGACTTCATAACAACCTCAATGCCATTTTGGTGGCAATTGGCTGGTGGGGGACATCTGGACACCCTGAGGAAGAAGCAAAGATAGAATAGAGATTGAGGTGATCTTTTAGTTGGGGGTATGTATGAGAGCCTGGCTATTAGGAAGAGGAGGAAATGGGGCAACGGCTGGCTGTTTAATAGACACACACAAGAGGGCATGCCAGGAAAGGAAGAGGGAAGGAGAAAAAAGATCAATGAAGAAAGTTCCTTTGTATTTATTAAATGTGAGTACATACAGGCTAAGGTTCTGATCTGTCTCCTCAGTAGCCATAGTGCTCTACTTTCTCTATAGACCAGGTTAGGAGTAGATTAATGTTTCAAGAATCAAAGACAAACACATCTCTCAATATATTGTCATCTCTGTAAAGATGATGTTTTGGGATGAAAAGGAAATGCCTGTGATCGGAAGGCAAAAGAAAGGCCTGTGTTTCCATGTGAGGAGGGAGCTTAGAAAATGGCAAGAGAGAAACTAGGACTATCTATTAAGCATAGAGAACACAATCTGCCTCAATAGGCCAATACTAGATGAGGGATATTAGACACACAATGGCCCACATCCTTGGCCAACCTACTTGAAAAGAGTACAAAAAGATGAGAGTCTGTCAGACTTTTCTGCATTTCCACAGAAAAGGTGGTAAACTCAGATGATGGAAATTATCCATGCATGTTTATTGTGTAAAAGGTTTGGGACTCTCTGAAGCTCTATCTCATTCTTAATCTGCTCACAACCTCTCAGATTGGGGTCCTACTAACTTATTGCCTGAGTTGGGCCTACAATTGCTTCCCTAAAAAAAAAAGATATCCACTAAATAACATTCACATCCTTATCAAACAGGATAGAAATTATGAAGAATGTATGCATTTAAGACTAGTATACACATATATGCAAACATATATCGTACAAATTTAGCACTAGCTGTTACAGACTTTGCCAAACCTTTCAAATCATTCAAGTATCTGTGCTATAAAAACCCTTATATTACCACTTTCAGCTAAGGAATTTGATTTTAAATGTGAGGTCCTTGTCTAAAGTAACCAGATCTCAGGAAGTGGAAACATAAGACTAACCAGCAATTTTTGCCGAGCTTCAAGTGAGGCAGCATTATCATCATTCATGAACCGTGGATAAGGAATTTCAAGAGCTTCAGGGCCCATTTTTAAATCTTTCTGGTTGATCGCACTTAAAAACAACAGAGTAAAGTCAATTTTTTGGAAAATAATCTTTCAACAGTTTTCTCTAATGTCTCTTTCTTTTCTCCTTTTTGGAAAATATTTGAGGGATTAATAACTTGCCAGAACAGGATAAAGATCAATGGAATCCGATCCATGGTTCAAAGAGACCATCCACTGTAAAAAGAGAAACAAGACACTTATCCATGTGGAAGTAACACTGCTTCATTCCTACTCACAAATAAATTATTTGGTCGCATTTTTTCTGAGCTCAAAGCCATTAATTATTGCTAGCTGGCTTCTTGGCAGCTTGTTAAATGAAGAAAATATCTTGCTGAACCAAATTATGATGACATACACTTCGAATCCTTAAGTAACTATCTTTCAAGCTACATGATACGACTGATATAGACACGGTGATGTGAAAATGGTAGGATGTAGAAGCACCTCACACGGTTGCAGTCTCTTTTGGCTTCAAAAGGTGCTTACTGATTCTCTCTGTCTCCTTCATGGTCTCCCATGTGAACTATTCATAGCATCTTTTGCATGAAACCTCTGAGCAACAAAGAGATCATCAATTGTATGTAGACAATTCTGTCTATATACTTGGGCATAATTTTGCTAGGTGGATCTCCATCAAGTTTCTCATTGTTTGGGCATAACATGGTCCCCCATTTTCAAGTGCACAACACTGACATTCTGATATTTGTGATCACATAGCTCTCATATGTTTCAATGCAAGGCACTTGGATAGGATGGGCATAATAGTTATCAACAAAAGGCTGATTTGAGATGTCAAACAGCTCTTGTGCTAGATGTGTCCAATAAATCTATGGCATGCTAGCATCAGCTGGTCCATATGTACCAAGCAATAATGCTAGCTAAGCACTAGTAAACACATCCTTTGAGCAGAAAATGCGGTTGTCTGAATGATCCGGAAAGTGGATAGCAACATGAACAGGAGAAAACGCAGGCAACAAACTCTGTCCATGATGATTTTAGCTAGGCTGGTCAAAACAGCAAAACACAGCTGTTCCAATGCTAGAAACACTGGACAAACAACTCCAAAACAGGTTGCCAGCAGTTAGGAGAAGAGGAGGTAGCAGGGTGACACCTGTACGGTAGTAGGGCAGCTTCACAGACAGCAAACACAGCAGATCTGGGGGTGGCAGTAGATTTGGCAGCAGGTGTAGCAGCTGGCAGCAAGTGGACACCAAGGGGGAGAGTGCAGCTAATGGATGTGGGTGTTAGCTTTATTTATTCTTGTGTGAACACACATTATTGTGTGTAAAAATGCGTGTTTAGATGTGAACAACTTTTATGCCATTTAGCATTAAATAAGTCAAAGGGTCAGCTACATATCCTAGCCTATATATTTAGGCCCTATTACTTGTACTTACATCACACATATCTCATCTATCATTATCAATTTATCTTTTAGTTTGTGTATGTGCAAGAGTACTCTCTCTCTCTCTCTCTCTCTCTCTCTCTTTGGGTTTGACTTTAGCTTCGCCCATGGCTGCCCAATCTTTTGCTGGTTCTCTTTGCGTATCCATCTTGTGTGTTTGTCGTGTTTTCCCACCACTACTAAAGAAGAAGAGCAACAACAAAAGAAGAAGAAGAAGAAGGTGTTAGGGGTAAAGGCGTCTCTGCCTACCACTGCACATTGCACGTGGCGGGTGTCACAAGACTGTGACAACTATTACCTTTTTGTTGATTTCTTTATTACATATTTTATTTGGTTTTTCCTTTTGGAAGGATCCCTCTTGAAATCTAAACGCCTGAGTTGCATGGCCAGTTTGTGAAACGGACAGGAATGTCTAGTGAGTCAAGATTGGACAATTAAGGTCCAGTATAAGTCTGGAAGAGACTGGGGGCACTGTAGATTGACAAGCTTGGAAGAGACTTGTGAAAGTGTATATGGACAAGTGTGTTGAAGAACTAGCCTGGAAGAGGCTAGTTCAAAGTGAAGATGGACAAATCTGCAAGAGATTAGTCCATGTGGGATCATCAGTGGAAATTCACTTTCAGTTGAGCTACATTACAGATTTGGATGTAGCCATAGTCTGCAAAGATGGTCAGAAGACTAGTGGGGATGCAATGGAAGCAACTCCTAAAATTTAGGGAGTTACTATTTTCGGATCCCAGAATCTGTTCGTGTCATTATCTTCGTTTTTGCACGAGGATTAATCCTCTGGTCTGTGCCGAGGTCAAATTTTGAACCGAGGATGGAGAATTTTAGACTGAAAGGTTTAAACAGGAAAATTGTTACATGTATGCCATGTGTCACAATTTGGGCATAAATTCCCAAAAGAGAGAGAGGGCAGCACAAAAACGAGTTTCAATGCATGGGGGGCTCATTTTGTGAAAGGGAGATGGATTGCTGCAGATGGAGAGCTCTTGAGAGCTGGTCTACCTTGTCTATGATGCACAAAAGACTGAGCTTGCTTCCTACTCTTTCTCTCTCTCCCTGACAGTATGGTTATGCTGCAGAATCAAGGGCCTTTCTTCTGATTCAGGTACAGCTGTGTGGAATATGTTGTTTTTGCATGAGGCAAGAGCCTCTTTTCTCCAGGAACAGGAGCAGTTGTTTGCTGCCCACAAGCAGGAAACAGGTGTGGGTGGTAATCTCACCAAGCAGGTGCCTGAAACAGCTCTAAATCAGTACAGATTTTGGACTGTTCAGAGGTTATTTCAGAGCCCAATTGATGTCAGAATCAAGGGGCACTTGGCCCAGATGATGCAGGACAGTGCAGGGAACAGTATGAGCTGAAAACAGGTTTCAGAACAGGTCTGAACCAGTAATTACAGTGGGCAAAACAGTACAGGGAACAGTATGTGTTGTAAACAGGTCTCAGAACAGGTCTGAACCAGTAATTACAGCAGACTGAAATGGTCAATTTTGCACTCCAACCAGAAGATTCAGACTTGGGCAGAGTTTTCCCTCCTGGTGGGCTTGTTTTGGGTCAGTAATTGTACTGTTATGCTGCCAAATTTCACCCAGAATAGGTGAAAGACAGCCCATTGTATTTTCCCTCTTTTTAAAAATAAAGAAATACCACAAGGGGCGCCTAACTTAGGGGCCAACAGGGTGTCTGTGTTGCAACAGGAGCATTCTAGCTTCCTGTATTTCTTTTTGATTATGTGTCTTTAAGTTCACGTAAAGTGGGCGACTGTGAATTGGGTGAAAGCATTTATATATTTTGGTTGTACACTACCGCCCTTCCCAGTGAACAGCCTGGTTATAGCGGGTGCTCGTCACCATCACTTTATTCTTTATTCTTTTAGTGATAGTTTGAATGAAGGAAGGCCTGGTCACACATTGTGACTGTTGGAGTTCTCATTTGGTCTCTCTCTCTTTCTTACTCTTGCTCTTCTGTCAGCTCTTCCAAGCAAGCTTTGATTCTTCTCACCTTTCAACTAGTATCAGAGCATGGATTCATGACTACTCGAGCTTGGCTCGTGGCATTTTCAGCTTCCTATTGATTACTTACACTCATTGGTTCTCCTTCCCATAGCCGACTCTCCCGAGCTCCGGTCACTCCCTAGCTTCCCGAGCACCTACCTGGCCCAAATTTGGGCACCCTCAAGGCATTCCTTCAAAGGTATTGGAGCTCTCTTATGTTATTTTACTTTAGTCTACAGGTTTTGTGAAGCAGGGCAACCATGTCCTCTTGCTTCTTGTGATGCCTACTCTCTACTGGTGACTTTGCCCTTCAAGAGGGAGCTCTTGGGGATCCTTGACTACTTCCCTAACCTTGCCTTGACCTTGCCTAGCCCTTCCATAGACCCCAGATCAATTTGGGCCAGCTTGAAGAACTACAAAAAAAATCGTTTTTTACTTCAACCCTCCCTTGGCACTCATTGGCAGCTTGAAAACACTTCATTTGGCTTGGGAACACCCCCTTGATGCTCAACATTGGTGGTTATCATTGGCATTGATTTTTGGACTGATTTACCTCAGTCCAGGACTGTTTTCCACAGTCCACAAGCAGCCACAAACAGTGTTACATCAGCATTTTATGTTTATGATTGGTTGGCATTGACATTGGTGGCTTGGTTGGTCTCGAATGTGCCCTGAATGCTAGGGGAATGTATGCCTATGATGTGAGATGCTTTTGGGGCAGAATTTACTCAGTCATTGACAATTTTACACAGTCCACATGCAGCCCAAAACAGGGCAGCCCTCTGTCATTACACTTTATGCTCATGTTACATAGTCATTTGATGCCCAAATATGCCCAGTTGATACCCATACATACGGGAAAGTATGCCTATGGCTTATCTATGGTTTTGAGCTTGGATTGAGCCACTGTTTCCTCAATTTTGGATGTTTATTTGCTGCTGGAATATTCAGGGCTGAAGCTTATTTGCTTATGTTTGGATATGCCTGTTGGATTCGGGCTATGTCTTGGATGTATACATTGATGTAGTGACTCTCGGGGATCGACATAGAGCTTGGATTTGCTCTCGAATCATTGGTTATCGCTTCGCATAGCATTTGGATCTTTATCTCTGTTGTACTTATGACATGTACTTTGCTCTTGACATGCTTGGCCTATGCCACTACTACATGTCCGTTACATTGTTTGGAGTTGGATGCTACTGAGCCTTGCTTTGGCTTGACATTTGATTGTCCGGAGCTTACTTTGGCTATTTCTTGGCTTGCCAGAGTTACAATTTGATTGTACTTGATGTCTATGGATGCTATGTACGGATGCTACACAGCCTATATGCTCATGAGATCTTATTGATGCTTGATCTTGGAACTTCTAGCACTGGTGCTATCATATGCCCTTGTTGAGCTTCTTTGCTTGATATTTACGGCTTTTGTGCCAGTGGGAGCATCTTGATACGCTTGACAGACATTGAGCAAGTGGTTTATGCTACTTGAGCATTCAAATAGTTGAGACTAGGATCTTCACTTGGATGTTGCATGGTTGATATGCCGTGGTCCTCACAGATGTACTTGGGCTGATTTGGGCTTTGCACTCCTTAAGCATACACCTCTTTGTGTCAGGTCTTGCCAGTGTTCACTTTGCCCTATTACACAGGGGGTATGCCAGCTTACTAAAGGATTCATTTGACATGCTTGGGTGTTTGCTCGATGTCCGTATGACTGTCACCTATTGATTTATGCCCACTTGATGCCGGTTATGATTTGACAGTCAGTGGTTGACTTGGTGCACTCATTTTGCCTATAGTTTGCTCTCATTGTACCTGACTGTAATTTATTACAGCAAGCAGTTATGCATGGACTGATGTGAAATTTTCATGCTGAATCATCTTGATTTTATGTACTTTTGATAGTACTTGGTGGGTAACAACATTAGCTATCAGTTCGTGGTCATTTTGCTTTGGTTTTGGTGGTATTTTGGATGTTTACAGTAGAAAATAGCAAGCAATTTTGAACTGTCTGCACCATTTTGGATTGCAGTATGGCATCTTCTTCTACTGATAGTGCTATCTTCAACATCACTAAGCTTGATGATACGAATTATGCCTACTGAAAGAGCCAAGTTTCGCAGGTATTGGTGCAGAAATCTTAGATCAAGCCACTAAGGATGCATGGTGAGCAGCCTGAAACTATGACTGATGACGAATGGGATAAGCTTGATGAGTTATGCAAGTCCACCCTCATCTTGTCTCTCACTCAATAAGTGCATTACAATGTGGATGAGGAAGCACAGAGTGCTTGGCAGCTTTGGGATAAGATCAAGAACCTCTATGACAAGAAAAGTCCGGCAAGTCAGATGTATTGGCTGAAGTAGCTTATGGACTTGCGTATGAAGGAGAATATGACAATGTCTGCTCATTTGAGCCAGTTCCATGCTATTCTCAAGAACTTGACTTCGCGGGGCATTACCTTTAATGATGACATTACTCCATTGTTTTTGCTTGGAACTTTGAGTGAGTCATGGGATGTATTCTACACTATCTTATGTGCTCCTATTACTATTTTGAACTTGCTTGATGTAGAGAGTGCTCTTCTGCAGGAAGAGATCAACCGTAAGAATTTGGATGCCTCTCATGCGTCGCATGCTTTGACTGTTAGAGGCAGAGATGGTAATGGAAAGAATGACCGTGGGTATGGACATGGCAGAGACTCGCAGAAGTCTAGGTCTAAGTCGCGTGGTAAGTCGCGCAGCAAGTCTCGAGGGAGAAATGCTAATGCAATATGTCATCATTTCGGCAAGAAGGGTCATATACACCCCCCCATAGTATCATGAGTTGCACAATGAAAAGCACAAAGAGAAGATAAAAGACAAAGTACATGAAAAATCCTCTGATCGCAGCATTATGCTTGCAAAGTCCAGTGTGAGAATCGAGGAGATAAATGTTATGCAGACTGATGACTCTGATGGGGGAGTACATACTTGCAGCTAGTTCTTGTGATGCTACGCCATTGACCGAGGTTCACTCTATGTATGCGCAATGCTGGCTTTTGGATTTTGGTGCTTCATTTCATGTTACACCATGCCGTGAGTGGTTCCATTCCTACCGCCTTGTCTGTGGTTCAGTTCGCTTGGGTGATGAAAGGTCACTTGCTATTGTTGGCATTGGGGATGTATGGCTGCAATTCTCTACTAATAGTACTTTTCTATTACAGGATATACATCATGTACCTTCGCTTATACGCAGTCTTATGTCTGCAGGGTAGCTTGATAATGCTAGATTTCATGTTTCATTTGGGGATTCTGCCTGGAAGATCACCCGTGGCAAACTTGTGCTTACTAGAGGTGCCAAGGCTCGCAGCCTCTATCCTCTTGTAGTTGATGGGTTCTTTGTTGACCATGTTTTGTCAGTGGGTTCCATCCCACATGCATCTCTTTGGCATGCCCGTTTGGACCATATATCTTTGAAGAGAATGCAAATGCTTTCTGGTTTGCAGTACTTATCGCCCCTTGACTATTCATTATGTGGACGATATGTTGATAGCAAAGAGAGCTCATGATGAGTTGGATGCTCTTAAATCTCAACTGAAGAAGAGCTTTGAGATGAAGGATTTGGGACAGGCCTCTCACATTCTTGGTATGCGCATTAAGCACGATAGGTATCAGGGAGTACTCTACCTCTCATAGAGAGAGTACATTCATAAAGTCCTTGAGCATTTCAGCATGCAGGACGTGAAGCCTATTGGCTATCCATTACCTTCTTATGTGAAGGTCTCACAGGCTGATTGTCCACAGACAGATGAGTAGAGGGCCAAGATGACCAAGCTCCCTTATGCATCAACCATGGGTAGTTTGATGTATGCCATGATAGCCACTCATCTAGATATTGCCTTTGCAATTGGTGTTGTGGCACGCTATATAGCTACACATGGCAAGAAATATTGGGATGTCGTGAAGGGTATCATGAGATATCTGAAAGGCACAGCAGATATGTGTATTTGCTATGGTAGCTAGGATACTAGAGTTATGGGGTACCAGACTCCGATTATGTAGGACATGCAGATAGGAGGAAGTCCACTTTTGGCTATGTATTCACCTATGTTGAAGGTGCTATCTCTTGGATGTCCAGGGTTTAGAAGTGTACGGCTCTCTCTACCACTGAGGCTGAGTATGTTGCAGCCACCACTGAGGCTTGCAAGGAGGCCATATGGTTGGGCCATTTGGTTCATGACCTTGGGATTGATTCTATACCTATGCTGCATTCGGATTCTATGAGTGCTATTCTAGCCAAGAATCCGGTCTTCCATGTGAAGACGAAACACATTGAGGTGAGGTATCACTTCATATGTGGGGTCGTGGAGGACAAGTCTGTTGACCTTCTCAAGATCTCCACTGACGAAAATCCTGTAGATCTACTCACGAAAAGCCTCACTACTGAGCGCTTTGCCTTCCTTACGAGATTGATGGGCGTTGGATGAGATAACGTTTTTTCTCATCCTATTGTACATGTATACATTGTACTGTCTTTTCTTTTTCTTTTCACTCCTCACTGGGGAAATTCGCCTTTAAGTGGGAGGTTGTTGGGGATAAAGGTGCCTTTGCCTAGTCGACCGTGTATTACTACACTGACAGTACCTGCCATTGCGCACTGCAAGTGGCCGGCACTCGTTACCGTCACTTTATTCTTTATTCTTTTAGTGACAGTTTGAATAAAGAAAGGTTCGGTCACACATTGTGACTGCCGGAGTTCCCATTTAGTCTCTTTCTCTTTGTTGCTCTTGCTCTTCCGCCATAGCTCTTCCAAGTAAGCTTCGATCCTTCTCACCTTTCAGAAGGAAGTGAAGTGTTGTGCTGTGCTTCTTGTTTGCTGCGTGCCTTGTATCTTGTCCCATGACCTCTCAGACTTGCACGCTCCCTATCTGGTCACTTGCACCTGTCAGATATACCTTGCCATGCCAAATCCTATCTTGTGTATGATCATTGGTGTCTATAGTTGCAAGCCACATCATCAAAATTTAATGAGGTAGCACTTAACATAAGTATTATTTACCTTTTAACGGAAAAAAAAAACATGTATCTACCCTGTGCCTGCTAGTTGCCCTCTCCCACCAATTGACCTGCCTTACTTGCACAACTACACATCTTCGTGCAGCTACCAACCTTGCATGATTGTTGCCTACCTGTTGACTCCCACGTTCCTATCCCTGCCTAGCCTAGCCACGTGTGTTGCCCATCAGACAATCTGTTGGCTAATAATAGACCACGTAAGCCCAAAATTAAAGTTAATTTAACTTTAATTAGTTAAGTTCAAATATTGGCTTCTATATGGGGTAGATATGGGGGCCTAATCTTGACCACTGTAGCAGATTAGGGCACACTTATGATGGATGGAGGTCGATGGAGAAACCCCTAGTGTCCATGATATCCAGGATGATCAGATGTAAGGCCTTAGTGCCACATGAGATCATCAGAGCCGAGCTAGTAGCTACACTGATTGTGGTAGAGGCCCTCACCCAATTGGTCGCATACATACATAGCCTATGGGACTTACCCAGACATAGATATGCACAGTTGGCCCTTGAGTCCTCCAGGAAGCTTGCCAGAGAGGGTGATACTTCATGTTGATATGCACAGATGTCAACCTGGTTTGAGCTGCATGGGTTTAGAATGGACAAGTTACCCCCCTTCCAGTACTCCCTTGATGCACCATCTCTTGATTTGAGCAGGTTAGAGATCCGCAAGATCATCAGGATGGATCTTACCCAGTTGGATATCAGGCGGACATGGTTGATACAAGGGTAGGAGCTAGGTACAAAGATGGCTTTTTACCGTGTGCATTTCCTTCATACTACAAATGATGGATTTATTATTCGCCCGAGATACATGGACACCCACCTTTCCCATGGGATCAAATGTACTATTGGTCAGTTGCGCACCTCCTCACATCAGCTAGAGATTGAGACTAACAGATATAGATCCATCCCACCAAAGGAGTGTATATGCCAGATATGCCAATTAGAGCCAGAGACAAAGGAGTATTATATTTGCCGCTGCTCAGCGTATTATGAGGTTCGTGGTCATTTCCACTATCTCTTTAGAGACAGATTTGGACCACTATCCAGAGTCATGGATTTTACGGATCAGGGATGCCTTGGCCTCTTTCTTCTTAAGATACGACGGCTTCGTGACATGCGCCTCAGGAGTACAGCTGCCCCAGGACATCGAGGCCCTTCACAGAGACAACTCACAAACTTCTTTGCAAAGGAGACTTAGAAGACTTCAATACAGTTACAGCCACAGTCCACACGAGAGCCTCTCTCACTGCCACAGTCCACACATAGACAAGGAGTACTGATTGATCGAGCCGTTCAGCTTAGCCGATCCAGACGTCCTAGGCCTCGAGACAGACACCGATGACACCTTCATAGGCGGATACAGGGGATTATTGCTCAGGCTACAGCTAGGTTCTTCATAACCACATGAGATTGTACCATTTGGAGCTCATTGTTACTAGATAGAGCTCTATGTTTTACACACAGCTATAGTTAGTTTCCTTTCTTATTTTGCTTTGTGCTACATACATATTTTGCCCAAACAGTTGTACCATCATACACATGATTGTAACTCATGGTCTCATAGGTCATTTTGGCCTTTTGTAGACGTTAAATATATCATTTCATTTCATTTCTCTCTCTCTCTCTCTCTCTCTCTCTCTCTCTCTCTCTCTCTCTCTCTCTCTCTCTCTTTGGGGAAAGAGAACTCTAAGTCCAAGGCTCTAATTCTTCCCTTTGGGGACATAGAGAAAAAAAAGGCCTTCCTCTCCAAGAGGAGAGTCCTCCAGGGTGAGAAGATTTATTTGGATGAGGACCTTACCCCAACACAAATAGCGTATCACAAAGAACATATGCCCAAGGAATTCGAGGCTCGCAAAGAGGGAAAGTGGGCTGTTTATAGGGTTGGACGAGTCATCATCACTGACAAAAGGACTTCATGACGGTACGAGGCCTATGAGACACTTCAGATGTCAATATGGAATTGTAATGGAGCCCTACGCTTGGATGCTGGTTACTTTGAAGATAGCTTCGGAAACATAGATATAGCAATGTACACAAACACACACCAATGTAAAGGTAGCCGACTACCAAACGTGTGGGGATACACGTGGGAAAGTGCATTTCGTCTAGCAGCTAGAAAACCAGGAAGCACTAGGGGTTCTGGAGGTGTGGCCATACTATACCGGGAAGATCTCAAAGGGATAGTGCAAGTAATGAAAAGAGATGATGATGCACGATATTTATGTATTAGGATAAATGCAGGAAGACCACGGAATATATTCATTGCAATATGCTAGTTTTCTCTTACAAATTCTACCTATGCCACACGAGATGGATTTCCCTTTGATGTACTTTATGAGGATATCATGAGATATGCTAGCATTGGGGACATATTATTAATAGGAGATTTCAATGCACGCACTGGAGATAGACAGAGTGACTTTTATATGGATGATAATGCCATGTTCAAAAAGATCGACATAGATGAAATAGGCCTATGTAGAAAAGCCCAGGATAAAGAAGTGAGTACCTATGGGACACACCTATTGACTTTGGGAAGTGGACATAGACTAGCCATCTTTAATGGTCTGCCACAATGGCCAGGATCTGACAATTTAACATGTTGGAATCACAAAGGAGGGGCAAGTACTATGGACTACTTGATAGGCTCACCAGCATTGATACCAGACATCCAAAACTTTAAGATAACTAAGAGACCAATTGGCATAGCAGCAGATCATGCTATTTTGACATTCATGCTCTCTTGTGTACATATGAAACATGAAACACCTTGCCTCTCTAAACATCCCAAATACTACTTTATAGAAGACACCTCATACATCTATAGTGTTTCTCCGTAGACCAGTTTACATACATTGGACTTAAGTAGATCATTGGAAGAATGTACAAGGGATTTAGCAGAGGCCATACATGGATCAACCATGTATACATTCACACACACCTTGCCCCGATGTAGATTCACATGATCTACTCCTCCCCAAAATAGCTGGTATGATGATGAGTCTAGAGTCACCTGAGCTCGCTTATAGAGAGAAGTGGAGCTAGGCACTCAGACACATCGCCAAGCAAAGGCGTTTTTCAAACGCCTTGTGCGGAAGAAAAAACGAGACTATTTAGCGAAAGCAAAAGCAGAGATATATCAGCTATTTTTGGGGCGGGATAGCAAGAGCGCATGGAAGATGTTTCATAAAAGACAACCCCCCATACAGATTACATCACCAGATGCTTGGCTTGACTATGGGAGACAACTGTATGACCTGCCAGGACAGCCACCTATGCTGCCCAAGCTTGTAGACCAACACAGTAGTCTTTCTTCACATGGAAAATGGTTAGGGATGCAATTTATAGATTACAAAATGGGAGGGCACAGGATGAGGATGGACTAGTAACATAACATTTCTCACATGCTTGTGACATATTAGCACCCGTATTAGCACATATGTTCAATAGAGCAATATGTGAAGGTTTCCTTATGAGTTGGTCAGACAACACTATCATTCCGCTATTTAAAAGTGGTGATCCCCTGATTCCTAGCAACTATAGGACTATCATGATCGGTCATACTTTGGCCAAGATATATGGATCTATATTGGAGCATGAACTCAGTGAGTGGGCTGAAATGCAAGGCAAGAGAGCACAAGGATAGGCAGGTTTCAGACGAGGATATACCACACTAGACCATATTCTCACACTTAGAGCCATTATTAAGGAGGGTCAAGTCCGAGACAAGAGGATCTATTGTTGCTTTGTAGGCTTTCGTAAAGCTTTTGATATAGTGCCTTGTACACGCATCATGTAGAGATTGCAGGACATTGGGATACCAGAGGGTATACGATGGGGTGTCTATGCATTATATGAGACAGTGACAGGTCATGTACGAGCACCTGGAGGGACTATCAGAGAGGATTGACAATACCATAGGAGTGAAACAAGGATGTCCACTTTCACCCACATTGTTTGGTCTATACATAGATGAAGTGTCTAATTACATAGCAGGAGCTGGAGCCAGCTTGGCACGGGTGCTGATACCGATATTACTGTATGCAAGTGATATTATTCTCATTTCACATTCACCGGAGGGATTGCAATGCCATCTAGATGCTTTGCACATCTTTCGTAGAGATAAAGACCTCACAGTGAACCTTGGGAAGACCAAAACCATGGTTTTCAATACTTCAGCAGCATGGGTGACTAGATCTATGTACCAGTTCACATTTGGGGGAGAAATACTGGAGCATGTAAGGGAATATGTCTATTTGGGAGTCACCTTCTCCGGCCCACATTTTTCGTTGAGAGAGGTATTAGAGGCACATCTAGCACGTGGATATGCAGCACTAGGGAACCTCAAGAGTCAATGTGCTCACATACAGTTCCAAGAGCCCCGCAACAAACTCTGGTTGTTTGACACCCTAGTCACACCTACATTACGATATGGAGCAAAGGTACGGGGTGGCAACTTGTACCACAAGCGTCTTATCCCACTCACTGATCAGATTGGAGTAGAGAGGGATTATTATGATGGTTGGGATAGCATGGAAAGGCCATTGATCATGATGATAGCACACATGATTAGGAGTAAGCCCTCCACCCCACATCCCATTGTCAGAGCAGAGCTAGGGGCAACACCTATAGTTACCGAGACACTCTTCAGGGTAGTGACCTTTTGGCATGGACTATGGAAACTCTTTGCCATAGATACTCTAGGTTGGCACTAACCTCATCTAGACAACTAGCAGCAGGAGGCGAGAAGAACTGTTGGTTTTCACAGATGGCTATTTGGATGAGCCTACATGGTTTGGATATTGACCGTCTTCCACCTTTGGATTATAGCCTTGACTGCCCTACACTTTCTCTCAGCCGATGAGAGTTGATGAACCAGGTGATCAGAGCTGATATCTTGAGGATTGAAATAGCAAGGACATGGATCCATCCACGACTCCCTCCAGGATGGAGGATGGAGTTCTACAGGAGTCATTTCTTGTGTCTCTCTGATGATGGTTTCACTATTCGGCCAGCATATATGGACACCCATCTCTCCCATAGTGTATGCGTTGCTATCGGACAGATTCGCACCTCCTCACATAGGCTTCAGATGGAGACTAGCAAATGGACAAATAACCTAGCAGAGGATAGGACTTGCCAGCTTTGTGGTCAAGAGCCTAAGACGGAAGAGCACTACATATGCAGATGCACAGTATCCTGTGACATACGAGGATGGTACCACTGCCCCTTCCATGATGGATTTGGATCCCTTCGTCGTGTCATGGAGTACAAGGACCAGAGATGCCTAGGTCTTTTCCTCCTAGAGCTTGAGAGGCGCCGAATTGCACTATTGCGAGACAGGAGGCTAGCTCACCGAGAGGAACACACACAGAGAGCAGTGACAGACGACTTCTACAGAGCTGACCCTACTAACACTACCAGCCTAGCAAAGACAGAGCCACCCTGCCAGACACCTTACACACCACACCGTGGAGTCACATTGGATAGAGCCATTTCCCTTCGCCGAGCACCACGACCCCGTCTACCAAGACCACGTCCGAGGAGGCCATACCATAGTCGGATTAAAGCCATTATCACGAGACACTGAAGACTCACCACCAGGCATATCAGTGAAGTAGCTAGGGACCGCATCATAGTTGAGATCATGTGCAGATCTTGAGATCGGCTATTATAGCCCATAGTCTCCACCACACCTTTGTACATGGTTCTATCAGATCTGGTTCTCCTTTCCTTTCCTTTTCTTTTCTATCAATAGAACAACACTACACATGGTTCAACCCTAGTATAGTCCCATCGTATAGTTATTTTCAGTATTATTTCATAGGCCACCCACTTATTTGTAATGTTATCTTTACCTTACTGATGAGATGACATCAGACATGGATGTACTCTAGATTTTGTCTCATAGGCCACATTGGCCTTATGTAGACGTTAATATATCTTTCTTTCTTTCTTTCTTTCTTGCTCCTGCTCCTTCCACCATAGCTCTTGCTTCCGCTCGTGCTTCCACTTCACGGCTCACCTCCCTTCATGCTTTTCCTCATGGTGACTTGGATGAAGAGCTATATACGAAACAACCAGAAGATTTTGCTATTCCAGGGAAAGAACATTTAGTTTGTAAATCCATCTAGCACTCCCAAGGAATTTCCAAACTTTGTGGCGTGGCGTAGGATCTCTTGAGTCTACCCTTATAGGAGAAACTTCTAGCTTGAGATGTCTGTAGAGCATGTCAGCTCAAGAAGCAGCACCGTACCCCATTTCCTTAGCAACCTACACATAAAGCTGAGGCACCTCTTAGATTGATTCACGTTGATCATTGTGGGCCCACATTCATTGTTGCCTTAAGTGGCACGCTATACTTCTTTTTGATAGTGGATGATCATTCTGTTGGGTATCTCACACGCCTTACTTACGCCTACGCTCATATGGGAGTGTGCGGGTGATCACTAGGACACTGGGGCACTTTTTACTCTCGGTAGGAGAGGTTTTTTCCCCCAGATTATGTGTACTATTTTGTATGTGCTTGTGGTGCACACTTACGGGCACTTACTGTGTTCGGGTGTGAACAGCCCCTTATAACTCTAAGGTATAAGGGTTATCATTTGTACTTTCAGCTTACACTCGATTTAGTACTATTGCATTGGGTGTCGTGCTCAACTCTGTCTCTCACTCTCACACTGTCTACTGCACTTCAGCTGCACCTCGATCCTCTCCCATCTGACATTTGGTATCAGAGCTCGGCTCAGAGCAGTCTTCAGTCTGCAGTCAGCAGCCCCCGCCAGTTCTGCCCCAGCCGCCTGTTCCTGCTCAGTCCGTCAGCGCGCAGCCCCAGACGACTCCTCTGCCCAGCGTGCAGCTCCAACAATCAGCGCGCCACCAGCAGGAGCCGTCAACGTTAGTCTCGTCAGTCACGTCTGACATCAGTCTGCTTCACGTCAGCTGCAGGCGCTGACGTATGCCAGCGCGCTGTCCAACAGTGCAGTCCTCGTCAGCCCAGGCGCCGCCTAAGTCGTCTGTTAGCCCATACGACTTCCGTCAGACCACCGTCAGTCCACCCGTCACACGCGACTGACCTGCGCCCGCCCGTCAACGTCACGTGCAGCCCGCAAGTCTGACATCAGCCCGTCCTGCCCGCCGTTTTGACCACGCGCAGCCAGCTCGTCTGACGACCACGTCAGCCTGTCCTGCGCCAAACTGCCCGTCGACCAGCACACGCAAGTCTGCTCCACGTCAGGTAAAATTTTCAAAATTATTGTTATTCCAGCCCAGAATAAAATTCTGGAAGCGGCGGTTCACACGCGGTTGGCACAGATCTACTGGAAAAGTAAATTTCATACAAATTTCTGACTGAATGGTCAGAAATTTTGGGGCTTTTGTGTATTTGGAGGACAGATGCATTTAAACTGCTGATACAGTCACAGACCGACTGTTTTTGACAGAGATTTTGGCAAAATTTTGGGGATTTATTCATAACAGTGTTGCACTGCACTGTTTGCACATTGGGAAACATGCTGTGTCTGTCTGTGACACATTGAATGCACATTTTGGGGATTTTGTAACAGACATTTGTGACAGAAATTTTGGGCAGAAAATTTTGGGGCTTTTGATGTTCTAGTGCTGCTGAGCACTAATTGCACCTTGGGAAGCGTGCATCAGTGACAGTTTTTTTTTGACAGAGTACCCTTTGCACATTAATTGCAGACTTGTGTTTGCTGCAATTTCTGGAAATTTGCAGATTTCCAGCCCGTACTGCATTGACATTGCTCTATTGCCTTTTGGGAAATAATGGCAAATCAGGGAGGAGATGTATTCACCTATGTGTCCAAGGAAGACCGATTGGATGGGAACAATTATTCCCTTTGGTCTTTCATGATGAAGAATGTATTAGTGGCCAAAAATTTGTGGGATTATGTCAGTGGAGAGGAAGCACGACCGGGAGTTGTGGCTCCCGCTACTCCTCCTCCAGGAGGACGTGCAAGAGGGCAACCTCAGCCCCCTCCACCTCACCCCGCTCAGCACTTCCCCCAAGAACTGCAGCTCAGAAAACTTGGGATACACGGGATGCACAGGCTATGTCGCTGATTGCATTGGCAGTTCAGCGTTCTATCATTCCTCATATTCGTTCAGCAGCTTCTTCACAAGAAGCTTGGTTGATATTGGAGCAGATGTTTGCAGGAAAGAATGAGACTCGCATCTCTTTCTTGAAGAAAGAGCTAGAGACTCTAAAGATGAATGAGGGTGATTCTATGCAGGATCATCTCAACAAAATTCAGGACTTGCGGGAGCAACTCATGAATGTGGATGAGTACTACTCAGATGCGCAGCTGATTTCTACAACATTGAATTCACTGCCTCCCTCTTACTTGGCTTTTCATACTGCCTTGAACCTCACTATGAGGATTTCGAAAGAGCCCATCACTTTCATTCAGCTTGTCAGTTTGCTTCTAGAGGAGGAACAAACTAGACGGAACAGTGGTGTGGATGGTATAGCCTCTGAGCAGGCTTTTATGTCAAGGCAGAAGGGTAAAAACAGCCAAGGGAAAAATGCTTCGCAGAGTTCTGGTAATAGTAACACTTCACAGACAAGTCAGAAACAGGGGGGCATGCAAGCCAAGAAAGGAAAATGCCATTACTGCAAGAAGCCTGGCCACTACATCACTGAGTGCAGGAAGCGCATCGCCAAAGAGAAGAAGAAGGAGTCAGGGATGTCTGTTTCTGCAGCTCCTTCCACTGCTAGTGAGTCCGCGTCCTTTGTTGCAGACAGGGACTATTGTTTTTACACTTGCAGTTATGATGTCTCTTGGGCTGATAGAGCATTTAGCTCTACAGAAGATGCTGACACTTGGTTCTTTGACAGTGGTGCTTCACGGCATATCACATCTCGTAGAGATTTGTTTGCTTCTCTTGGTGCACCTCCCGTTGGGAAGTCTGTTCAGTGTGCTAATAATGCATCATACCCTGTTCGTGGTATTGGGGAGATTCAGCTTACAGCCATTGATGGCTCTATTCTTCGCCTACATGATGCTTTGTATGTGCCTGGCATTAAGAAGAATCTGCTTTCCATTTCTTCTATGGCACGTTGTGGTTTGCAGGTCACCTTTGATGATGACCGTTGCATGGTCCGTGACAAGGAACACATGATATTGGTCTTGACAGGTTCTCTGTGTCATGGGTTATATGAGTTGGATGCTCTTTTGGTAGATCAGTCTGCATATTTGACATCCACTCTTACTCCTGCTATGTTAGAGGCAGAGTTATGGCATGCTCGTTTGGGGCATGTAAACTATGGCAGCTTGATGCTATTACAGCGTACTCAGATGTTGGAAGGATTACCTCTCTTGGAGAGACCTCCTGAGCATTTATGCGAGGGTTGCATTTTGGGGAAAATGCATCGTTTCTCTTTTCCCCGTGATGTTGCTTTTAGAGCAACAGCCAGATTACAGCTTGTGCATTCGGATGTTTGTGGGCCCATGCAGACACAGTCATTGGGTGGTTGTTACTATTTTGTAACATTTATTGATGACTTTACACGTTTGTGCTGGGTCTACTGCTTGAAAAAGAAGTCAGAAGTGTATGATGCATTTTTGGCTTTCAGTGCACTTGTGGAAACTCAGTCTGGTTGCAAGATTAAGACTCTCCGTTCGGACCGAGGGGGGGAATACATGTCCTCTATGCTGAATTCTTATTTGCAGCAGAAGGGCATTATCCATCAGTACACTACTGCATATACTCCACAGCAGAATGGGGTAGCAGAGAGGAAAAATCGGTCACTCATGGAGATGGCCAGATGTATGCTGAAGGCAAAGAGTTTGCCTCATAGTTTTTGGATGGAAGCCGTCATGTGCGCTTGCCACATTTTGAACAGATGCCCTACCAAGGCCTTGAAAACCGTCACACCTTTTGAGGCTTGGCACAGCCGCAAACCTTCTGTTGGCCACTTCCGTACTTTTGGGTGTCTTGCATATGCCCATATTCCACAGGTACTTCGAAAGAAGTTGGACAACAAGGCTGTAAAATGCATCTTTATGGGATATAGCAGCGAAAGCAAAGGCTACAGACTCTATGATCCCGTGACCAAGAAGGTTTTTGTCAGCAGGGATGTTGTATTTGATGAAAAATCAGAATTATCCTTGGCTGGTTTTGATACATATCAGGCTGCCCGTGATGTCTTTGAAGGGCTGCTGCCCATCACATTTGGTGATTCAGCTGGTACTTCAGCAAATGAACCTAATGTTCAGCCAGCTGCTCCTATGGAACATGCAGAAAATCAGCACATTGCTGAAACTGAAATTCAGCAGGAACTTGTACACAGTCAGGAAGCAAGACAGGTGCCTAGATGGTACACGCAGACTATGAGAGATAGTCATTTGGAAACACCCTTGGCTGGTCGTACTCGAAGGCAAACTCGACTGCATGATTCAGCACATTCCATGGAGTTTGTTATGGCAGCATGTACTCATGATAATGAGGAGCCTGAATGTTTTGAGGATGCACGACATAGTGTGCATTGGATGGCAGCCATGCAAGCTGAATTGGATTCTATTCATAAGAATCATACTTGGGATTTGGTGTCTTTGCCAGTTGGCAAGCGTGCCATTGGTACGAAATGGGTCTACAAATTGAAAAGGAATGCAGATGGATCCATAGATAAGTACAAGGCACGGCTGGTAGCTAAAGGCTACGCACAGAAAAAGGGCATTGACTATGAGGAGACCTTTGCTCCTACCTCCCGTATGACGACCATTCGGTCTATGATTGCCTTGGCTGCACATTTTGGTTGGAAAGTGCATCAGCTGGATATAAAGACTGCATTCTTACATGGGGAACTTCAGGAAGAAGTGTATGTACAGCAGCCCATTGGTTTTGCAGTTGAAGGCTCAGAAAATTTAGTATGCAAGCTGAAAAAAGCTCTATATGGTTTGAAACAAGCTCCACGAGCTTGGTACGCAAAGATAGATGCTTTCTTGCTTAGTCAGGGGTTTGTAAACAGCCCATCTGAGTCTACCCTTTATGTACATAAAGAGGGGGGATCCATGCTGATTTTGTGTCTATATGTAGAGGACCTTTTGCTCACTGGAACACATGCTGATCAGATTTCAGCATTCAAAAATAATTTACAGCAAACTTTTGACATGTCTGACTTGGGTATTTTGCACTATTACTTGGGCATCCTGTTTGTACATGATGCTAGAGGCATTGGATTATGTCAGTCAAGGTACATTGGGCAACTTCTTGAGAAGTTTGGCTTACAGGATTGCAAGCCAGTTTGTACACCCATGGAACCTGGGCTCAAACTGTCATTACATGATGACAGTGATTTGTTTGATATCCATACTTATGCTCCAGCAGTGGGATGTCTCATCTATCTATGCCACACTCGGCCAGACATACAGTTTGCCGTTTCAGTTTTGAGCAGGTACATGCATCAGCCTCGTATGTCGCATTGGCAAGCTGTGAAGCGTGTGTTTCGTTACTTGCAGGGTACTAGAGCTCTTGGATTGCTTTATGCCAAGGGGAAACCACTGCAGTTACATGCTTACAGTGACTCTGATTGGGCTGGTGATTTTGATACTCGTCACTCCACTAGTGGCAATTGTTTCTTTCTTGGCTCGTCATGCATTTCTTGGCTTAGCAAGAAACAATCCACTGTTGCCACGTCGTCATGTGAAGCTGAGTACAAGGCAGCCTTCACTACTGCAGTTGAGTGCGTATGGCTTAGACGCTTACTTGCTGATTTGGATGTATCTGTTACGGAGCCTACTCCTTTATATACTGACAGTCAGAGTGCCATTGCAGTGGCACGGAACCCTGTGTTTCATGCTCGCACGAAACACATAGAGATTCACTACCACTTTGTCAGAGAGAGGCTACATGCAGGTGATATCAGCCTTGTCTACTGTCCTACCACCAGCAATGTGGCAGACATCTTCACCAAAGCTCTTCCACGAGACAAATTTGAAGCATTTCGCGATGCTTTGAATTTGACGCCCTTTGGTGGCGGATGATCCTTGTACACTTGATCACTCTTCACTCCAGGGGGGTTTGTTGGGTATCTCACACGCCTTACTTACGCCTACGCTCATATGGGAGTGTGCGGGTGATCACTAGGACACTGGGGCACTTTTTACTCTCGGTAGGAGAGGTTTTTTCCCCCAGATTATGTGTACTATTTTGTATGTGCTTGTGGTGCACACTTACGGGCACTTACTGTGTTCGGGTGTGAACAGCCCCTTATAACTCTAAGGTATAAGGGTTATCATTTGTACTTTCAGCTTACACTCGATTTAGTACTATTGCATTGGGTGTCGTGCTCAACTCTGTCTCTCACTCTCACACTGTCTACTGCACTTCAGCTGCACCTCGATCCTCTCCCATCTGACACATTCGAGATACATGTGGGTGTACTTCCTCAAGCATAAGTCCGATGCTTTCACATATTTCTCTGCTTGGGTGCTGTTGGTTCATAACCAAACGGGTCATCATGCTGGTTGCATGAGGAGTGATAGTGGTGGTGAGTTCATCTTCCACGAGTTTTTCGAGTTTCTATAGCAAGATGGTATCTCTCGTCAGCTCAGCTCTACCAACTCCCCCTCTCAGAATGGAGTCATAGAGCGTTGAAACCAGACAGCCATGGAAATTGTATGCTCTATGTTGTTCGCAGTGGAGCTCCCTATGCGCCTTTGGGTTGAGGTTGCTAACACTACGGTGTACATCCTCAACCGGTAGCCGACTACGACTCTTCCTCAGAAGTCCCCGTACAAGGCATTCTTTGGCTCTCAGCCTATCATATTCCACTTTAGAGCCTTCAGGTGTTGTTCATACACACACACACATACACACTTAATGATAAAATAGGAAAAATTCTTTGATTAATTCATACTAGGCCAGACTTAGCTTACTCAATCAACATTCTCAGTCAGTATTTCACAACACCTAGGATGTCATATTGGATTGCACGTCTTTGTGTGTTGCATTATTTACGATAAACTTATTCTTATGGCCTCACTTATGGTTCTAGTTTCTTTTTGTAAGGGTACACTGATTCTAAATGGGCAAGAGATCTTGACACCTAGCATTCCCATGACGGCTACCTCTTCACCTTGGGTATGGCTCCCATTTCTTCGTCTAGCCATAAGCAAGAGACGGTGGCGGCTTCCACGGTCGAGGCTAAGTATAGGGCTCTCTTCGATAATACCACCGAGGCCATCTACCTAAGGAGCTTACTGGTGGTGCTTCACTTTCCTTTGTGACTCTCCCACCGTTGTCTATTGCGGCAGCCAGAGTACCATTACCCTTGCGGGCAATCCGATCATCCCACCACGGATGCGCCATGTGGGAGTCCCCTTCCACTTTTCTAGAGAGTAAGTTGAGCTAGGCATTATCCGCATAGAGTTTGTGCCTTTATCAAACAATTTTGCAGACATTTTAACCAAAGCGATTAACCGGCCGGTTCTTCACTGCCTTTTACCCAGGATCGGCACCCTCCCATACTTCTTCAAATTGATGGGAAGAGGGTGCTCCCCTCTTGCTTTTCCTTCTAGTTTGTGAGAGGAACGGCTCCTTCTCTTGATAGTGATGGTTATGACGCTTATAGTTTTTAGACATTTATTCATTCACTTATTCTTTTGTATTGTACTTATGGACATTTGTAACTTCATCCGCACTGTCACGATGACATGATTGTAAAAGGACACTTGGATAAGTGAACAATTTCCCTATAAGGGCACTGTCCAAGTGGCACTATTGCATTGCATTTTGCGTAAGCATGACATCTTACATCTCCCTTTGCATTACCCCATGCATTGGCATTCTATTCATGTAAACATGCATCTGTACATATTTATCCCTTCTTAGTCTTTTGGAGTGCTCAACTCTCGATCCACCATATTCGTATCATTGCACATGGCAATCTCCATGGCAATTCTCCCTAGCTTGCTTGCTTGCTTTGCTTGTCTTGCTTGCTTCACATCTTTGCTATATTTGTGCCACCCACACCTTAGCCATATTCCTTTCTCACTGACACCTAGCAATGGTAGGGATAGTATGCTTGTTTTGTGAAGGTCTTGGATCTGACCATTCCTTATCAGTCTCCCGTTTGGGGTACGGATAGTCAATAGGACAAAAACTGATTTGAAACCCTCACTTAATGTTAAATCTATCAAAACTACAAAGCCCTTTTTTTAAAAAAAGTCCTTAGCCATTTCCATCTACCTTTGCAAGACTTGGTAGGCCATTGGGCAATCGACGTGCACCCTTTGTCCAATGCCCTGACCTCTTTGGGGTGATCACTTGGGCTCTCTGGTAAGATAACCATCGCCTCTATAGTCTTAGTAGGCCACTAGGCAGCTGACGTGCACCCTTTGTCCAATGCTTTGACTGCTTTGGGATGGGATGCCTTGGGGTAAAATTCATATATTTTTAAAAGGGGCTTGGTTGGTCTACTTCTTGTGGCACCGTTGTTGGGCCTGAGAGGGGGTATTGAGCTAAAAACACATTAGCTTCACTTAAACAGCCCCAAAACATGCTTAATTACGAAAGAAACCTTGTTTATTTAAAAAGAAATGCATTCCTAGAGAGTGTCTGTATCCCATAAGCATAAATCCACTTGGGAGGACCTAAACTTTCTATAAATAGGTATGCTTCCCTCCATTCAGCCTCAATCTCGTTTTTGTAGATTTCAGGTATTTCAACTTGCTGCCCACACTCTGGACGCAAAGGACATCATGGTCCAAGCTGGCCATTGCTGTTTACAACAATCTGGTGTCTGTTTCCAGCCTACCACACACTGTTTAGAGCTGATTTCAGTATGTTGAGTGCTACTGCTGGTTTTTCCTGCGTTTTAAGTCTTTCTCTCTCCTCACCTGCGTTTATAGTATTTCTCTCTCTTGCACTGCCGTTTGAATTAGATTCAACCCTCCTTGGCTGCATTTACTCGTGTTTGACATCCGGAGGCTGCCTTGTTGCGATTCAAGATCTGTTCGGAGTACAACACACTCTCTAGCTCATTACCCCTACCCTGATCCTTGAGATATAGGAGTTTGAGGTACAGTATTCATTTACTATAGTGTGTTTGCTGCATGAGCATTGTATATTCAATAATCATATCACTTCGTTCATTCTCTGTGTTCATTGTCTTTAAGTTACCCTAACCCAAACCGTGTTCTTCTATTAGTGTGTGCTTTGTACGGTCTTATTGTGTTTCTATGTTAGGGTATTTCTTCACAAGGGAGGCTAGAAAAAATGCGAGGAAGGCTAGGAGAGCAAAAGCGAAGGCTTAGAAGATGCCCTCAGGTGGTTGTACTCTGCTCCATTGTATCTCTATGGGCACATCAACGTCTTGCATTCTTCTCATGAGTCTAGCACGTGGCATTGTGTCAAAGGCCTTGCAAAAGTCCACAAAACAATAGTAGATCTTTTTCTTGAATGTCTAGCCTTCTTCAATGATTGCCCTCAATGTAAAGATATGGTCTAGAGTTGTATATCCCCTCCTAAAGCCAGCCTGGCCTTTTGATCTCATGCCATGCATCTTAGCCCATTCACTCAATGCTTGTTCCACAATAGAGCCATATATTTTGGCCAGCATGTGTCCAATCATGATAGTTCAATAGTTAGTAAGTGGCACAGGGTCTCCACGCTTAAAGAGCAACACAATAATATGGTTTGACCAATTGGTTGGAAATTCCCTCACAGACTACCCTATTAAAGATGTGAGTCAGCGCTGGTGCCAAGATATCACAAGCATGCGTGAAGTGTTCTCCTACTAAACCATCATGATCTTGGGCTTTCCCAATTTTGAGTTTCCATATGGCATTCCTCACTTTTTTTTCTATGAAAAATCTATAATTTTCTGATCTTGAGGTTAAGGGGAGTGGTGTAGGCTCTTGGCCAAGAACATCACAAAGTGTGCAATCATATTCATGCCAATCATCCGGTCTAGTAATTTGTATAGATGGCTGGATCTCATGCATCCTTTTCCATGCTCTCTTGTTGTCCTATCCCAAGAACATGGAATACATTTCTGTTTCTAGTATGCTCAGGTATTCCTGCTTCTTTTTGTGTACAAATCGTCTGAAGAGTGTCCGAGCATGTTTGTGTGTACATATGCCAAGTGCCATCTCTTGCTGAAAACGTGCCCGTGTCTCTTTGCACTCATCATCATATCAGCCATTCTGTGGGGCATTACCTCGTGGAGGCTTATCTGACGGTGTAGTGTGTGGGAAACCATAGGCTTTTGAAGTATTTATTATCTCGGGCAACTGTCCTGTAAACTCATCCAGAGAGGCCTATGTGTCTAGCTTCCTCAATGCATCTTGCATATATAGCAGTACTATATACATGTGAAGTTGCTTCCACAAAATCATTGCGCACACACGGGGGGGGGGGGGGGGGGGGGGGGGTGGAGAGATGAGGGAAGATAGAGGTGGAAGAGATATCATAACTCTACCAGCCTTAATTCAAATTTGAGAGGTATAGGAGGGAGGGAATAGGTCTGGAGACTTGGGATCACCAAAGCCACTAAAAAAATGTACTATAGATTTGACACGTGAATTAGTGACTGTCCCCAAATCCACAACTAAAATAATATAATATATATTTGACACATGAATTAGTGGATGTCCCCAAAGCCAACCCATAATCACATATCACCTCCCCTAATTGGATGGATGCACCCCTGGATTCTCTCCAGCTCTCGATAGCTTTGTAGACTCCTATTCATACTAAACCTCTTCTACACATTATGTCATTCCCAGCATCAATGGCATAGTCATTAATCGATCTAAAGCCTTAATCTATCCTTGCATATTCTCAACATGAGCATAGTCTTCTAAGGATTGCCTCAAACCAGTGCACCGTAGTCACAACATTCTCATTTGTTTTATTTCTTGTGTCAGATGCATTAGAAATGCCTTTATCTTTGACTTGGCCTCTACAGCTCATGGTCATATTGTTTGTATTAGAGGCTTATTATTGTGGCAAGTGGCTTCTATTGTATTAGTGGGTGTTATCTATGATGTGGCTATTCCATGGTAAGAGGGTGCTCAAATGATTGAGAATTCTGTGTGTCTTATAGCGCAGGACACTCTTAAGTATTCACGGTTTGAATCTGCTTCAATTTTCTGCAAGCAATCATATGGCTTTCTTTTTTTTTGGTTTTCTCCTTTTAGTTGTGCATATGCATTTTGCATGTTGGCCAGACAATTTCTTGTACATCTTCAACTCAACAAGCTTACCCAAAGAATAGAAAGAAGGCAATAGAGATTTACAACTCTACCATGATCTTTTTGTAGTCACGGTGTAAGTCATTTTCAATCCTTTACATTCAAAATATCACACCTTTTTTTTCCTTTTCATGAAAAGAGAATTCGAAAAGAGTGCACCTACATGTCTTAGCTCCAAGATTCTGCCAATGCAAGCCTCAAGAGTCTTTCTGAGATCGATGCGCTTTTGTGCATGTATGATCTAACATGGTTGGAAACAGATGCTATTGTTATGGACTCCTGATTAAAAGATTAGAGAACAGAAAGCCCAAGAATATTCATAACAGAGAATTTGGACACAAACTAGGAATACAGATTATCTTTGCAAAACATGTTTATACATTCCTTCTAAAACACACAATATCACATGGCCTGACTAGGATGGTCACAAGTTGTTTCATGATTTCTCTGAGTTGCAAATACTAATTTGAATACACTACTAGCTCAAGGTTTTGGAAGAAAACAAGCATTTCTTTCCAAATAGCAATTAAAAATCATAATTGTGAGGCAAGAAAGGAACGATAGAATAAAAGATGCTACTAAATGGTACCTTAATATTTTCTAAGCTACAACACGAAAAAAGTATTAACTATTTTGGACTGCAAATGATAGACTATATAGTCACATGGAATGGCGATTCATGGCCATTCCCATTCCCATTCCTCATCCCAATTCCCGTTTTATGTGACTATGCATGCGCTACAACTTACAAGTAGATAGAAGGGAGTGGATACATCATACATTATACATCAGTGATCTGACCTATCGTAATGTATGGATAGTTTGTACCACATATGGATGCAAGTATGTTGAAAATATATGCATTTGTTTGGAGAAAAGAGTGATTATATTAATATATCCCCTTAGGAAAAAATGTTGTTGCATGTCAACATCAATGGCCTACTCTTTGGCTACATGAATCAGTAAGAATACATGTGTTTGTGCAAGTAAGACATATTTGACTCATGATTGATGACTCAACCACTCATAATTTTAGCAATTGTGCTCCTATTGAAAGAAGAAAACAAATAAATATGGGGTTCCATATTTGAAAATTGAGATACAGGACTATAGAGATTGCCTTGATTTTCAAGTCATGAATATGCATATATGTGATCTTGCACTAGGCAGAGTGGTTATGGTCCTTAGAGCCATCATATATAGGGAGCTTCCTCATAATTTACTAGAATTTGAAAAAAATAGGAAAACTATTGTAATTCAGGGTGAACATAATGTACCAAATTCTCAAGTTTTTATCACTTGAATTAGAAAATCTTATGGATAAAAATATGTGAAGTATGCTTGATTTTGTAGTTGACCGATATACAATTTTTTTCTACATTAGAAATAGATTTAAAATTTTCTTGTTCTTGCAAATAAAGGAGTCAAAATGAGTGCCCCCCTCCTTGGAGCAGCCCCTTGACATGGATGCCAATAGGAGCGTTGACATGACACCTGACAATAGCACATACCTCATGCCTATTGACTATCGCATGACACCTGCCTCGAAGTTGAGGCCTAATTGGCCTAATGTTTCCTGGTCGTCCTACCTAGTCAGCCAAGATCCCAGTTGCCTAATATCTCTTCTACTAGCTGCAGCCCAACATCTCCCACAACTCCTAGCCTTGTTGACCAACATATCCCCTACACACCACCATTGCCATACCTCATCACTCTAGCCCACTACCATAGTTGTAACGGACACTCAAGCAAGGACAACCCTTGGTTCCTATGTAAGCTAGTACACCTTGGTTCCATGAAGTTTCTAGAAGATTCTAGAACATTCTAAAAGATTCAAGAAAGTACTAGATGATTTTAAGAAGGTTCTAGATAAATCTTTGAAAAGTTCTAAAACGTGCTTGCATCATCATTTGCATCAACATTCTTTATGTCATCACTTATGTCAATGATGCTTATGTCAAGACATCATCATCTAGAAGCTTCTGTTGAGCTACAACATGCATTACTTGTTGACTAGCCTCTTAAACAGCCCCAAAACACACTAAAAATGCTCTTTTAGAGTAAAACCCTAAAATTGGGAGCGGTTCGAGAGAGTTCAATGGAAACCCTAAAATGGGGAGCGGTTCGAGAGAGTTCAGTGGAAACCCTAATTTTTGGGGTGCCCTTCCACATCTATAAATAGACACGCTTCCCCCAATCAGCCTCATTCCGTCTGTGCAGGTTTCACACTCTCCATTGCAGATTTCAGCCATCAGTCTACCTCCACGTGGCTGTCCAACCTTCGCGACTGCTGCCACCACTCCGTCCAGCCTTGCAGTGGCCTGGCGCCTTCTTCCAGTTGTCGCCCACTGTATGGCGCCATCCCTCCTGCTGCATTTGGCCTTGTTCCTCATCGCTAGCACCTCCCACCTCATCTGTTCTCTGCATTTGCAGCTTCTGGCTATTGGCGACAGTAGGCAAAACTCCTCCTCCATCAAGCGAACTTCAGTACCCTGCGTTTTGGTCATCCACTACCACGCGATTGCTGGTTGATGCTCTCCTCCATCAGGCGACACTCTATCTGCAGCCTTCTGGGTGGCACCCTCCACCCTCTGCATCTTCTACAGCTTGCGTTTCATTCTCCAGCAACCTTTGGTACCGTCGTTTTGCAGTTTCCTCTCTCCTCATACTCCAACTGGTGGTCACAGACTTGGGATCCGTCTCCGGTGGACGTCACACTCTGACATTGCTCTACCCTTGAGCACATTGTACACTCTTACATTCATTTACAACATTCATTCACTTCAAAGTTGTGTTCTCTCTCTCCCTTTTTTGTTTGTGTTTAGTTTCTATGTTTGAATTTTGAGTTTTGCGTTTAGGGTTTGAGTTTTGCCCTCTGTGTTTGTGTTTCTGTCATGGTCGTACACTCTGTGTGTCCTTAGTGCAAACCCTAGCAGTTTTCTTCACATGGTATCAGAGTCGATGCTCCTGTAAAAAGTATCCTGTGGATATTGTGGAGAGCTCGTTTTTATGCAAGGCTCATAATACGACTCTCTTCTCCAGTTCCTATAATGTCTTATCAGGATTCTCCATCATTGGAGGCCCTGAGATCGCATTATGGACTCGGTGAGGAGGACAACACTCCACCTTCACCAGATTTCACTAACATGACAGAGGAGGACTTTGAGGAGTACTATTGCAACAAGTGCGGTGATGTTTACACCCCTCCTAGTTTTGCTACCACACTCGCACTGGTTGGTGAGGCTGACCACCTGTCGGATCATGGAGGACATACGGCATTCGAAACGTTTGGCGATCCATCTTCATCATCTTAGCCAGGTCCAATGTCAGGTTTGTACAATTCTTTTGTGTTGCATGAATCAAAACCCTCGCCTGTTTCTTCTTTTGAGGTACAGGATCCGGATGGCTTTGTGTATGTGAACTTCAATAGAGGGGGCTCACGAAGCAAATGGAATTCAGGTACATCTATAGCTTCTATTTCATTTGAGCATATCACACACACTTCTCACTTCCCTCCCATCCCACCCTCTTCTATATCACACCTTAATCACCTCTCATCATCTTTCCAAAACCTTGGATTACACTGCACATCTGCATCACACACCTAGGGGTTGGATCTTCCATCTCCGCTCCTGGCGCCTTTTCCTTCTCCACCCCATTCTCTACCTCTTTGCACCATGGTACTTCGTTAGGGGGAATGCTACCCTTTAACACTGTGCCTCTCACCTTTCAGCAAATGAGCACACCCATAACTCCTGGGTCGATTGTGATGGGCATCCCCCTCACTATCCCCAGCTTCACATCTCACATGACCACTCAAACGCAGGGGTTTCCATCCTCAACTTATGGTGCGTCTTCACACTCTCCTTGGGTTACACC
This sequence comes from Lygodium microphyllum, assembly GCF_053477565.2. NCBI lineage: Eukaryota > Viridiplantae > Streptophyta > Polypodiopsida > Schizaeales > Lygodiaceae > Lygodium > Lygodium microphyllum. Next base: position 28,638,553 of record NC_141135.1, read on the forward strand.
TATGCAAGGATTCCCATCTTCTACTCCTCGTATTCCCGTCCCACCTCCTTGGGTTCCTCATGTGGCTACCATGTCCATGCCTAGTCAACCCATCCCTACCTATGGATCCACCTTGCACACTACCCGCATGCTTGGTGGGCACTTTGGGGCCCATTTCCAAGTGTACTCCACTCCCCCCCCCCCCCCCCCCCCCCCCCCCCCCGACCCACACTATACTTTTTCACACTATCCATCTCCGAGCACTACCACTCCCATTGCAACGGTCATGAATGCCTTCATGGATAAGACATGTTTTAACGGGTCAAATTTCACCACTTGGTCTAATTTCATGCAACAAGTGCTCGAGTCTTAGGGTCTTTGGGACCTCGTCCTTAGTCTAGAGGCTATGCCAGACCCTCGACTAGCTCACCCTAATTACATCCGTCAATGGAGAGCCCCCAATGCCACAACCAATGTTGAGCTGATGCAGGGATTTCTTCTTGAGTTTCACTCTCAGTTGTAGCACTTCCCGCTCGCATCAGAGCGTTGGAGTCACCTTCTCGACCGCTATGCAGCTCGTAATCGTACTCGGCGCATCAATCTCGAGTTTGAGCTTCAAAAGTTCTCTATTAAGGAAGGGGATGATTTGAAAGTCAAGCTAGCTGAATATAGGCGGTTACTTGCCGAGTTTGCCACTTTTGGCTCTCCAAAGTCAAATGACGATCAGGTTACATTCTTCTTTAATAAGTTGCCCGAAAAATACCTTAATTTCATTCAACACATCATCTCCCAACCTCGATTGCCAACCTTCTATGAGTTTGAGTGCCAGTTCTTGCGTTACGTGAGGCTGCATGATCAAGTCCACAAGAAATCCTTATCACAGCCTTATTCAGAGCAAAGGGGGTTGGTTGCCTCTTCTTCGAGACGGAAAACCACCGATGAACAAGAACTTGCAAGATGCGAAGGCAAGCCAATCAAAGGCTGACTCCTCTTCCTCAAATGGAACCAAAGAATCTAGACCTATCTGGCAGCAACTCCCTAAGAAAAACCAGTCTTGCACACACTGTCAGAGAGCATGCCATGTGGACGAGGAGTGTCGATCCAAGGCCCAAGGTCTTCCACCTAAAAATCCTCAACAAACCTCTGCGACTGCACAATCCAGTGGGGCTACGCCTTCCACTTCTACTTCATCTGCTCCTTCAGCACCCGCCATTGCTGCTGGACATGTGGCTCGAGTACAACCTCAGCAGCCCATCTCTTTCACCACCCCTAAGGGATTGGCTGATTGGTCTGCAAGTTCCGATCCTGTTGCACTTCATGCATCTATCTCACCTTCCTCCCCACCTCCTCAGGCGTTCCCTTGGCAGAGCCCTGCTACTGGATGTACGCGATGGTGGCCACCTTCTTAGACTAGCATGTCTCTAGGTCCTTTCGGATACCCTAGGTCTATCTAGCATTCATTTTTCGCACTCTTAGAGTCGGTCCCATAGGATTCATTGTCCTTAGCTTTTCCATTCTTTTGACTTTCGTTGCATTTACTCACACACATACATTCATTGCATTTATTTTGAGTTAGATTTTCATTCTGTTATGTTTTTCTTTGGAGCATCTCACCACTAACCTCTGTGTTTGCAGATTCTCATCTCTTTTGCAGGGTTTTGTCTTTCAATGTAGAGCTAACTTGCAGATTGCTTTGGTCCTACCTGGGCTAGAGATGTGGGGATGCGCACCGTTCCTTTCATGGTTTCATCATCCTAGGAGTGCTTGCTCTTCTTCCACCATGGTGGTTTCCCCTCTCGAGGCGGATCGTGCAACATCTCTCTCGATGCTATCATAGCGTTGCCTTCTACCTTGCTTTTCTAGCAAGGTGCTTCATCCACTTCCTCTTCTTTCATTCCTTATGGTTCTCGGAACCATCCAAAGACTACCATCAGGCTCCTCTTCCTTCTTCGGCATCTACATCCAGGTTGAGAGGAGGTTCCTACCCTTCTTGGTATTCTATAGGCTTCAGCACTTTATCTTCGATATCGGCTTTTCCCCTCGTTGTACCTTACCCTTTGCATTGCATGATTTCATCATCTTTGTACTAGGGCGGTTAGTCAAGTGAGCAATTTTTCCATGAGGGACACTGTCCAAGTGGCACTTGTTGCATGAGCATTCTTCAGCATGTAGTATACTTTGCATCTCATTCTGCAGAGCACCACTTGAACGGATCCTAAGCTGTTTCCACCAGCGGATGTTATTACCACACCACCATCCTCCATCACATGGATACCTCATCACCTATTTTAACTCGTCATCAACACCCTGAGTGGATGGATTAGCTTGTACTGTTTTGTGATGTGTTGGGTGTACCCTCCCTACTCCCGTCTTTTGGGTCACTATTACTCAATCTGCCGCATCCCATAAAATTTACCTCACTTATTCAAAAAATAAATAAATAAATAATCCTTGTGGTTCCATCCGCCTTTGTAGGGCTTGGTAGGCCACTACGCAACCACTGTGCACCCTTTGTCCAATGCCCTGTCCTCTTGGGTTACTACTTGGATTCCCTTGATAAAATAACCATCACCTCTGTAGTCTTGGTAGGCCACTGGGCAGTCGACGTGCATCCTTTGTCCGATGCCCTGGCTCCTTTGGGATGGGATGTCTTGGGGTCAATAAACATCACAGTGGTTGGCCTAACCTTTCAGCTTAGTTTTGGGCCTGGAGGGGGTGTTGAGCTAAAACATGCATTACTTGCTAATTAGCCTCTTAAACAGCCCCAAAACACACTAAAAAATGTGATTTTAGAGTAAAACCCTAAAACGGGGAGCGGTTCGAGAGAGTTCAGTGGAAACCCTAATTTTTGGGGCACCCTTCCACATCTATAAATAGATAGCCTGCCCCCATTCAGCCTCATTCCGTCTGTGCAGGTTTCACACTCTCCAATGCAGATTTCAGCCATCAGTCTACCTCCACGTGGCTATCCAGCCTTCATGACACTACTGCCACCACTCCATCCAGCCTTGCAGTGCCCTGGCGCCTTCTTCCAACTGTCGCCCACTGTCTGGCGCCATCCCTCCTCTTGCGTTTGGCCCCATTCCTCATCGCCAACACCTCCCACCTCATGTGTTCTCTGCGTTTGCAGCTTCTGGCTGTTGGCGACAGTAGGCAGCACTCCTCCTCCATCAAGTGACCTTCACAATCTATCAATTTCTCTTTCAAGTTCTTTTCTTGTAAGCTGTGAGAACAATCTCCTCACTCTCGAAAACACTTGCCATGCTCATAACAGTTTGGCAAGACTCTCCTACCACAATTTTTCCTAGTCATGATGGAGCCCATGATGGAAGGTATTGTTGCTTCTTTACAAAGCATCCAATAGCAAATCCAAGAGATTCAAGAAAGTAATGCAAAGCTACAAGTAAAACAACCACAAGCTTTGGGCTTAGTTGTGCAAAACCCACAACGTTAACTTTAAGAAATTCAAGAGACAAGCCTACATCAAGCCAGAGAGGTCCATCATGGCAACCTTCATGGTCAACATAGGAAAGAATCAAAGGTTAGTTTTCCAAAGAAAATTGATAGCACAAGGTTAAAATTCAGAGGTTTTCTCCAACAAGCACGATTGTTTATATGTATGCAACCATATCGTTACCCAAATGATACTTCTTGGGTCGGCCTCATAGAAACTCTCCTCTCAAATACAACTCCCTCTTGGTTTGCCCCCTCGCTTGAGAAGGAATCCTCATTGCTATATAATTTTGAGGTCTTCATGTTGAGAATAGCAAATGATGCTTAACATGAATGCCCGTAGAGGCTAGATGTGTGTCCAAAAGAGGCTTGCCCATAAGTGGCTTTGTATGAGAGAGAGAGAATGATGTATGCTCTAGGAAGAGATGTCTAAAATCCCATAAGTACAGAGAGGAAAAGTGGTACTATCCAAAAAGCTATAAAGGCATGTACGTGACACTCATTTCAATGAAATGGTACTATCAATTGAGTTACTCAAGATTGTGTTTGTGAGTCCAAGCTAATCTATCTTGGAACCTGATTCACTTGAGTTATAATTCCTTATTCTGATAATGTATAGTGTGTTTGACTTGCGTCCACCATAGTTGATCTAGTTCTAGGTCCGTGTTTCTCAACATGGTATCAGAGCCATGGCTGAGCTAGATAGCTAGTGGACGCATCTTAGTTCTTCCCTGCATACTTTAAATCCTTCCTATTTCAATTTTTCTCCTTGTACATGCCATCAAAATCCTATTTTCATCTCAATTTCTTCAAGCCATCCACACATCCATTGTCTTGTATGAAGTGAAGAGAAGTATGAAGGAGCCTTATCAAAAAGGGCCTTAAAAGGAAATATCGTGATGACAGGTGGAGGAAGCAAAATACCACCGCCTTACAGAGGGTCGTGATCATCTGGTTTGTAGTCTATGGAGGAGTCGCCTCTGCTGTGGGAGGGTCCCGTGTGTAACTGTAACTGATCAGGGGTTAGCAAGTTCCTGGATCTTCAAAGGGGGAGCAGAAGTGTGCGCACCCGCACAGACATAGACTCACTCACCATCCTACTCCACAAGTCTTGCACGAATGAACCATATTAGCTTCTTTTCCCACCGCCGTACAGCTCTTGCATTCATACCATATCTCTGCACCACAAAAAAAACATAACGGCGTACACCGTAGCAGCAATTGCTGTGGCATCAAGCTCGAGCTGGGAGGTATTGTCAGCGGCATCTTCTTCCTTTGTGAATTCCCCCAGAGTCCACCTAGCCGCACTTGCCCCCATCCTACTCCACAAATCTTGCACGAATGTACCATATTTGCTTCTTTTCCCACAATCGTACAACTCCTGCATTCGCACCATATCTCTGCACCACAAAAAAAACGTAATGGCGTGCACCCCAACAGCAATTGTTGTGGCATCCAGCTCGAGCTAGGAGGTATTGTCAGCGGCATCTTCTTCCTTTGTGAATTCCCCTAAAGTTTGCCTAGCTGCACCTGCCCAAAGGAAGCGCTTGGAAGTTGGGGCGGTGTCTGCAAAGTGCAGTCTGCAAAATGATGGCGTTAATGGTGGTGGGAGGCAGAAGGCATTGACGAGGGTTGTTGCGGGAGGGCTGATGGGAGTGGCATTGCTTGGGATGATGCCCAGAGGAGATGCAGATGTGGCATTGGCTCTGGGGCCGGGCAACAACGGAGCCGAGAGGACAGCCCAAAAGGCCGACCAGCTGCTCAAGGTGGCGGACAAGTTCAACATTCAAGATGCTGCCAAGGATACAGTGACCAAGATCACATGTTTCGATATGCAACAGATGAAACAGAAGAATTGATGCCTCTAAGTCATGTCCTAGCTACCAAGCTTGGGGCAAAGCTAATTGAGGTATTTTTATTTTTTATTTTTAAAGAAAAAAAGAAAAAAGAATGGTACTTGTGCCTAGCTTCATCCTAATGGGAAAACTCAAGTCAGTGTTGAGTACAACAATGATAATGGTGAAATGATTCCTCTTCATGTGCACACTTTGTTAATATCAACCCAAGATGATGAAACCATTACCAATGATGAGATTGCTGCTGATATGAAAGAATATGTTATCAAGCCAAATCAAATCCAAACATTCATGTATCCCAAAATTCATCTCATGTATGAGAGTTTGTCAAACCAAGTCCATGTACCCATCAATGTGTTCACTTGTAAAAGCATGAAGGCAAAGAAGAAATTGGAAGAATGACAAAGAAGCATGAAGAAGAAGATATTTTCCACTACTACAAACAAAATGTTTTGCAAAAATTTCCATCATGAATCTTGTTTCCCATAGTGGATGTAACAAACCCTACCGAAAATGTAAAGTTTCAAGCTTGACTTGACTAAGGCTACCAAAGAGCTAGTCTCCTAGTCCATGTCTGCATGTAGGGGAGGCAAATGCCAGCAAGTGTAGGAACTCGTCATTTGAGGGGTGTTGAGAGTAGCAAATGATACTTAACATGAATGCCCGTAGAGGCTAGATGTGTGCCCAAAAGAGGCTTGCCCATAAGTGGCTTTGTATGAGAGAGACAATGATGTATGCTCTAGGAAGAGATGTCTAAAATCCCATAAGCACAGAGAGGAAAAGTGGTACTATCCAAAAAGCTATAAAGGCATGTACTTGACATTCATTTCAATGAAATGGTACTATCAATTGAGTTACTCAAGATTGTGTTTATGAGTCCAAGCTAATCTATCTTGGAACCTAATTCACTTAAGTTACAATTCCTTATTCTGATAATACATCATGCCACCATAGCCGATCTAGTTCTAGGTCCATGTTTCTCAACACTTCATACAAGAATTCTCTGCCACATTTGGAGAAGTAGACAGAGCAAGAGTAGCTGAAACAAAGATTAGAAATCTATACCAAGGGTCGATCAATTTTACGCATTAGAATTCCGATAACTCATATGTAGTTTAACATGGCATAATGATTATTTTATTAGTCAATTCCGTTGGGGATGAAAGACAATGTTAAAGATCTTTTGCTCACTATGCCAAAGATACATACACTTAGTGAATATATCTCTACAGCAATTGAATATGACAACCGCCTATTTAAGAGAAGACAAGAAAGACGTCGAGGAGCCACTTTGAATTCAAGCATAATGAAGACTTTTGAAGACCTAACTTTCCAAGAAGACCAAGTATCCAAGGCAAAGCCTATGTAAATTGATATGACACAGTTTAAGGCATTGACAGCTCAAGAAAAACAAAGGCACCACATTAATGGATCATGTATGTATTGCAGCCAATTAGGACGCATAACTAAATATTGTCCTAACAAAGGAAGGATGAGAATTCATGGCACCACTACTCCATCACTGTCGAGAAATGTTGGCGTCCCCAACCTCAGTAGAGACGATACGGCTAGACAAAGCTTCAAGAAACCCAAAAGAAGGTCTCCTTCTATTTGTAGATCCAATGTTTAGCTTTATGTTACCAATAAAGATTCACCTAGAGGGAAGACAAATAGACGAACAAGCTTTGTTACACTTTGGAGCCACATCATGCTTCATGGATGAGAGACTTGCAAAACAACATGATATACAGCTTCTAAGGAAAGCAAAGCTGGTACGTACAGAAGTAATTGATGGTCGACCTCTTGCTTCAAGAGATGTCAGGTACAAGACTGAACCCATAAAAGTTACCCTAAGGAGTCTTGTATCAGATATAGCTGTCAATATTATCCATTGCCCATATAGTTCCATTGTTATTGGGCTACCATGGCTAGAATTAATCCCAATATCAATTGAAGGTCTAGAAAGATTGAACCAAGGCCAGTGCAAAATAATATACATTAGGGGCAAAGGTGTTCATGCATCAAGCAAAGAAGAATCCATCCTTTTTTATTTATGCAATTCCAATGGAGAAGCCAAAGAATGAAAGCCTGGACACACTCCTAGCTCAATATGTAGAGTTCAAGAATGTGTTTGAAAAGAAGAATGCGGATATGCTACCGGAACACTGACCTTATGATTGTGCAATAGATTTACAAGGAGCTCAACCTCCTTTCAGCCCCATCTATAAGCTATCCCAAGATGAATTAGCAAAGCTCAGGAAATATATTGATGAGAATGTTTCCAAGGGATTTATATGTCATTCAAAATCTCCAATGGATGCTCCAATTTTACTTATCAAGAAAAAAGATGGATCTCTCTGTATGTGTGTGGATTATAGAGGGCTCAATAAGATTATTATCAAGAATCGCTACCCTCTTTCCTTGATTCTAGAACTCCTTAAATGACTTGGGAAAGCCAAAGTCTTCACCAAGATAGATCTTCATTAGCACTTACAATCTTGTCAGGATAAAGCAAGGTGATGAATAAAAGATGGCTTTTTGCACAAAGTATGTGTTGAGATATTTGGAATCACACCTACTTCAGTCCCTTTGTAAGGAGCAATGAGGGCTCAGGACCAGAATCCCATATGCACAATGGATGTAAAGTGCTACTAAGCTACTCTATAAAATGATGTACTTGACTATCACTTACATATAATATGATAATGCAATAGTACTTGTCTCTTCCTATCAAGTATCTGTATCATTGTCTCCCTACACAAGAATGTCTTTATGAGTCCAAGCTTCCATCTTAGAACCTAATTCACTTGTGTAATATAGTTGATCTTTAGTCCTTGGTCAATGTCATCATGAGTTCAGTCTATGCCTACAAGCTGCCATAGCCATGCTCTAGATCCGCAACTTCAACATGGTATTAGAGCCCAGTCGGGCATGGCACTTCCTCTCTTGGTTCCTCTCAATCTCTGCCCAATTTCTCATCATTATCACCATCATCATCTAAGCATTCCTTACTCAATAAAGACTTGGGAGCCACTAAGAAAGACCTCTGTTACTCTATTCTAATCGCACAGAAGAGTCAAGCAGATTCAGTCGCAGATGCAAGTGCAGATAGACATCCATGTCTAGGAGGGGCAAAGGAGGCAAGAGGCTTGGCAAGGGAGGTGCGAAGCACCACCGCAAGGTCCTTCCGATAATATTCAGGGTATCACCAAGCCTTCCATCCGCCAGCTTGCTTGCAGGAGTGGTGTGAAGCGTATAAGTAGCCTCATCTATGAAGAAACTCGTAGAGTCCTCAAGATCTTTCTGGAGAATGTTATCTATAACGCTGTCACATACACTGAGCATGCCCACCGTAGAGACTCTGACAAAGCTCACATGCAGACACCAAAAGCGAGTCCAGCCAAGCCTGTGTGCAATGGTGGCACGCGAGAAGGCGGAAGTCATCGATTGGGAGCTGCGGCCTGGTGGCATGCTGGTTCAGAGAAGAGATTCTTCCGCAGCTCTATCTCCATCATCTGGCTCTCTAATAAAAGTGAAGGTATCGTATGGGGCTTATCACCATGATATCACCATTCCAGCTCAAGCAACCTTCAGTGACTTGAAGTGGCTGTTGGCTCAGGAAATTGGTTTGTAGCCTCATGAGCAACGGCTTTTGTTTAAAGGAAAAAAGATGGAAGACAATGAATGTCTGCACATTGCTGGAGTGAAGGATATGAAAGAAGTGATTTTAGTGGAGGATCGTCCAAGAAAAGAAAAGAGATTAGAAGAAATGAAGAGAGATATCAAAGTTGAGAAATGCTTATCAAGTCAGAAATTTGCAGAGGAGAATGGCTTGCCCAAGTTAAATCATGTTCTTTTACCTCAAACAAAGGGCTGCTATGCATGTTTATGTCATCTCCGCAACTCCATTGATGCAGGGAAAAATGGAGTTGTGAGCATTCAAGTCCCATCCATGTTTCCATTTGAAGATTTTGAAGACACTCCAGCTATTTCGGTCATCGTGCAAAACTCAAAGATGATGATGTCTTTGCTTGAGGGGGACATAGACATGAACATAAAGATCACTACAAGCAAAGTTCACCATAAAGAAGAAGACCAAAAAGACCATGAAAAAAAGAAGAGCCAAAGATGAAAGACAAGAAGATTTTCCATGCTGACAAAGAAAATGTTTATACTGAAAAAGACCACAAGGGCCTATTGGTCCTTGTCTCTCATTTTCTGTTTTAAAAAAGCATTGTAACTGCCTTAAATGTTCCTTTCATAAACTTGTAAACTCCTCATGTAGCCTTGTACTACAGCCTCTGTACACTTTGTGAGGCCCCTGCTACAGCCTCTGGATGTCCATCATGTTTGTGGTACCCACACTTAGCCTTTCTACGATAGCCTCTGGAGTTTTGCCATGTTTATGGTGTGCCCACACTTTGTAGGAGTTGCTCTCACTAAAGCCTCTACACACTTTGTACTTCTGGTTGTGATTGAGGAGGGGTGTTAAGATATTTGCAATCACACCTACTTCAGTCCCTTTGTAAGGAGCAGTGAGGGCTCAAGACCAGAATCCCATATGCCCAGTGGATGTAAAGTGCTACCAAGCTACTCTATAAAATGATGTACTTGACTATCACTTACATATAATATGATAATGCAATAGTACTTGCCTCTTTCTGTCAAGTGTATGTATCATTGTCTCCCTACACAAGAATGTCTTTATGAGTCCAAGCTTCTATCTTGAAACCTAATTCACTTGTGTAACAGTTGGTCTTCAGTCCTTCGTCAATGTCGTCATGAGTTCAATCTATGCCTACAAGCCACCATAGCCATGCTCTAGATGTGCATCTTCGACAGTATGGGCATTTTTAATATGTTGTCATGCCATTTGGCCTCACGAATGCTCCAACAGTTTTCCAACATATAATAAATAATATCTTTCGAGAATACTTAGATGACTTTATTGTGATCTATTTGGATGACATCTTGATCTTTTCCAAGAACCAAGAAGAGCATGAGTATCACGTCAAAATAGTCTTAAATCAATTGCAGAAAGTAGGCTTGTATGCAAAGCTGGAAAAGCATTCTTTCCATCAAACTGAAGTTGAGTTTTTGGGGTACATTTTTGAGAAGGGAATTTCTATGGACCCTAAGAAGGTATAAACTATTCTAGAATGGAAGACTCCTTCATTTATGCAAGATATTAAATGATTTTCAGGATTTGCAAATTTTTATCGAATCTTTATTAAGGATTACTCTAATATTGCTACCCCCTCTAACCAACCTAACTAGAAAGATCAAGTTTGTATGGGATCAAAAAGCCGAATAAGCTTTTCAAAGATTAAAGCAAGCCTTCACCTCAGCACCCATTCTCATCCATGCAAATTCATTGAAGCCCTTTATCATGGAGACAAATGCCTTAGATTTTGCACTTGGATCTATTCTATTCCAGATCGATGATAATCTAGTAGCTTTCCACTCAAGAAAATTCTTTGCTGTAGAAATCAACTAGGAAACTTATGATAAATAACTTCTAGCTATTGTGGACTCCTTAGAGACCTAGTGATACCTGCTTGAAGGTTCCCCTCATAAAATCACTATCTATATGGATCACAAGAATCTGGAATATTTTATGACTTCTCATGTCTTGAATTGTCGCTAAGCAAGATGGAGTGGTTTCCTATCCAGTTTTGACTTCATCATTACCTATAGGCTTGGTCACCAACCAACAAGGGATGCTAGATGCTTTATCTCAAAGATCCTACCTAGCACCCAAAGAAGGCAATGAAGCCCATGACCATCTAAATTCAGTAGTCTTGAAACCTAAGCAATTGAAGTTAAGGGCAGTTATCAACAACAACAATGCCCTGGAAGAGTTTGGATTGTTATCAAAGGTTAAGAAGGAAATTACAAAGAACTCATTCACCAAGGAGATAAGGAGACATCTACATCAAGGCCAAGAACAAACTCAAAGGGATTTCCAAGATATTGATGGGTTACTCTTTTATAAAGGGCACTTCTCTATTCCTCCCAGTCCTTGCAAGTAAATATATTAAAAAAGAGACACGATCTCACCTCAACAGGGCATTTTGGGATTAACAAGACAATCAAACTGGTTTCACGAAATTTTCGGTGGCCACAAATGTGAAAACTAGTCAAGGACTTTGTGCATTCTTATGACACGTGCAATTGAGCTAAAGTCTCTCATCATCGACCTCATGGTCTTCTTCAACCATTACCTATTCCAAGTAAGCCATGGTCATCTTTATCCATGGACTTCATTGCCGAACTACCTTCTTCCAAAGGGTATGATTCCATCTTGGTGGTGGTTGTTCAATCACAAAACTGACACACTTTATCCCAACAACCAAGAGTATCAATGGGGAAGGGACAACAAGGCTCTTCTTAGAGTAGATATATCAGCACCACAGGTTACCTGATGATATTGTTTGTGATCCTGGATCCTAGTTTATATCTAGGATTTGGAGAAGCCTCTTTAAATTCCTAGGAGTACAAGTGAATCCTTCTTTGCGAATTATCCACAAAGTGATGGATAAACAAAAAGAGTGAATCATAGGCTGGAGCAATACCTTCGATGCACAATCAACTATCATTAAGACAATTGGTAGATCTATTACCCCTTGCTGAGTTCGCATATAATAATTCCTCCCATGCCTCTACTGAATTCACACCATTCTTTGCTAATTATGATCAACAACCAAGGATAGACAATTGTATAAGATCACAAGAGAAGAATCCAGTTGCTACAGACTTAGCTCAACACCTCTTTGATATTCATAAAGAGTTGTAAGCACATATCAAACAAGCTCCAGAGAAATATAAGAGAAATGTGGATAAGCTTCACATGCAACACCCATTATAAAACATTGGAGATCATATTTGGCTTCTTCGACGTGACCTATGTTCTTCTCGCTCCTCCTAGAAATTGGATTATCAATGACTTGATCCCTTCAAGATTCTTGGCTAAGTAAATCCAACCACCTATCGTTTCCAACTTCCCCCGTCCATGAAAATCCATCCTGTATTCTATGTTTCAGTCTTGGAGTTATGTCATACATCTAGTATCCCTAGAAGAATACCAAAGCCATAACCTCCAATCGTAATTGAATATCACCAAGAATGTAGAATAGACAAAATCCTAGATTCAAGAATTTCAAGAGACAGATTACAATATCTTGTCCATTGGAAGGGCTATAATGCAAGTGAACAAACATGAGAACTAGCTTCACATCTTCATACAGTTCCTATTAAGGTTTGCAAAATTCATATTCAACACCCAACCAAGCCAAGGCCTATTTAAAAGCACACTATTGCCCCCTCATGGAACTCAATGTTAGAAGGGGGGTAATATAATGAACGCTCAAGCAAGGACAACCCTTGGTTCGTATGCAAGCTGGTATGGCCCCTGATTCCATGAAGTTTCTAGAATACTCCAAAACATTCTAGAAGATTCAAGTACTAGATGGTTCTAAGAAGATTACAGATAATTCTTTGCAAAATTATAAAATAGGTTGCATCAACACTTACATCAACATTGCTTATGTCATCACTTATGCCAATGCTTATGTCATCAATGATGTCATCATCTAGAAGCTTCCCCTTAACCCCCTCAATTCTAGTATAGATAGGGGCTTTGGCTCACACATAAAAATTCCTACATACTATACAAAAATTAAAATGGCTATAACTTTTGATCCAAAACTCAGAATTTGGATCCATTTGAACCATTGCAATCAAGGACCCAGCCACAAGTTGTGAGATTTTCATAAATCAGCTTACATGTTTGAGAAATTTTTTAAAAGCCCGAATTCAATCTCCATGGTTTACTATCAAGAATTCCTACCAATATCTCAAAAAAATCAATAAAAGTGAGGCCTTCAATACCGCCATCATTATTATTCTTGAAACTCACTCATGTGTGATGAAACATGCAACATCCTTGATTACTTTTATCACTAAATTACATAATGTCTAAGGTATCAAGGAGATACATTACATCGATTTTTGATATTTACAAGTTTCCTATTAAATATCGTGTCTTTGATCATGCTGTTATAAAACATAGTATGGCTAAGAAATGGTAATAAAGCCTATATTCTCGAAAATCTGACATTGTTTGGAGGTTTAAATTGTAGAATTTGACCATTGATCATCCACATAATCAATGAATAGGTCTATTTCTCAAAATATTTCATGTATTACAAGTTCTACAAACCATAATTTCTGCTATGTGTGTGGGAAACCTTTTTCAAATGTTTCCTAAAAATTAATCCTATAGGAAACTTGTATGAAACTCGTTTCCTATGCTGCCATTTCCAAAACTTCTGGCTACTATGCCTTTGGGACCATTTGATGCAATATGTGTTGACCGTTAGCCAAACCCCCCCCCCCTTGATGAGCACAAAGCATGGTACTATATTTCAGAATGAACATAAGATTTTTCAGCTCAAAAGATGAGCAAGCAGGTTGAAGCCGACATTGCTAAATGTTTGACCTTCTAAGATTTAGTTTTAAACATGGTGTTCTAGTGAGCTTCAAGTGGAAGGATTAGAAATTCGAAATCAGCTGAGCAAGAGGAAGATTGGCCATGGTTATGCATCTTCATTTCATTTTTTGATCTGTGCTCAAAGGCATGTAAGGAATGGTCTAATTCATCTACTTTGTGGAGGTCATTACACATCAGCATTTGAAGCCTAAAGACTGTGATATTTGGACCATTGCTAATGCAGTTAATTTTTTGCCTCACATTCATATCTTCAAGAGTATTTCTTAATAAATAAGTGATAAAGAAGCTCGCATATTTTTAATCAACATCATCTTTACCGTTGTATGAATGTGAATTTGTCAAATTCAAATATGTGATAATTTCATCTTTAAGATAGGCCTTTCTGGATTCTTTACCTGATCATAACATTCTTCAAGTTTCTTGTATAATTGCAAATATTTGACATACAAAAAAGATTGTTCTTGTAAGCCCTGTTTGTTTCATAAGATTAACTTAGCGGCTCCTATCCAAAACAGTTTCAAATGATTAAGAGTGCTTAAAAGTAGCTACAACAATGAAACATACAGTGAAAAGAAAATCAGAAAGGACGTATGCAATATTTTGAGTGCATTTCATACTTGCAAACAGATTTAACTATACTCTTTCCTGAAACAAGTTTTTCACAACAGTCTAAACATTAAATACACTAGACACCACCTTTCTTTCCTGAGGAAAGAAAGATTCTATTAACAAATTCCCTCAAAATAAAATACACCAAGGCAAAGCACAGCAACAACCCTGTAAGAAACTTCCAAAAGAACACACATACACAAAGGGTGAGTCTATTACAAGGCTTGTGTGAATAGAGGAGAGCATCTTTCTACAAGCAAATCATACCTTAGTAGCTGAATATTCAGATCAGCCAATGCCTGATTTTCTGCATTTTCCAAAGGAGTAGCTGGCTGAACATTGAGTTCACTTGCTGAAACTCCAGCTAAATCACCAAACGAAATGGACAGCAGCCTTTCATATACATCATGGGCAGCCTGATATGTGTCTAAACCAGCCAGGGACAATTCTGATTTTTCATCAAATAGTACATCCGTACTAACAAAGACCTTCTTAGAAACAGGATCATAGAGTCTGTAGCCTTTGCTCTCACTGCTATATCCCATAAAAAGGCATTTAACAGCCTTTTTATCCAACTTTTTCTTGAGTACCTTTGGAATATGTGCATATGCAAGGCACCCAAAGGTACGAAAGTGTCCAACAGAAGGTTTCCGGCTGTTCCAAGCCTCAAAAGGTGTAATTTTCTTCAAAGCTTTGGTGGGGCATCTGTTCAAAACATGGCAAGCACACATAACGGCTTCCATCCAAAAACTGTGAGACAAGCTCTTTGCCTTTAGCATACATCTCGCCATCTCCATGAGTGATCGATTCTTTCTCTCTGCAACCCCATTCTGTTGTGGAGTATAAGCAGTAGGTGTACTGATGAACAATGCCCTTTTGCTTCAAAAAAGAATTTAGCATAGAGGACATGTATTCCCCCCCTCGGTCCGAACGGAGAGTCTTAATTTTACAACCAGACTGGTTTTCAACAAGTGCAATAATAGCCAAGAATGCATCATACACTTTTGACTTTTTGACCAAAGAGTAGACCCAACAAAATCAAGTAAAGTCATCAATAAAAGTAAAAAAATGGTAACATCCTCCCAATGACTTTGTCTGCATAGGCCCACATACATCTGAATGCACTAACTGCAACCTAGCTGTTGCTCGAAAAGCAACATCACAGGGAAACAAAAAATGATGCATTTTTTCCAAAATACATCTTTGCACAAGTGCTCAGACGGTCTCTCCAATAGAGGTAATCCATCTAGCATCTACGTATACTGTAAGAGCATCAAGCTGCCAAAGTTCACATGCCCCATCCTAGCATGCCATAACTCTGCCTGTATCATAGCAGGAGTGAGAGTGGATGTCAAATACGCTAACTGATCAACTCAAAGAGCATCCAACTCGTATAACCCATGACATAAAGTGCCTATCAAGACCAAAGTCATGTGTTCTTTATCTCTCACCATGCATCTGTCATCATCAAATGTGAACTGCAATCCACAACGTGCCAAAGAAGAGATAGAGAGCAAATTCTTATTTGTGCCTGGCACAAATAAAGCATTCTGTAGGCGGAGAATAGAGCCATCAATGGCTGTGAGCAAAATCTCCCCAATATCTCTAACAGGGTATGATGCATTGTTGGCATACTATACAAACTTGCCAACTGGAGCTACATGAACAGATCTCTGCAAGATGTAATATGCCTAGAAGCATCACTGTCAAAAAACCAAGTGCCTACATCCTCAGTAGAGCTGAATGCTCAATCTGCCCCAGAGGTGTCATAACTGCATGTGTAAAAACAATAGTCCCTGTCTGCAACAAAGGACGCGGATCAGTAGCAGTGGAAGAAGCATCAGAAACAAAAATTCCTGACTCGTTTTTCTTCTCTTTTGGCAATGCGCTTTCTGCACTCATTGATGTAGTGGCCTGGCTTCTTGCAATAATGGCATTTGCCCTTTTTGGCTTGCGTTCCCCCTTGTTTTTTGTTTGTCTATGATGTGCCAAAAGTCCCAGAACTTTGCAGAGCATTCTTCAGTACGAAGGAGGTAATGAGTTCAAAGTGGTAGATATCATCTGTGCATCCGAATAATACTCATCAACATTCATGAGTTGCTCTCGCAAGTCTTGAATTTTGTTCAAGTGATCCTGAATAGAATCACCTTCATCCATTTTCAATGTCTCTAGCTCTTTCTTTAAGAAAGTGATGCGAGTCTCATTCTTGCCTGCAAACATCTGTTCCAAAGTTAGCCAAGCTTCTCGTAAAGAAGTTGCTGAACGAATGTGGGGGAGATTGACCGCTGAATTGCCAATGCAATCAGCCACAAAGCCTGTGCATCCTGTGTATCATGCTTTTTGAGCTGTTGTTCCTTGGGGAAGTGGCTGAAGTAGAGCAGGCTGAGGTGCCCGTGGTGCACATCCTCTTGGAGGAGGAGTAGCTGGAGCCACAACTCTAGGTCGAGCTTCTTCTCCACTGACATAATCCCAAAGATTTTTGGCCACAAGTACATTCTTCATCATGAAGGACCAAAGTAAATAGTTATTTCCATCCAATCTGTCCTCCTTGGATACATAGGTGAAAACATCTCCTCTCTGATTAGCCATGATTTTCAATTACCAAAAAATGCAAAAGTGTAATATCGAAGCAGGACTACACTAGAAATCTGAAAATTTCCAAAAATTGCAAGAAATAACTTTCTGCAATTAGTGTACAGAGGTGCACTCTGTCAAAACTATCTGTTATTCACGCAGTCCAACGTGCAATCAGTGTTCAGCAACACTGTACCAACAAAACCTCCAAAATTTATTGCCCCAGATCTATTCAGAACAGTCTATCAGTGACTATAACTGCAGTACATGTGCCAATGTCCTGAAAAAACACAAAAGCCCCAAAATGTCTGATAAATTTGGCCAGAAATTTGCATCCACCGTGTCTGTGACACGTATCCTCTGTTCTTGTCTCCGTGGGTAGAAACCCCCTCTTCCAGAAATTAATTCTGGAATTAAAAAAATGTTTTTTTAATACCTTAGTAATGACGGGCTGGTGGCAGGTTGCGCTGGTCACAGGCGGATTGTGTCGGGGGGGGGGGGGGGGGGGGGGGTCAGCATGTTGCTGACGCTGGTCAGAGGTCGCAGGTGATGTTAGAGGCGGCGCTTCAGACCAATGGGCGGGCAGCGCTCAGCAGGCGTGTGTCGCTGGTGAGGGGTGGTGGGAGTATAAACGGGCTGCAGGAGTGGGCAGCACTGTTGCTGGCGAGCAGGAGCTGCAAGAGATAGGCTGGGCGTCGCAGTGGTGGGGAGGGTGTGGTCAGCATGTTGCTGACGCTGGTCAGAGGTCACAGGCAATATCAGAGGCGGCGCTTCAGACCAATGGGCGGGCAGCGCTCAGCAGGTGCATGTCGCTGGTGAGGGGTGGCGGGAGTATAAACGGGCTGCAGGAGTGGGCAGCACTGTCGCTGGCGAGCAGGAGGTGCAAGAGATAGGCTGGGCGTCACAGGTAGCGTGACTGACAAGTGGCGCAACCAGGACAGGGGCGACTCACACAGAGGCTGCAGGGCAGCCGCAGGGCATCACATGTACCAGGTGTCGCAGCTAGCAGAGTTGTCATTGCAGCTGGCATTTAAGAGGCCTTGTGGGTGCAGGCGACCTGCTAATAGACTGGTGACCTAAAGGTCTGTGTCGGGACTGAGCAAGAAGCTCCCCGAAGGCTGAGCGGAGCTGAGGAGAACCTAAGCTTCAGCTGAACAGAGCCAATGTTGCTCTGATACCAAATGTGAGGGAGGACAGGATCGAAACTCAGCACAGAAAACTAGTAGACAGTATGAGAGTGAAGCACGACACCCAATACGATAGACTAAAAGAGTGTAAACTGAAAGTACAAGGTACAACCCTTAAACCTTAGGGTTGTAGGGGGGTGTTCACACCCGAACACAGTAAGTGCCCGTAAGTGTGTGTCATAAGCACATACGAAATAATACCATAAGTCTGGGGGAAAAAACCTCTTCTATCAAGAGTAAAAAGTGCCCCAGTGTCCTACTGATCACCGACACTCCTATGTGAGCGTAGGTGTAAGTGAGGCGTGAGTGAAATATCCAACAATGACAAAAATCCCATGATCTACATAGTCTCCTATCTCAATCTGTAGTTTCCTAAAGATTGCAATAACTTGAGATTCCATTCCTTGAAATACAACATCTGGGTGGCATTTGAAAGGAGATCACCTACTACCAACAACTTGGACTCCGAGTCCATGGGGAAAGAAATAGGCCAACACTCGGCCACAGTCAAACTCTGAAAGTAACTTGGAGATGTACCTATGTTGGGAAATAAAGATGCCCTATGCCATCTGATA